>NC_140997.1:163520518-163953666 GCF_052327205.1 Somniosus microcephalus | reverse complement strand
ACTTTCCCCCCACCCCCCCTTTCCCCCCTTTCCCCACCCCCTTTCCCCACCCCCTTTCCTCCCCCCACCCCCTTTCCCCCCACACCCCCCCTTCCCCCCCAACCCCCTTTCCCCCCCACACCACCCTTCCCCCCCCACACACCACCTTTCCCCCAAAAACCCCTTCCGCCCCACCCCTTTCCCCCACCCCTTTCTCTCTCTCCTTCCCTCTCTCTTTGTCTCTCTCTCCTTCCCTCTCTCTCTCTCTCCTTCCCTCTCACTCTCTCCTTCCCTCTCTCTCTCTGTCCTTCCCCTCTCTCTCTCCTTCCCTCTCTCTCTCTCTCCTTCCCTCTCTCTC
Organism: Somniosus microcephalus; assembly: GCF_052327205.1. Classification (NCBI taxonomy): domain Eukaryota; kingdom Metazoa; phylum Chordata; class Chondrichthyes; order Squaliformes; family Somniosidae; genus Somniosus; species Somniosus microcephalus. The sequence goes on along the minus strand of NC_140997.1, from coordinate 163,953,329 downwards.
TCTCCTTCCCTCTCTCTCTCTCCTTCCCTCTCTCCTTCCCTCTCTCTCCCTCTCCTTCCCTCTCTCTCTCTGTTTCTCTCTCCTTCCCTCTCTCTCTCACACACTCCCAGTCTCTCTCTCTCTCTTCCCCCCCAGTCTCTCTCTCTCTCTCCCCCAGTCTCTCTCTCTTTCTCTCTCTTCCCCCCAGTCGCTCTCTCCCCCCAGTCTCTCTCTTCTCCCCAGTCTCTCTCTTCTCCCCCAGTCTCTCTCCTTCCCCGCTCTCTCTTTCCTTCCCTCTCTCTCTCCTTCCCTCTCTCTCTCTCCTTCCCTCTCACTCTCTCCTTACCTCTCTCTCTCTCCTTCCCTCTCTCTCTCCTTCTCTCTCCTCCCCTCTCTCTCTCCTTATCTCTCCTTCCCTCTCTCTCTCTCTCGCTCTCTCTCCTTCCCTCTCTCTCTCACACACACTCCCAGTCTCTCCCTCTCTCCCCCAGTCTCTCTCTCTCTCTCTCTCACACTCCCAGTCTCTCTCTCTCCCCCAGTCTCTCTCTCTCCCCCAGTTTCTCTCTCTCCCCCAGTCTCTCTCTACCCCCCAGTCTCTCTCTGCCCCCCAGTCTCTCTCTGCCCCCAATCTCTTTCTCTTCTCCCCCCAATCACTCTCTCTTTCTCTTCTCCCCCCAGTCGCTCTCTCTTCTCCCCACAGTCTCTCTCTCTCTCTCTCTCTTCCAACAACAACATGCCCTCAAAAAAACCCTCGGCACCGCCGGGCACTCCAGCTAGTATACAATAAATCGGTTGGTTTGTCTGTCTGTCCGTCTGTATGTCCGCTATACACTCAAAAGTTATAGAGCGTACGTACACATATGTTATATCAAAAGAAAGGTTATGATCAGGGGAGTGTCATAGGCATATTTACTTTTTGGTCAGACAAAAAGTGTTCCGACAGTATACAACAAACGTTCAAAAATCTGCTCATTAGCGGTTGACCAATCCTACCACTCATTGGCGTTGAGTGACTTGATGGTTGACCAATCCTACAGTTCAGTGACCTGATGGTTGACCAATCAGTGTGTCACAGGCGGGACCTAATCCTGCAGCCTCCCGAAACTTCGCGGCCATTTTTTCCCCTGCTTTTCCTCAACGCTGCGTCGGCCCGCCGGTGCGGGAGGTGAGTTGGGGTTACTCGGGCCGGGCCTCACAACTGCTCGGCCTGAGACACATTGCGGGGGACCGGCACGGCCGGCCGTCAACCGCGCGGCCCGAGACTGCGTCGGCCCGCTGGGGCGGGAGGTGAGTTGCGGTCACTCGGGCCGGGCCTCACAACCGCTTGGCCCGAGACACAGAGCGGGGGAGCGGCAGCGGGCGGCCGTCAACTGGGCGGCCCGACACACAAAGCGGGGGAGCGGCAGCGGCCGGCCATCAACTGCGCAGCCCTCTAAACTGCCCTTGCAACGCCGGGCCCCCCTGGTAGTATAAGTTCATTAGAAAAGGGAATAGTGGCAGTGGACTGGTGGACAACTAGTATGATTCGTATATTTAAAAAGGGAGATAGAACAAGTACAGGGCACTATATACTAATTAGTTTAATGTCGATGATAGGGACGATAACGAAATTGTTACTCAAAAATGTAATAGAAAAACAACTAGAAACTGAAAATATAATAAAGAATAGTCAGCATGGATTTCAAAAGGGAAGGCCATGCTTGGCCAACCTTATTGATTTTTTTGAAGAAGTAACAGAAAGGGTAGATGGGTAATGCAGTAGATGTAATATATTTGGATTTTCAAAAGGCCATTGATAAGGTACCACATAGTAAACTCATGACTAAGGTCAGACCATGTGGAGTCAGGGGACAAGTAGCAGAATGGAGAGCAAGCTGGCTACAAAACAGAAAACAGAGAGTAGGGGTTAAAGGTAGTTACTCAGACTGGCAAAATGTGGGAAGTTGTGTTCCACACGGACCGGTGCTGGGACCACTGTTGTTCACCATTTACATTAATGATTTGGACTTTAGAATTGGAAGTATGATTTCAAAATTAGTGGATGACACCAAATTGAGGGGCATAGTTAATACAGAGGAGGATTGCGACAAAATACAAGAAGACATTAATAACCTTGTAGGAAGGGTGTGTAATTGGCAAATCAACTTCAATATAGATAAGTGTGAGGTGGTACATTTTGGTAGGAAGAACAAGGAGGTCACATACTCCTTTGAAATTAAGTGTCTAAATGGGGTAGAGGAGCAGAGGGTTCTGGGGGTACAGATACACGCATCACTAAAAGTAGTGACAGGTTAATAAGACCATAAAAAAGGAAAACAACACACGGGTTCTGTGATAAAAATGCTAACTTCCGGGAAGTTATGTCATCACTTCCTGTGAACTATGAACTATGAACTATGAACTGTGTAATTACCTCACTTCCTGTAAATGTCACTTCCTGTTGGACTGGTATAAATACTGGTCTGTTCAGTATTGTAAGAGGCTTCTACCAGAGGCATGGTAAAGACCTCTCTTGTATATAGTGTGTTTATAAGTTACTTAAAGCTTACTTTAAAGTTACTTGATGGTAAGTCTCCTTTTTCTTACATCAATTTAAGTAACTTAGTATTTACACTGACAAATACTAGACCTTCAGACAAACTCGGAAGTTAAGGATCCAGGGAACCACCCATCATGGAGAAAATCCTTAGACCTATTCGTCTGGACTTGGACCCGAATACACCAGCAGCTGGCAAGGTATGGAAGCATTGGTATCGTACTTTTGAGAATTTTCTGGATGAATGTAAAGTGGATGCTCCTGCTAAATTGAAGATACTTGTCAATTATGTGACCCCAAAAGTGTTCGAATATGTTGATGACTGGGATAATTACGAAGAGGTGATTCGGGCACTTAAGAAACTGTATGCGAAGACCCCAAATGAGGTCTATGCTAGACATCTACTGGCCACAGCCCGACAAGGGCCAGGGGAATCAATTGACGAATTCCTGCAAGAACTTCGCAGGCTCAGCGTAGATTGTAACTTTCAGGCAGCCTCAGCTGAGCTGTACCGCCAAGAAATGATTCGTGATGCTTTCATCTGCGGGATTGCCTCTCCATTTATACGCCAGCGTCTACTAGAAAGTAAAACACTTGAGCTACAAAAAGCTTTTGAACTAGCTTGTTCACTGGATTTGGCAAAGAGAAATGCAGACCTCTATCAGCTGCCCAGATCTCGATCTGCTGCTGTAGCTGCAACCAGACAATTCAAGCGGTCTCAGGTGAACCCTATCATGGGGGAATCTAATTCTGATAATTCTGATGAAGAAGAGGAGGACGACCCCACTTTAGCAGCCTCTTGGCAATCTAGGAAGGAATGCTTCTTTTGTGGAGATGCTTTTCACCCTAGGAAAACCTGCCCTGCTCGCAATGCAATCTGCAGTTATTGCGGGAAAAAAGGACACTTTGCTAAAGTTTGCCTATCAAGGGCCTCTACGAGGGCCAATCCAGCTAAGGCCTACCGAACTGCCCCAATTAGGGCCTATCAAGATGCTCCAGCTAGGACCTATCAAGCTTCTTCTCGAGCTCTCTCCCGAAGAAGCACACCGAGAGTTTTAGCCACTCTCTGTGCAACGACACCAATTACAGCTGCTTGCCCACAGAACCTGTCTCAGGCAGCCACAAAAATTTCAATTAAAGGGCATACCTTAGATGCCTTAATTGACTCCGGAAGTACTGATAGTTTCATTAAGGAACAGATTGTTGCGAAATTGAAACTACATGTCTTCCCATCGGACCAGGCAATTGCGATGGCCCAGTCATCACTTAATACCAGAATCTCCGGCTTTTGTGTTGTTGATATGACACTTCATGGTCGTATGTATCCCTCCACCCGACTTTCAGTGCTCAAAGACTTATGTAGTGATCTCCTCTTAGGGCTGGACTTCCAAAAACAGCATAAGAAACTCACCATTGAGTTTGGTGGATCCAAACCCGGACTTACTATTTCTAATATACCATCTAAATTACCATTTTGTGCATTATCAGCAGCTTCACTTGATGAACCCTCATTATTTGCCAGTATTCCGCCTCAATGCCAACCGATAATAACGAAATCGCGGCGCTTTAATCAGGGAGACCAATCTTTTATTGCGGCTGAAATCTCTCGACTTCTAGCAGAGGATATCATTGAACCATGTTCGTCGCCCTGGCGGGCTCAAGTCGTCATTGTCAAGAACCCTCTAAAACCTCACAAACAGCGACTATGCATCGATTATTCGCAAACCATCAATCAATATACCGACTTGGACGCCTACCCATTGCCACGCATTGATGATATGGTTAATAAACTGGCCGAATACAAAGTGTTCTCAACTTACGATTTAAAAAGTGCCTATCATCAGTTACCCTTGAAGGTCTCAGATAAGCAGTACACAGCCTTTGAGGCTAATGGACGGCTGTACCAATTTCGTCGCCTCCCATTCGGGGTTACTAATGGAGTGGCTGTCTTTCAACGGGCAATGGATGGCCTGGTTAAGCAGGAAAACCTAAGGGACACTTTTCCCTATCTTGATAACATTACCATTGCAGGTCACGATCAACAGGAACACGACTCCAACCTCCAAAAATTTCGGGATGCCCTCCATCGCCGTAATTTGACCCTGAATGAATCCAAATCTGTTGAGTCGCAACCGACCATCAACATCCTTGGCTACTGCGTAGGCAATGGTATCATTAAGCCAGACCCAGAAAGACTTCGCCCGCTCCAAGAGCTCCCGTCACCTAAGAATCCGGCTTCTTTACGTCGGGCTCTCGGTCTGTTTGCATACTACGCTAAATGGATTCCTCATTTTTCGGACAAAATCCAACCCTTGCTGCATGCTAGATCATTTCCACTGGGAACAGCGGCTGTTGCAGCCTTTAACCTTCTCAAAAAACAGTTGGAGAAAGCGGCTCTTCACTCCATCGATGAGAATCTCCCTTTCGTGGTTGAATGTGATGCCTCGGAGGTGGCGATCTCGGCTACTCTGAATCAGGAAGGTCGTCCTGTAGCATTTATGTCCAGGACCTTACAAGGTGCCGAGCTACATTATCCTCCGGTTGAGAAAGAAGCCACAGCCATCATAGAGGCAGTACGGAAGTGGAACCATTTTCTAGCTCGCCAGCATTTTACATTGATCACGGACCAACGATCAGTCGCCTTCATGCTCGATAATCGAAAACGAACCAAAATTAAGAATAATAAAATACAACTTTGGAGGATGGAACTGGCCTCTTTTGGTTATACCATTCTCTATCGGCCTGGCAAGGAGAATGTGGCCCCGGACACCCTCACACGGGCATTCTGCTCCACTATGTCATCCTCCACTCTCATGGATGTCCACAATGGTTTGTGTCATCCTGGCGTTACGCGCATGCTACATTTCGTACGATCACGGAATCTCCCTTTTTCCACTGGAGATGTAAAAAAAATATGCTCAGAATGCCGGCTTTGTGCGGAATTAAAACCTCAGTTCTTCCGCCCCTCAGATGGTATACTCATACATGCAACCCAACCGATGCAACGACTTAGCATCGATTTTAAGGGCCCAGTGCCCTCTTCAACTCGGAACACATATTTGCTCACCATGATCGACGAATATTCACGTTTTCCGTTTGCCTTCCCCTGCTCCAATATGCTGGCGTCCACAGTAATCTGCTGCCTTGAGCAGGTATTTTCTCTCTGTGGCATGCCGGCTTATATTCACTCAGATCGGGGTCCATCCTTTATGTCAAGGGAACTCAAGGACTACCTCTCAGAACGGGGAATTGCTACAAGCAAAACAACACCATACCATCCCATCGGAAATGGGCAGGTAGAGAGGTATAACGGTATCATCTGGAATTCCGTACGTCTCGCTTTAAGATCTCGGGGCCTACCAGACCAGCAATGGGAAACAGTGCTTCCGGATGCATTGCACTCTATACGGTCCCTGCTTTCTACAGCCACAAATACTACACCTCATGAGCGGTTCTTTGGATTCCAGCGTCGCTCATCTCATGGAACATCACTCCCGTCATGGCTAACTACTCCTGGACCTGTATTACTCCGAAGATACGTTCGGACGTCTAAAAATGACCCTCTTGTAGACGAGGTCGAACTAACCGATGCCAACCCCACCTATGCAAACATACGATATTCCGACGGCCGAGAATCTACCGTATCATTACGGGATCTGGCTCCCTGCCCACCAGGACCTAGTGGGACATCGGGTGATGGCATTTCACCAGGAAACTCTTGGGACCTATCGGGTACCCCTCTCCAGGATCCTGATCGGACACCAACTAGCTTGGTGCCGGTAGAACCCCGTGCTCAAGGTTACGACCCTCCCAGTACCGCGCATGAAAGTACTGATCCGCCACAGACCAGCTCTGCACCTCCCTCTGAACAGAGGCAGTCCGACTTTGAACCTATTGGGGCTCGTACTCGAAGCCATGATCTCCCTGACCCTTCACAGGGCAATCCAGGCCACACAGACTCTGACCAATGGCCAACCGCATGTAAGCGGACCAGCGACCCTCTACGACGGGAATCCAAACGGGTGCGACTCTTCCTTGTTCGGCGGCTACGGACCAAAAGGTAGACCACAGCCTCCTAATCCTGCAGGAGGGAAGAATGTGATAAAAATGCTAACTTCCGGGAAGTTATGTCATCACTTCCTGTGAACTATGAACTATGAACTATGAACTGTGTAATTACCTCACTTCCTGTAAATGTCACTTCCTGTTGGACTGGTATAAATACTGGTCTGTTCAGTATTGTAAGAGGCTTCTACCAGAGGCATGGTAAAGACCTCTCTTGTATATAGTGTGTTTATAAGTTACTTAAAGCTTACTTTAAAGTTACTTGATGGTAAGTCTCCTTTTTCTTACATCAGGTTCATTTCTACAGGGGTAGAATTGAAAAGCAGAGAAGTTCTTTTAAACTTGTATAGAACCTTGGTTAGAACACAGTTGGAGTACTGTGAACAGTTCTGGTCTCCATATTATAAAAAGAATATAAAAGGACTGGAGAAGGTGTAAATAAGATTTACTAGGATGATACCAGAACTGAGAGGTTATATCTATCAGGAAATATTGAACAGGCTGCGGTTCGTTTCTCTAGGAAAGAGAAGACTGAGGAGTGAATAGAAGGATATGTTGATGGGGTTAGATGAAAAAGGGTGATCTGATAGAGGTCTTTAAGATTATGAAAGGGTTTGATAGGTTAGACATAGAGAAGATGTTTCCACTTGCAGGCAAGACCAGAACTAGGGGGCATAAATATAAGATAGTTACTAATAAATCCAATAGGGAATTCAGGAGAAACTTCTTTACCCAGAGAGTGGTGAGAATGTGGACGTCACTATCACAAGTAGTTGAGGTGACTAACATAGATGCATTTAAGGGGAAGCTAGATAAACACATGTGGGAGAAAGGAATAGAAGGATATGTTGATGGTGTTAGATGAAGAAGGGTGGGAGGAGGTTCGTGTGGAGCATAAACACTGGCATGGACCTATTGGGCTGAACGGCCTGTTTCTGTGCTGTAAATACCGTGCAATACTGAGAGATGGAATGCTTTCCACTTTCATCATTGGGTTGACCAAAATCATTCGTACATTTACTCCTTAATGAATTACTTGCAAATATCCACTAAAGATTTCAGATCCTTGGACAAGATAGAATGACTATTCCAATCTGCTGCCGTCAAGGAGAAATGGCACACCAACCTCACATAAACTGCAAGACAATAGAAGAGAGGGCTTCACTGCAAATCTGTTTATATCACCAGCCTTTTAGGCAAAAGTAATACAGCAATGGTTATGCACAATGAAGAAAGAACCAGGCTGCTTTGAATTAAAATGGGAGTTTAGCTTCTGAATGGAACCTGTACAGCAAAGCAATCTTTCCACTTGCATTATTAAATGCGATAATCCATTTTGCAGTTAAAGTGCTCAATGACTAAATGATTTCTGCCTGCTCCACTTTGGGATCTCATTGTTTGCAATGGAGAAATTTGAAGGTTGGTAACAAATGGGAATTATAACGCTGAATAATTCTTGATCACAATGAAAATTATTGATCCTTTCATTGATTGCCTGAACTCTGTTTTCTTCTTCCCTCTGAACATTTTAAGTACTTGCCACCAAAAGTAGCATTCCAAAAACAAATAGTGGCTGTTTTCACATAGGCTCCCCCGGTGCCCATCAGGAAAGATACCAGAACTACATTTAGTGTTGTGGGCACACCAAGGGAAATTAAATTTGTAAGTAAATTATATGGAACTTTAAATTCACTACTATTGCACAAATAAGCACTGTGTGTAAATTATTTACAAAGCAAATTTCCTTAAGAAAAATCGGTTAACTTTTAGCTGACTGCCAAAATGATCACTTCCAATATGAGGCAGCAGCTACAGCATTTTAAAACATCAATCCAATCGGCTACACTCCATGTATACCAAAGTCTTGCTTCGCCGGTCTAATGAATTTTGGAGGTGTGATAATTCCTTGTGTTTCACATTTTGTAGATGTGTCTGATGTTAGAAATATTGTAGGGAAAGGTAACTGAAGCAGTTGGCCAAATTATCAGAATGTGGCAGAACCACTGAATGACTCTGGCTAACTATATAATTCTCTTTAACGAGGTTCTAACACCAGCCTAAACCTGTACCATTGTGTTAGGCATTACTGTGTTTTGTATATAGAGTTTGCATGTACGGGGCGTGGCCCCTTTAAGAGCACGGGAAAACGCGGGCAAACGCGACGACGTCACGTCGCAAACCATGGGTCTGCCCAGGGAGTCCTCGTGGCATCTCCGTTGAGTAAAGACCTGTTTAATCGTTCTCTGGTGTCGATCTCAGTTATTCCTAGGAATTCGTTAATTCCTACATTGGTGACCCCGTTTTTGTGAAAGTTTTCACAAAAGAAGAGCACAGCATGGAAGTGAACGCCGTTTCCCTAAAGCTACCGCAGTTCTGGGAGCAGCAAGCGCCCTCGTGGTTTATTCAGGTCGAGGCCCAGTTCGCCCTGAGGAACATTGATGCGGATCAGACCAAGTATCTTTACGTGGTCTCCACACTCGACAGCTCTACCACCTCTCGGATCGTCAGCCTCCTCGAAAACCCTCCAACGGAGCGCAAGTATGAAACCCTCAAGGCGCGGTTACTGCAGGTTTTCGGGCTCACAAAATCGGAGCGCACCCATTGATTACTCGCTATGCCCGGGCTCGGGGACTCCAAGCCTTCAGAGTTGATGAGCCAAAGGCTCACACTCCTGGGCTCAGAACGGGAATGTTTCCTATTCCGCGAGATTTTCCTCAGCCAACTGTCTGAAAAGGTACAAGCTGCCCTGGCCAGATCTGAAGTTGAAGCAACACTTGCTGCGGAGGCTGACAAAATTTTCGCTGTAACTCGGCAGTACTGTGCCGCCATGAGGCACCCATCCCCCGCAGACACCGCCCCAGCTCGTCCACCTGCTGGGCTGTGTTTCTACCACACGCAGTTCGGCGCGAAGGCGAAGCGTTGCCGCCCTCCCTGCAGTTTTCCCCAAACAAACCAACAACTGACACTGCGACCACCGAGGAACAAGTCTAATGGGCACCCCGTGGCCGCGATGGTGATCGGCAATGCGGGAAAATTGCTCTTCACCATGGATATACGACACGTGGCCAGTAAGGACAACCTGGTGGCAGACTGCCTCTCCCGCACGATCGTCAATACGGTTCATTTGGGCATCGACTACGCCCTCATGGCAGCGGACCAAGCCTCAGACCCGAAAGTCCAAGCTTACCGAACGGCAATCACTGGCCTCCAGTTGGCCGACGTCCAGTTCCATTCGGCAGGTACCACACTGTTGTGTGACGTCTCCGTACAGGATCCTCGCCCTATCGTGCCGGTCGTCTGGCACCGCAAAGTGTTCGATGCCATACATGGGTTGTCACACCCTGGAATGAAGACCTCTCAGAAACTGATGTCAGCGAAATTTGTATGGCATGGCATGCATAAGGATGGCCGCGACTGGGCCAACACCTGCGTGGTCTGCCAAAAGGCCAAGGTACAGCGCTACATCAAAGCTCCGTTGGCCGCCTTCACAGTTCTGGAGCGATGTTTTGACCACGTCAACGTGGACCTGGTAGGACCACTCCCACCCTCCCATGGTTTTTCACACATCCTGACCATGGTTGACCGCACCACCAGATGGCCAGAGGCGGTTCCCCTGTCATCCACTACTTCGGCAGACGTGGCCAGGGTGTTCATTTCCTCCTGGATCGCCCGTTTTGGAGTACCCGCTGATATTTCTTCAGACGGGACCGCAGTTTTCCTCCGAACTCTGGAATGCAGTGGCCCAAGGACTCGGCGTCAAATTACACCGCACCACAGCCTACCACCCACAGGCGAACGGTCTCTGTGAACGTTTCCACCGATCACTGAAAGCCGCCCTGAGGGCCAGCCTCCAGGATGCTGGATGGGCAGACAAGCTACCGTGGGTCCTGTTGGGCCTTCGCACGGCCTCCAAAGAAGACCTTCACTCTTCATCAGCGGAGCTGGTGTATGGTCAGCTGCTGCGAGTTCCAGGGGATTTCCTACCAGCATCGACAAAGCCATGGTCCGCGTCTGCCCAGCTTACTAGTCACCAGGAGGCGGCCAGATATTTTGCACTGGTGCCCACTTTGCACCACGGGCCGCAGAGGTCACACGTTCCCACGGAGCTTCACAAGGCTGAATACGTCTTTATTCGCCATGACGTGCATAGGGATCCGCTCAAGGCCCCATATACTGGTCCCTTCCGCGTGTTGGAAGCAGGGGACAAAACCTTCATGGTAGATGCCGGTGGTAAACCGGACCAGATTTCGGTCGACTGCTTAAAGCCAGCACATTTGGACCTTGACCGTCCTGTCGAGACAGCACAACCGCCAAGACGGGGTCGGCCACCTGTCGTCGTTATGGCAGACCAAGTGCGACCACCCGCCAGCCCGCCAGCCGCCCAGCAGCCTCCGCCTCGAGAGTACAGGAGTCATTCTGACAGGCTTGTCAGACCCCCTCACCGTTTGACTTTGTCCGTTAAAGTGAATTCTGGGGGGGTGCATGTGGCAGAACCACTGAATGACTCTGGCTAACTGTATATAATTCTCTTTAATGAGGTTCTAACACCAGCCTAAGCCTGTACCATTGTGTTAGGCATTACTGTGTTTTGTATATAGAGTTTGCATGTACGGGGCGTGGCCCCTTTAAGAGCATGGGACAACGCGGGCAAACGTGATGACGTCACGTCGCAAACCACGAGACTGCCCAGGGAGTCCTCGTGGCATCTCCGTTGAGTAAAGAGCTGTTTAATCGTTCTCTGGTGTCAATCTCAGTTATTCGTAGGAATTCGTTAATTCCTACAAGAACATATTTTCAAAGATGGTGCATGTCTCAATGCAACGTAACATGGAACTAAACTAATAGTATGGGGTTTGCCTTTGTTAAAAAAAACACATAAACATCGAGGGGCTAAGAGCCGATTTCTGTTGAAAGATGGTTGGCAGATATGTTAAAACAATAATGGAACATATATTCTCACAACATTTATTAGAAAAAGAAGGTTTTCTTCTGCAATAGGTGGCCTCCCTTTAACTCATTTGTGGAAAGTTCCAAAGTAGCAAAAGAAATGATTTTGAATAACTAAGACAGGGAAGGACAGTTAGAAGTTGGACTGAACACTTACATAGTTCAGTGATATATTAGTTGGAGTTTATTAGAGTTAGTATCAGAATCTGAGGAGATGGCTGCAATTTCACCTACCGAGGATGGTCCAGTGCAACCGGGGTTGGTGGCGGGGTGTGACTCTGCTGCTGGCTCCATCCCGCTCTGTGGAAAGAATTTTACGCTGACTGGGCTTGTTAAGCCCGCCCAATGTGTTTCCCGGCCAACTGAAGGAAGCCGGTCTGATGGCGTCACTTGATGATGCATCATCAGCCAGTTTCCTTAAAGGGACCACGCGCAAATTGTTTTTGACAGTTGTGCTGTCAGTGTTCTACAGCATTGAGGTGCTGCAAACACTGACAAGCACTGCACAGAGGTGCACGGCTGCACCCAGGATCTCCCATTACTCCCTCCATATGCTTATGGAGGGAGTCACAGCAGGCAGGGAGGTCCTCTTCCCTTCCAATGGGCGGAAGAGACCTCCCCAGGAGATAAATGCAGCCTGGTTTCACAATGCAGAGGAGGGCACAAGCAGGCATGTCATCAGGAGGACCAGGTTGCAGTGATGCAAACATTTCAATGACCTCAGTAGATCACGAAACATTACTGCAATGCTACACACTACCTCATCCTGCTGTGCCACTCATCATATCCCCATCACTCTGCCTTCCCTACCCTACTGCTGCACATTCTTACTCACACCAACTTACCTTGCACCTCCACCCATCCCTCTCCATCTACATTATCACATCTCCATCTCACTAGCCACCCCTTACACGCACCCTCATCCTAGTCCAATTATACCAACTAACAACACACAAGGGTCGGCATTTTGGTGTTTTAGCCAATGTTCATTTAAAGTTTCTGTTAATGTGCTGTCAAATGTGTGGCAGGGCAGGTTGAGAAAGCAGTTAACAAAGCTTATGGGATCCTAGGGTTCATGGATAGAGGTATAGAGTACAAAAGCTTGGAAATTATGATGAACCTGTATAAAACACTGGTTCGGCCTCAACTGGAGTATTGTTTCCAATTCTGGGCACCGCACTTTAGGAAAGATGTGAAGGCCTTAGAGAGGGTGTAGAAAAGATTTATGAGAATGATTCCAGGGATGAGGGACTTCAGTTATGTTGATAGACCGGAGAAGCTGGGGTTGTTCTCCTTGGAGCAGAGAAGATTGAGAGGAGATTTGATAGAGGTGTTCAAAATCATGAGGGGTCAGAACAGAGTAGATAGAGAGAAACTTTTCCCATTGGCAGAAGGGTCGAGAACCAGAAGACACAGATTTAAGGTGATTGGCAAAAGAACCAAAGACAACATAAGAAAAAACTTTTTTATTCAGTGAGTGGTTAGGATCTGGAATGCACTGCCCGAAAGGGCGGTGGAGGCAAACTCAATCACGGCTTTCAAAAAGGAGTTGGATATGTACCTGAAAGAAAAACATTTGCAAGGCTAGGGGAAAGGGCGGGGGAGTGAGACTAGCTGAAGTGATCCTGCAGGGAGCCGGCACGGACTCGACAGGCTGAATGGCCTTCTTCTGTGCTGTAACCATTCTATGATTCTATGATTCTCTGGCCTAGAAATTCAGTATAGCCACGTTTGGGGCGCTAAAGTCGGGCGGCCGCTAAAGTTTGCGCCCGGCGCAAAGTCGCGCCACCTTCGCCGATATTCAGTCGCATCGCCCCAAGAGGTTGCTGCTGCGCTAAAACAGGCGATGCATGACTATCTTTAGGTGCTAAGCCGACGGGGCTGAGCGATACCCCCGAGGCCGGGCGCAGCGCAGGTGCGGCGATTTGTTGTTTGACGGCAGGCACTCTGGCGCCGGTCAGCTCTTAAAGGGGGAGGGTGGATTTGTTTGCCTGCCACGCCCTGCACACTGCAGCCCTCAACCTAGGCCTGACCACTTCTGCTTCATCTGCACAACGCCCAGGGCTATGGAGAAGGCCAGGGAGAGAGCGCAGCGCTTCAGCGACGGTGACCTGAGGGTGCTGGTTGGCGGAGTGGAGCGCAGGCGGCATGTTCTGTTCCCAGAAGGTGGCAGGAGGCCGCTGCCCAGCGCCTACCGGAAAGCCTGGAGGGAGGTCTCAAACAGGGTGACTTCCAACAGCGTGGTTCACAGAATCACAGAAACCCCACAGTGCAGATAGAGGCCATTTCGGCCCATCGAGCCTGCACCGACACATATCCCACCCGATCCCCGTAACCCCTACACCAACACATATCCCACCCTATCCCCGTAACCCCACGTATTTAATCCCCCTAACACTAAGGGTCAATTTATCATAGCCAATCATCCTAATTGCCAGGACTCCTGTGCAATGCCGGAAAAAGTTCAACGACCTCACTCGGGTTGTCAGGGTGAGTACCCTTTCCAGTGTCCTCCTCATCCCTGCATGTGCACCTCAGTTTATGGGCAAAGGGACCTGAAAGCCCTAATGGCCAGCCCTCATCCAGCAGCTATGGGACTGTCATGAAAATCACTTGCACATTCAGCACTTTACACACTGTACAAGATATTCGACCATGGGAGGCATTGCAGACAAGATCAGGGCTTCACACTGTCAGGGCCAGTCCACCATGGGAGGCAGTGCAGACAAGATCAGGGCTTCACACTGTCAGGGCCAGTCCACCATGGGAGGCAGTGCAGACAAGATCAGGGCTTCACACTGTCAGGGCCAGTCCACCATGGGAGGCAGTGCAGACAAGATCAGGGCTTCACACTGTACTTAGAGGCCGTCCTTTCTCTTGCAGGCCAAGGTGGCGCACAACCGGAGGAAGCTACGTGAGACCGGGGGAGGCCGTCCTGACGTCAAAGAGCTCTCCGACCTTGACCAGCGTGTGCAGCGCATTATGGCAGGCCGGCTGATTGGCCCCGTCGCCAGTGGAGATGCCGACCCTGTTCTGGGCACCAATGGTAAGGGCATCACCTTTTTGACCTCTCTCTTTCCACTTGCACCTCAGATCAGCATCCTTTGCCACTGTCTGACCAATGCAGTGCATGGCAGCACTCATGCCTCCCTCGCTGCCGCCCTATCCTCACTCTAAAGCTACTCTTGTGCCTCCCTGCTTTCAGATGGTGAATCGCCAGGTGAGGAGGCGGGCCCTCAAGCTGCCACTGTCAGCGATTCTGAATTCGAAGAGGAGGAAGAGGAAGCCGGCCCATCAGTGCCACCCTCAGCCGCGCCAGCCCATGGCGATGAAGGGGACACGTCTTCCCTGGAGGGGAGCCGGGGGGAAGGGTCGGAGGAGAGTGAAGCTCTGGAGCCCAGTGGCCTGCAGCAACGCGGGAGGGGTGGGGAAGCTCGGCGGACTTCTCCCCAGAGGGTGAGTGCGGCCTCCAGTCCTGCGACGGTGAGCGCAGAGGAGGTGCGGCTCCTGGAGGAAATGGCCGTCCAGGCTGAGCGCAGGCACAATGAGCTCATGGCTGCAGTGGCAAGGATGCCTGACTCCATTGAGTCTTTGTCAAGGAGTGTGCAGCAATTTGGAGCAGCACAGGCCAGGAGTCTACAGGACTTCGCGGCAGCACAGGCAGCTTCGAGCCAAGTGCTCAGTCGTGCCGTCCATTCACTGGCTGTTGTCATGCGGACACAGACCAGGGCCACACGGGCACTAACTGCTGCCACCCTCGCTGGATCAGCCAGGCATCGCCAGGGCACTCGCCGCGCAGCAGCAGCCCAGCAATCTGTTCTTCAGCTGTTTGCTGCGCATGCTGCAGTGCTGGCCCGTGCAAGTGCCAATGTATCAGGCGACCAGGGAGCACCTGCGATCTGTCAGGTTGGCACCATTCCTGCAGCTGACACTGCCACTCCGCCATTGCAGCTGCCACGAGCCGCTGGACAGACTGCTGCCGCCCAAGCAGAGTTGGAGCAGTCAGTAGCCGGCCCCTCCAGGGCCAGAGCTGGTGCAGGCCGACCCCCAAGGGCATCTGCCATCTCGCCATCTGACCCTCAGCAGCCTTCCCCCAGCCTTGCTGCAGCCACTGGGCTCCCATTGAGGAGGAGCTGCAGGGCGGGCAGGGGCCAGGCAAGGATGCGAAAGGCATCGCCCTCGCAGGGCAAAAAGGAGAAGGTCTGCACAAATGCTTTGTGTTTGTTGAAAGGCCGAGACTGGTGTAGTTGTGTTTTTGTAAGGCCGAGACTGGTGTCTTTCTTTGTTTTTGTAAGGCCGAGACTGTTAGTTTTGTGTTTTTGGAGGGGGCTTCTCAACATGAGGTTGTAATGTGGGAAGGGCAGAGGTTTGCAATAAATTAATGTTCTTAAATCGCACTGTGCATGTTTTTTTTTTGCAAGTCCTGGTTGCCCTGCTCAGCTGATGGCTTGTGGAGTGGCTACATTCATCTGCTGACATTGGCACAAGCCATTCCCTGAGAGGGGGCCTAGAACCGACGTTCAATAAGCCGGCGACGGGCGGCCCTTGCACTTTCTGCCTCCCTCCTGTGCTAGTCCTCCTCCTCCTCCTCCTCCTCCTCCTCCTCCTCAGGTGGTCCTCCAATCTCTGGTGGCAGTGGCTGAGTCCTGCGGATAGCCAGGTTGTGCAGCATGCAGCACACGACCACGAAATGGGAGACTCGCTCCGGCGAATATTGCAGGGCTCCACCGGAACGATCCAGACAGCGGAACCGTTGCTTCAGGACGCCGATTGTTTGCTCAATGATGTTCCTGGTCGCTTGATGGCTGTCGTTGTATCCCTCTTCAGCAGGGGTGCTGGGCGCACGGAGCGGGGTCATCAGCCAGGTACACAAAGGATAGCCTTTGTCCCCGAGAAGCCATCCTCGTGGGTGAGGCTGAGCCTGGAACATGTCTGCCACAGAAGTCTGGCGCAGGATGAAGGCATCGTGGCTGCTGCCTGGAAAGCGGGCATTGACAGCTAGGATGAGCTACCTGTGGTCACACACCAGCTGGACGTTGAGCGAATGGTAGCCCTTCCGGTTGCGGTAATCCTCGGCATTCTCCAGAGGTGCCCGCAAAGCCACATGTGTGCAGACAATGGCGCCCTGCACCATGGGGAAGCCCGCGAATGCTGCAAAGCCCATTGCACGCTGTTGCTGCTTGGCAAGGGCCATGGAGAAGGAGATGAACTGACGTCTCCTTTTGAAAAGGGCATTGGTCACCTGGCGGATGCAGCAATGCACGGCGAACTGGGAGATGTTGGAAATGTCCCCAGTAGCGGATTGGAAGGAGCTGGTGGCATAGAAGTTGAGAGCCACCGTCACCTTCACTGCCACCAACAGAGACGTCCTGCTCCTCAGATGTGGCTGCAGATCACCGCCAAGCAGGTGGCAGATCTCTGTGACCACCTCCCTTCGGATTCGCAGCCTCCGAACACACTGCTCATCAGACATGTTCAGATAGGAGAACTGCTGGCGGTATACCCTGGGTGGGTAAGGCCTCCGTTCCCGATGCCTGTTGCCCCCTCTCCATCTAGCCAGGACTGCCACTCTCTCACGGCGTCTGTGAGCCCTTTGGATGCAATGGAGAAGGCCAGCGTTTGCACCCATTGCAGCCCCCATTATATGTTAGCAAACAATGATATGTCAATGAAGGCAAAGACAAGTGGAAAGCTGTGGCCTGAAGCCACAAGTACCTGTCCGAGTGTTGAGCCAAAGCAGAAAGCTCTCTACCTTGGTCTCTCTGCAAAGATCCATCTCTCAAGAAGGAGTGCTGCAAAATGGCAGCCTTTTCTAGTGCAGGAGAAGTGCCCTTTATTTTGCGCCCCCCGCGCCCCGCATCGACTGAGAACCGTTCCCCTCTACCAGTCACTAGGGGCGCCAGGCGCACAATAGGGCGTCGCGACTGAATTTCCGGTTTGGGGCGCACAAAGGGCGTTGCACGAGGAAATGACGTCAGGATCTGCGCGCGCAGCTGAGCGCGCGCAAAGACTTTGCGCCGCCGCTAAATCGTGAGTGAAGTTGGGGATAGGCGCAGATCGCACTGCGCCTGGCCGCTAGCCGCCTAGCGCCCAACATCTACTCCTCCTAAGGCGCTACCGGCTTGCGCAAGCAACTGAATTTCTAGGCCTATGACTCTAAACATTGAAATCTTTATTTTCAACACTTTGCGTTCTTGGACAGATTTGTGTGCACTTTTGGAAGTGGCTTAGTGAGTTGCAGTGAATGGTGAGACATAAAAGTACCCCTTGCAATGGCAATGTGTGTGGAAGGGATGGCTTGGTCATTGTAGGGATGCTTTATGGTGTTGGTGTGGGGTGGTGCCAACCTGGCACATCATGTGGCGACCATATTGGTGTACAGCGTCAAGTGAAGCAAATCTTGCTATGGTGAGGCCATCTCTGGCGTCCCGGGCAGCAATGTGGTCGAGTGCTGATGCCCTATGTCCTGTGCAGCACCAGTTGATTGCAGAGAAGGTTGGTGTTGTTGCTGATGCTGCTGGTGTGCCTGGTACTGCTGATGTTGGGGCTGATCGTGCTGGGATTCTGAGGATCCAGGTGAGATTTTTTCAAGGGCAACGATGCTGATGGAACAGATGGCAGGTGAACTTGAGATGACAGGAGCGATCTGTCAATGGTGAGAGAGGTTGTTCCAATGAGGTGACACTGGATAGTGAGATTGCTCCAAACACTTGCAAGCCGCATAATGCTCAATCTGTCTTCCAAATGCAGTAAGCAACAGCTTCTAACCTTGGAAAGTGAACAGCTGTGAGATGGGAGCTTTTATAGACCATTTGTAGCTGTCAAGTAAAGAAATCATCACATGCTGACACAACCTCCTTACCTGACGTGGTCCCCGAGCAACAGGGAAGACATTGGTAAAATCCAAAGGTGAGCTTAAAATACTATTTAATTGCCTCTTAACAATCTCTCTAATGATGTAAATTGCCTCCCCTGCTGCTTGGTGTTGGGTCTGCTCAGCGATGACAGACCCGACATCTGGGAGGCTAGCGTGGAGGTGGGTTGACAGCGGGTTCCCTAGCCATTGTCCAAAAAAAATTTCCCAGCCGACCCACCACCAAAAGCGCCCGCTGACCCCCCAATATGTATGAATTTTGTGGAGCACTGCTTTGGTATTTATCCCATGTTACTGTTAAACTACAATAAATTCTAGGTGATAAATGTGAACAGAAGAGCTATTTCAAACAAAATGAAAATGAGAGTTTATTGCTGCGGTATCTCTGCCCAAAAGCTTTTGAGTAATTTATGTTCGAATCTGTAACATCACAGCAGTGCAGCAATATATTTGTTTTCTCTTTTTAATTCTATTAATCTATATTGATTACTGTTTCTCAATTAATGGCAGTCATGCTGGGACAATTGAAAAATGCAGGGGAGCGGAAAAGTAGTGGGATTTGTAATTTCCTTTTTTGGAATTATTACCTGCAATTGTCCCATTCCTCTATCCCTCTACTAGAGACCAATATAAGTAATAAAAAAAACTACAAAATACAAAAGAAAATCTGGGACCATTTAAAATAAAACAAAATGTGAAGTAGACAAGGAGAATGCACTGATTCCCCATGATAGGTAATGCTATCTAATAATAGTGATGTTACTAGAATGGAGTGGCTGTCCTTGGGCTTGTGGTTTAGGTTATATTGTTTGTGTTTTGCCATTGACTCACAATTACACTAGAACAAGGTCAACTCAATATGTTACCAGAGGAAAAAATATGCTTAATTTTGCAGCACTCCAAAAAAAGCCTGTCCTCAATATAAAAACCAAAACTATATTTTATATAGCCACTAAATTATACTGTTACAAGTTTCAGGTCTGCCTTAGATATTCTCTCAGGTACAGAGGTGTTAGTCACTCCCATACAAGCAGCCCGAGTGTCTTATATAGGAGTGTGCTGTTCAATTTTTTTTGTTATTATTTGTTCTTGGGAAATAAGTGATTCTATCAAAGCTACATTTATTGCCCATTCCTAGTAGCCCTAAGAAGGTGGTGGTGGTCATTCTTTGATTCATTGTTACTTTGATTCACTGATTCATTGTTTCATTGATTCTCCTTTCCTCCCTTCCTTTCTTTCCTTCTTTCCTTCTTTCTTTCTTTTTTTCTTTCTTTCTTACCTTCTTTCTTAAATCACACATACAGCACTTCAAATAATTGGTATCATTTCAAAGACTAGACATAATAATAGTGGATGTGTAAATAAAACATCTCCTATCATTTCCTGAGAAACACTTTTATTTGACAGTTTGCCCTTTCCTTCGAAATATGGACTTACAAAAATAGGCAGGTTGAGTTTTTCCCATGTGTAGGGCCCACATTGAATTGTAATTTATCTGCAGACTACTTTCAATACTTAGCTCATGTTTTGATGACAAATTGATGCTTATATTACAGGCAGCGTGCCATGTATGTCTGATGTCCTTTAGAGAAGGAAATCTGCCTTCCTTACCTGGTCTGGCCTATATGTGACTCCAGACCCACAGCAATGTGGCTGATTCTTAACTGCCCTCTGAAATGGCCTAGGAAGCCATTCAGTTGTAACAAACCACTACGAGAACAATAATAAGAATAAAACCGAACGGATCACCCGGCACCTACCTAGCCACCGGCTTCAGACACAAAAGCGGCACACCCAGCCCAGTCGACCCTGCAAAGTACTCCTCACCAACATCTGGGGGCTTGTCCCACAGACTAGTCAAGCAACAGCCTGACATAATCATACTCACAGGATCATATCTTTCAGCCAATGTCCCAAACTCCTCCATCACCATCCCTGGGTATGACCTGTCCCACCGGCAAGACAGACCCACCAGTGATGGCAGCACAGTGACATACAGTCGGCAGGGAGTCGCCCTGGGAGTCCTCAACATTGACTCCAGACCCCATGAAATTTTATGGCTTCAGGTAAAGCATGGGCAAGGAAACCTCCTGCTGATTACCACCTACTGCCCTCCTTCAGCTGATAAATCAGTACTCCTCCATGTTGAACACCACTTGGAAGAAGCACTGAGGGTAGAAAGGGCACAGAATGTACTCTGGGTGGGGGACTTCAATGTCCCTCGCCAAGAGTGGCTCGGTAGCACCACTATTGACTGAGCTGGTCAAGTCCTGAAGAAGATAGCTGCCAGACTGGGGCTGCAGCAGGTGGTGCAGCAGGAGAACCAACATAAGGGGAAAACGTACTTGACCTCGAGTGGATGATCCATATCAGCCTCCTCCTGAGGTCCCCACCATCAGAGAAGCCAGTCTTCAGCCAATTCGATTCACTCTACATGATATTAAGAAATGGCTGAGTGCACTGGATACAGCAAAGGCTATGGGCCCCGACAACATCAATGATGGTGGAGCCCAGCACTTGATTGCAAAAGACAAAGCTGAAGTGTTTGCAACCATCTTCAGCCAGAAGTACCAAGTGGATAATCCATATCAGCCTCCTCCTGAGGTCCCCACCACCATCACAGAAGCCAGTCTTCAGCCAATTCGATTCACTCCATGTGATATCAAGAAACGGCTGAGCGCACTGGATACAGCAAAGGCTATGGGCCCCGACAACATCCCGGCTGTTGTGCTGAAGACTTGTGCTCCAGAACTAGCCACACCTCTAGCCAAGCTATTCCAGTACAGCTACAACACTGACATCTACCCGACAATGTGGAAAACTGCCCAGGTATGTCCTGTCCACAAAAAGCAGGACAAATCCAATCCGGCCAATTGCCGTCCCATCAGTCTACCCTCAATCATCAGCCAAGTGATGGAAGGTGTCGTCAGCAGTGCTATCAAGCAGCACTTACTCACTAATAACCTGCTCACTGATGCTCAGTTTGGGTTCAATTCTGCCAGGACCACTCAGCTCCACACCTCATTGTGAAGGAATAAGCCATATTTCAGAAAGATACACCATAATGGCCCAGTAATTCCTGTCACAACGCGTGAGTACGGACGGGGTACTCACGCGTGTGCCAGGAGGAATTGCCGGTTTTCAGCATGCACAGCGCATGCGCTGAAAACCGGCATTTCCTGTCCTCTGACCCAAGGGGTTAAGAGGTTGAAAGCGTGCACAGTATCATGCAGCGCGTGCGACTTGGATTTCCTTTATTTTTACTGATTTGCGCATGTGTAAAGGCCTCCGGTTTTTACGCATTGAAAAACCACACGTAAGTACTTAGTTTTACAGGTAAGTGGTCTTTTAGTACAATTTAGAAAAAAAATTTCCACAGGTTTATTATTTTTAAAGAATCTACAGTAAGGTAAGTTTAGTTTTAGACCCTATTTTTTAAAAATTTATTTTTTTCAAAAATTTGATTAATTGTTTAAAATATTTTTTTAAACTTATTTATAGTTAATTTAATCAGTGGGATGTTTTTAAAAATTTTATTTAAAGTTTAACTAGTGTTTTGGACCCCCGTAGTTTTCATGAGTTTCACAGTCTTTACTATCAAACTCATGAATGAGTTTCCCCTCCCCTGATTGGCTGCAGAGTGCTCACCTGATCCCAGCCGGCACATCACACTAAGTACGCCGCTGGATCAGGTAAGCACTGTGCGCCGACATCTGAACCGGGCCAGTGACAGGAAATCCACTGCGGGCCAGGTTTCAGATGTCGGCGCGCCGGGTAAGTGCATATCGGGGGCTTGCACGCGCGGCAAGCCCCCGACACCAAGTTCTGGGCCAATATGAACAGAATTCTGATATTTATTAATACATGATATACTGGGTTTAAAAATCTAAAGCCTTGGAGACACAGGCTGCAAACAGAAAACAGGCTTCTGAGATAAAGATCAGTTGTTTAACAAAGTTGTAAACATACAAGCTTTGAAATGGGAGTTGGTTAAATATACTAAAATAATGACCCTATTGAAATGGCAGTTTGGTGCTTCCGAAAGGTCTGGAGTTTGGAGGGAACACAATGAAATGCCCAGTTTAAGGTGTTATAAGCTAACACTCAGGGAAACAGAAACAGAATATTAAAAAACTATGGGCCTTTGAAAAGATAACATCAAGTAAAAGAAACAACTGCTGGTCAAATAGTTTTTATGTTAAACTTGGAAGGCAGGAAACATAAGATTAAATATGCAACCAATTAAGATAGCTAGAAAACAAGTAAACACTCAGTCAAAGTGCCTTTAATTTACACATAGCAAATATGATACCAACAAGCACACTTTGAAGATATGACTTCAATAGATGCACCAAGCAATTACATTGTTTTTGTATTGAACTTGGAACACCACGGAGACTCAACGGCCTTGATTTTCATTGAGCCGTGGAGTCGGGCTTGGAGGCGTGCGGGGGGTTAAAATCGCAAAAACTGGCGGGCGGAACCCCCCCGCCTGGTTCCCGACTCCGAGCAATTTTAACTCAGTCGTGTCTGATGGTCCCGACTCCGTCCCGCATCAAACAGGTGGGACTGGTCGTTAAGGCCCTTAACAACCACTAAATGGCCTCTGTAATCCTATTTTGAAAGACCCTTGCGAATTTAACCCTTTCCCCACATGAAACATGCCTGGTGGGAAACACGAATGTGAAACCCGACGGGAGCACTATTGGATTGCTGACCATCAACTGCAAGTCAACCATTAAAGAGGAGATTTGATCAGCCATCATTTGCAGGTGGCAGGACTTAGTGGTCTCAGCTCTGGGGCAACTTTTAGAAGGCTTAACCACACCTGTGGAAGGTTGGAGCCTCACACCCATCTCCAGTGTGACCTCCTGGGAAACCCCTCTCCCCACCTTCACTCAGCGCTTCCTCAACAGAGGCATATCACAGAATCACAGAAACCCCACAGTGCAGATAGAGGCCATTTCAGCCCATCGAGCCTGCACCGACACATATCCCACCCGATCCCCGTAACCCCTACACCAACACATGTCCCACCCTATCCCCGTAACCCCACGTATTTAATCCCCCTAACACTAATGTCAATTTATCATAGCCAATCAATCTAACCCGCACATCTTTGGACATATACCAGAAGCATGGGAGCCATTTATTTCCTTCCCATCTGGGCATTAGAGGAGCTTGAGCACCAGCAGAACCAGGAACAACAGCAGCACCAGCAACAGCAGCAGCAGCAGGAGGAGCCAGGCTGCTGCTCACACACCAAAAGCTGCACAGGCCAGAAGGGGCCAGCGCCTGGAAGTGGCTGGACAGCACCTTGCTGCACATCAGGGGGGCCATGGGGACCCGTATCTGCAATGGCAGTCCTACTCAGAAGGGCTTCCATGAAGGTCTGGTTTCTCTGTTCAATAGACGCCCATCGTTCCTCAAGAGATGTCATTCTATTCTGAACAATGACCATGATATCCATACCCTGGCGACTAAGCTCCTCCATGGCCGTAGCCATCCTCTCCTCTATGGTAGCCAGCCTTACCACGGAGGTAGCAATCCTTTCCATGGAGGTAGCCATCCTTTCCTTGGTGATGCGTTCATGCGCCAATGACTCCACAAAGGCTCTGCTCATGCTCGCTATGGACTCCTCCATTCGCTCCACACTCACAGCGATCCTAGAGACAAAACCTGCCAGAGACTCCTGCATCTTTGCATGGAGTTCCATCACCCCTGATCTTATGGATGGACCCAGAGGCAGAGGGTCGACATGCTGCTGAGCCGAGCTGGCAGAGTCCTGCGCCCTCCGACTAGGACTCTCCACTGCTGTCCCTGTCTCCGCAATCTGCTGATGCTCGCTTGTGAGCTGTGATTCACCAGGTGACAACACTACCCTATGTCCCGAAAGTCCCACCGAGGTGTGAGTGTCTGCGCTGGTGCTGGGTGTGCTGAATTCTGCTGACGCTGTGCCCTCAGAGGTTGCAGCATCCTCTGAGGAGTCTGGCTGCTCAGCCTCTTCTTCCTGGCTGGGGGGATGGATGCTTGTGATGGTCCTGTGGGGGAGTAAAGGAAAGAGTCAGAAATGTGATGCAAAGGCTACATGCACATAGTTTTTTGCAGATGCTCATAAGTCCATCTATTACAGCTTCACAATCATTATCAGCGACTCATGCAATGTCTAAGAGAGAGATGGGGAACTTTTCTGTCACCAGCTTGCTATGTTACACCCGTCTGTCCATCCCCCATGCACGAATCATCCTCTATTCCCATAATTTCCAGGATGACCTCCTCCCAGGGTGTCAGGTGGGCTATTGAGGCTGTCCCTCCTCCTGTCCTGGATCACTCTCTTTTGTTGTGAGCTCTCTTTTCCTGCAATGAGGGAGACAAGTGCAGGTTGAGTGAGAAGGAAGGAGTGAGTGTAGAGATTGCACAGCATAGATACTTAGAAGGAGACAAAGATGGAGTGAGGTTGCAAGACCACAGGCCCTCCCTGTGTGTTGTCAGTTGTGTTCAAAGCATCAGAGTGATAGGGATTGTGAGGGCTGCATGGTCAAATAGTTATGTGAATGTGAGCATAGAGAGAGAGGGAATGGGTAAGGGTGCATGGATGTCAGTGTCAAGTGGGATGTGGAGGAAGAGATTGCTAAAGCTGAGTGCTGGTGAGGAAAGGCAATGGGGATCAGATTGAGGGTGATGGGAAATTCATACTCACGTTTCCAGTGCGCTGAAGGTCATGAAATCTTTTCCTGCACTGTATCCAGGTTCTGCGGGTTACTCCCAAGGAGTTGACCTCCTCAGCCACCTGCATCCACACTGCCTTGGTCTGAGTGGGAGGCCTCTTCCACCCTGATGAAGGGAAGAGCACCTCCCTGTTGGCCCTAGCCACTAATGCTTGCAGTGCAACCTCGTCAAAGCGAGGAGCTGATCTGGCTCTCCCGCTTGTCATATTTGCTGCAGCTCCCTCACACTGCACAGTCAAGAAGCTTGGCAGTCTGCAGAAGAAACAAGGCTTGCTGTGGACTTTAAATGCAGCAGCAATGATGAGATCATCAGAGGGGAGTTTCAGTCATGAAAAACCCATTTGCAAAGGCTTTCCACACTTTGGAAATCAATTGGCCAATTCAGTTAAAATTGCATCAATCTCCCACATCCATTTAGATTCGTGTGGGAAACACGAAATTCAGATAACACGGCACCATCCTGCACCTGAGTTAAAATCCTACCCAACGTCTGCTAAAAACCTGTTAATCCAATATTAAGAATTGAATGAATGCATTTTGTAAGAATGGCATCAAACAGAAACCATTGCTGTCATATTGTTTTTATGATGGTTTTTGAAACACCTAAAGGTAGAGACATAACTATGCATGCAATAGTTGAATTGACAGTAAAATAGAAACCATTCAACAGAGGTATCAATAAAGATAATTAGCTTACATCAGCAGAGAACTTCAAGGAATAAACCACTGCAAACGGGTATAAAAGATAAACCTTTTCAAACAGAAAGTCAGAAGTCGCTGAATGGGCCAAGTGTTTCTCAACTTTACAGGCACCATCTGTAAGTTTTTAACTTTGAGTCTCGGGTAATCAAGATATTTGATTTTGATGGATGTTCTGGATTTAGAGATAAGTAAGAAATGTAGAAATGTAACGAAGTAAAGATTTGAGAATAAGGATCTCTGAGAAATAAGAAATGTAAGCTATTTGTATTTTGAATTGTTAATGTTGCAACTGACTCAGCAGCTGTTTAATGAATGTCAGCTCTTAAATAAAACTATATATTTTTAGAATTGTCTCAAAGAGTATTTCTGTATAAACTCGCGAACCCAATTTCTGTACACTCTTTTGTAAGGAGTTGCAGAATTCTGAAGGGGTATTCATAATATCTGGAAGGTTACAATCTAGTAAAACTTATTAAAAGTGCTATCTAGAGGACGGTAACATCTTCAGTCATTCCTTTCCTTTAGGGAGAGGTAGCCTGAACCTTTAGGCCCATTTAAGTGCCTTTAGGAATTCAGCTATCTCTAACTTAAGTTGAAGGTGAACGTCTGGGGAATATGCCTGATCTGGGGTAGCCCGAACAGGGCTAGGACTTATAATTATCCCTTCAGTTGGTGCCCAACGAGTGTGTTAATGAGTTGATACAGAACCTATACTTATATTTATATCTATATATATCCTGTAGATTGTTACGTATAGAAGGAGTGTTTACTGACAGTGGTTCTAAGACCCAGATTTAAGTCTCTAGAGATGACAAGACCCTGATCAGGCCATGTAGAACTTAAATCATAACTCCCTCAAAATACCACTGAGGTCTAGAAGCTTCTTATAAAGTTCATATTAAACCCTAACCGAGGTTAGGTCCTGACAAAATATTAAACCCTAACCGTGGTTAGGTCCTGAAGAAATGGCAAATCCTGTCGGAATTGGCCAAGTATTTTTATTAGAAAATTTAAATGCTTGCTTTATTAGGGGAAATAATCCTATCCCTGTACCTCCACAAAACCAAGTGATAATTTTTGAAATAGAAAGCTTTGGTGCTGAAGGAGCCGTTAGAACTCATGGCATGTTTAATGTTGATCCCCGGAACCAGGGGATACAGAATATCCTGGGGGATAATCAAATGAATACTCCAAATCCAATAAATTCCTGCACAATTGGGAGGCCTAATGAATGGTGCCCAACAAGGTGGTGGCAACCATAGCTGAATGGAAGGACCCGGAGCATCCTATGCTCCTGGGGGCCATGGATTCTGTTTAAGGTGGCAAAGTCATGATGAAATAAATGACAACAATTTTCGAGAAAACTATAGACAGCTTAGAATCCATTATAATCAATGCCGACAGGCACTAGCTCACTCTTATCTAAATACTGGAGGTGCAATGATTAATGGTCCAGTAAACCAAACCCAGCAACCACAAATTGCACCCCTAGGTCAAGTAAACCTGAGCTCTATCTACACAATGTGTGGTAAACCAGGAAACACCAGTCAGGAAAAAACCTGCTGGATTCTAACTAACTTTGATAAATTGGAAACCTGTTGCCAAGATTGGAATGCTCAACACCTGAGGCAACTATTGCAAATGATACTAAGTGCAGACTTAATTCCCCCATTAAACCAGTGTAACAACTGGGTTCAAATATATGCTTATGTTCTCACAGCAACTCAGGGTGGGCATGTAATGGGTTCAATCAAGGGAATACTCACAATACAGCCACAACTAAAGGGCTGGTAGCTGCCTACAGATTAGGCAAGGTACTTACACAGGATAATTGGGACATTGTTCATGGTTGCCTGGCCAATCAATATCAAAATACAGGCACAAGTTAGGAGTATGATAGAATACTCTCCACTTGCCTGGATGAGTGCAGCTCCAACAACACTTAAAAAGCTCGACACCATCCACGACAAAGCAGCACACTTGATTCTCATCCCATCAACCAATTTAACATTCACTCCCTCCACCACCGGCGCACCGTGGCTGCAGTGTGTACCATCTACAAGATGCACTGCAGCAACTCGCCAAAGCTTCTTCGGCAACACCTCCCAAACCAGCAACCTCTACCACCTAGAAGGACAAGGGCAGCAGGCACATGGGAACACCATCACCTGCAAGTTCCCCTCCAAGTTACATACCAGCCTGACTTGGAAATATATTGCTGTTCCTTCATCGTCACTAGGCCAAAATCCTGGAACTCCCTCCCTAACAGCACTGTGGCAGTATCTTCACCACACGGTCTGCAGTGATTCAAGAAGGCAGCTCATCACCACCTTCTCAAGGGCAATTAGGGTTGGGTAATAAATGCGACACCCTCATCCCAGGAATGAATTTTTAAAAATTTGATAGCTGTCCTTTTGCTGTACCTTTCAATATATCATTGGCTTAACTTACTACTTTTGCACAGTTTAATGAAGTTGTTGACTTCATTTATGGTCCAAGGAATCATGGACATCCGATTAACTTTATTCCAGGTATGCTGGTGCCCAGTGTTGGTGGTATTGACTCACATTAGCCCAAAAGTGGTCATCACCTTTCCAGAATCATATCACCAGAAAGCAGGTAATGATTGCTTGGTGAGTTTTTCTCTATTTCTCGCTTTTTTCCAAACTTATTTTTGTGGTTTATATTTTCTAAGGTCTCTGTTGTGTAGCCAGGAGTGCTAGTAAACAAGGGTCCTTGAGTATATCATTTAATTGTAGTGTAATTGGAGGTATTGATTTGATTTAATTTAATTTGAATTAGTTAAAGAGTAAGTCAAGACAGCACAGCTCAGCCCTGTGGCATGCTCCTCCTGCACTATGTGGGAAATCAGGGACACTTCCTGTGTCCCTGACGACCATGTGTGCGAGAAGTGTATCCAGCTGCAGCTACTGGCAGACCGCATGCAGCGCTGGATCTGTGAATGGATACATACTGGAGCATTTGCGATGCTGAGGCCATTGTCGATAGCACGTTTAGGGAGTTGGGCACACCGCAGGTAAAGGCTGCACAGGCAGGAAGGAAACAGGTAACCACTAGGCAGAGTAGTAAGTGCAGGCAGGTAGTGCAGGGGTCCCCTGTGGCCATCCCCCTCTCAAAGAGATATACCACTTTGGATATTGTTGGGGGAGATGGCTTATCGGGGGAAGGCAGCAGTAGCCAACTTCCTGGCACCACGGGTGGTTCTGCTGCACAGGACAGGAGGAAAAAGAGCGGGAAAGCTATAGTGATAGGGGATTCTATTGTAAGGGGAATAGATAGGCATTTCTGCGGCCACAAACGAGACTCCAGGATGGTATGTTGCCTCCCTGGTGCAAGGGTCAAGGATGTCTCGGAGCGGCTGCAGGGCATTTTGGAGGGGGAGGGTGAACAACCAGCTGTCATGGTGCATATAGGTAACAATGATATAGGTAAAAAACGGGATGAGGTCTTAAAGCTGAATATAGGGAGTTAGGAGGTAAATTACAAAATAGGACCTCAAAGGTAGTAATCTCAGAATTGCTACCAGTGCCACGTGCTTGTCAGTGTAGAACTAGAAGGATATTTCAGATGAATATGTGGCTAGAGGAATGGTGCAAGGGGGAGGGATTCAAATTCCTGGGACATTGGAACCTGTTCTGGGGGAGTTGGGACCAGTACACACTGAACAGTTTGCACTTGGGCAGGACCGGGACTGATGTCCTAGGGGGAGTGTTTACTAGTGCTGTTGGGAAGGGTTTAAACTAAAATGGCAGGGGGTTGGGAGCCTGTGAAGGAAGACAGAGGAAAGCGAAGCAAGGATAGAAGCAAAAGACAGGAAGAAGAAAAGCAAAAGTGGAAGGCAGAGAAATCAAGGTTGTAAATCAAACAGGGCCACAGTAAATAATAAATATAAAAGGACAGAGCATTAAACAAGCAAGCCTGATGGCTTTGTGTCTTAATACGAGGAGCATTCATAATAAGGTGGATGAATTAGCTGCGCAAATAGATGTAAATGGATATGATATAATTGGGATTATGGAGAAATGGCTCCAGGGTGACCAAGGCTCGGAATTCAACATCCAGGGGTATTCAATATTGAGGAAGGACAGGCAAAAAGGAAAGGCGGTGGGGTAGCATTGCTGGTTAAAGAGGAGATTAACACAATAGTAAGGAAGGATATTAGCTCTGATGATGTGGAATCTGTATGGGTAGAGCTGAGAAATAACAAGAGGCAGAAAACATTAGTGGGAGTTGTATACAGACGCCCAAACAGTAATGCTGAGGTTGGGGATGGCATTAATTGGGAAATTACAGATGCATGCAATAAGGGCACAGGAGTTATCATGGGTGACTTTAATCTACATATAGATTGGGCTAACCAAATTAGTAACAATGCTGTGGAGGAGGAATTCCTAGAGTGTATACAGGCTGGTTTCCTGGACCAATATGTCGAGGAATGAACTGGAGATCAGGCCATCTTAGACTGAGTATTATGTAATGAGAAAGGATTAATTAGCAATCTTGTTGTGCGAGGCCCCATGGGGAGGAGCAATCATAATATGATAGAATTCTTCATTAAGATGGAGAGTGAAGTAGTTGACTCAGAGACTAGGGTCCTGAATTTAAATAAAGGAAACTACGATGGTATGAGGCGTGAGTTGGCTAGGATGGGAATGTTACTTAAAGGGTTGACGGTGGATAGGCAATGGCAAACATTTAAAGATCGCATGGATGAACTACAGAATATGTTCATCCCTGTCTGGCATAAAAATAAAACAAAAAAGGTGTCTCAACCGTGGCTAACAAGGAAAATTAGGGATAGCATAAGATCCAAGGAGAGGACATATAAATTGGCCAGAAAAGTAGCAAACCTGAGGATTGGGAGCAGTTCAGAATTCAGCAAAGGAGGACAAAAGGATTAATTAAAAGGGGGAAATAGAGTATGAGAGTAAGCTTGCAGGGAACATAAAAACTGACTGTTAAAGCTTATATAGATGTGTGAAGACAAAAAGATTGGTGAAGTCAAGCGTATGTCCCTTGCAGTCAGAATCAGAGGAACTTATAATGGGGAACAAAGAAATGGCTGACCAATTAAATACATACTTTGGGTCTGTCTTCACAATGGAGGACACAAGTAACCTCCCAGAGATGTCAGGGAACATAGGATCTAATGAGAGGGAGGAACTCAATGAAATCAGTATTTGTAGGGAAATGGTGTTAGGGAAATTGATGGGATTGAAGACCGATAAATCCCCTGGGCCTGATAATCTACATCCTATGGTACTTAAGGAAGTGGCCCAAGAAATACTGGATGCATTGCTGGTCATCTTCCAAAATTCTATAGACCCTGGCACAGTTCCCATGGATTGGAGGGTAGCTAATGCAACTCCACTATTTAACAATGGTGGTAGAGAGAAAATGGGGAATTATAGACTGGTAAGCCTGACATCGGTAGTGGGGAAAATGCTAGAGTCCATTATAAAAGGTGTAATAGCAGAGCACTTGGAAAACAGTGACCGGATTGGACAAAGTCAACATGGATTTACAAAAGGTAAATCATGCTTGACTAATCTACTGGAATTTTTTGAGGATGTAACTGGTAGAATAGATAAGGGAGAACCAGTGGATGTGGTGTATTTGGACTTTCAGAAGGCTTTTGATGAGGTCCCACATAAAAGATTAGCATGCAAAGTTAAAGCACATGGGATTGGGGGCAAGGTAGTGACTTGGATAGAGAACTGGTTGGCAGACAGAAATCAAAGAGTTAGAATAAACGGGTCTTTATCCGAGTGGCATGCAGTGACTAGTGGGGTACCGCAGGGATCGGTGCTAGGACCCCAGCTATTCACAATATATATTAATGATCTAGACGAGGGAACTAGATGTAATATCTCCAAGTTTGCAGATGACACAAAGCTGGGTGGGCATGTGTGCTGTGAGGAGGATTCTGAGAAGCTCCAGTATGATTTCGACTGGTTGGGAGATTGGGCAGATGCATGACAGATGCAGTATAATGTGGATAAATGCGAGGTTATCCACTTTGGTGGCAAAAACAGGAAGGCAGATTATTATCTGAACGGCAATAGATTGGGAGAAGGGGAAGTGCAATGAGACCTGGGTGTCCTTGTGCACCAGTCGCTGAAGGTAAGCATGCAGGTGCAGCTGGTGTTTAAGAGGGCAAATGGTATGTTGGCCTTCATAGCGAGAGGATTCGAGTACAGGAGCAAAGATGTCTTGCTGCAGTTGTACAGGGCCTTGGTGAGACCACACCTTGAGTATTGTGTGCAGTTTTGGTCACCTTATCTGAGGCAGGCTATTCTTGCTATGGAGGGAGTGCAGCAAAGATTCACCAGACTGATACCTGGGATGGCAGGAATGATGTATAAGGAGATATTGGGTCGATTGGGCTTATATTCGCTGGAGTTTAGAAGAATGAGAGGGGATCTCATTGAAATGTATAAAATTCTAACAGGACTAGACAGACTAGATGCAGGAAGGATTTTCCCGATGGCGGGGGCGTCCAGAACCAGGGGTCACAGTCTAGGGATAAAGGGTAAGCCATTTAGGACAGAGATGAGGAAGAATTTCTTCACCCAGAGAGTGTTGAACCTGTGGAATTCTCTACTAGAAAAGGCAGTTGAGGCCAATTCATTAAATATATTCAAGAAGGAGCTAGATTTATTTCTTAAGGCTAAAGGGATCAAGGGATATGGGGAGAAAGCAGGGACAGGGTACTAAATTTGGATGATCAGCCATGATCTCACTAAATGGCGGAGCAGGCTCGAGGGGCCGAATGGCCTACTCCTGCTCCTATCTTCTATGTTTCTATGTTGCAAGCACATGCAGAAACCTAACCGTGAATCAAACTTTCCTTAATGTGCTGCTGGGACACGGAATTGCACTCTGCAGTTTGTTTAACATCCATGGGTAATACATATACTAGTAACGTGCTTCTTAAGCCACTTTGAAATGTTTGAAACTGGAGCTGTCACAGGCACAATGTCAACTTCTATTTATATAGAGGCCTAGAAATTCACTAGCCTTAGCGCCGCTTTTGAGGCGCTAGAGGGACTAGCGCCAGAGTTATGGCCAGTTGAAAAATTCCCTGGGGCCCTAAAGCGGCGTTGCACCGGTAGCGCTGCGCCGGCACCGATGACGTCATCGGTGTGCGCAGCGTCCCGGTTGCCATGCCGACGGGCCCCAGCGCCGAAATTCAGTTGCGGCCGCCTCGCCCGTGGCAGCCGCAACTAAGACTCTGGCAATAGAGTCCAACATGTGTTTGCGCCGGCGCATTAAAGGCCCCGCGGCGGCCGGCCGTTTTCCCGCC
The DNA here is from genome assembly GCF_052327205.1 of Somniosus microcephalus. NCBI lineage: Eukaryota > Metazoa > Chordata > Chondrichthyes > Squaliformes > Somniosidae > Somniosus > Somniosus microcephalus. The sequence goes on along the minus strand of NC_140997.1, from coordinate 163,920,171 downwards.
GGCCGCCTGCCCGCAGCTCCCTCCCTGGACTTCTCCCCCCCCCCCACACCGGAACAGATGCAAGCCCGGCACTTGTCCGAGGTGCCGGGCTCATTTTTAAACAGATTTGCGCGGGCCGCGGCCGGGTGCAGGCAGCTCCTCCTTAGCGGAAGGAGGAGGCCTGCACTTCCCCAGCCTGCCGCACCGCATCGGGTGCCGCAGCGCCGGAATTGCAGCGCTAAACGGCAGTTAGCGCCCTTTTCCAGGCGCTAAGACCCTTCAGTAGCGCCGGCAGCCGTTTGGGCGCGGCGCTACTGAATTTTTGGCGCGCGCAGGGGGACTTAGCGCCGGCACTAACTTCCGGCGCTAAAGCCCTGGCTAAGCCAAAACCCAATTTCTGGGCCAGAGTCTTTAACAAAGCAAACGGTCTCAAAGTAATTCACAGTCGAGCGTCAAATCTGAACAGGAGTTGGAGGTTAGAAGAGCTGACCAAAAGCACCGTTGAAGGATTTCAGTTTTAAGAAGGTTTTTGAAGCTAGAGAAAGAAGTATCAAGGTGTGGCAGTTTAGAAAGCAAGTTCCAAGGTGTGGGAGCCAGATGGCTGAAGGCTCTTCCACCAATGGTAGAGCGGAGGGAGGGTTAAACAGAGCTAGAAGAGTGGAGGGTGTGAGCAGAGATGGAGGAGATTGCACTGGACCATGCTTCCATTCTGAAGCCTATTTGTTTGAGTTCATTAACTGCAAAAACCCTTCCAGGAGTAGATCTCATGAGGTGGGAGACACATGCTCCTCCTCAAAGTATATGCATTGCATGTGTCATGTGCTCAGTATAGTATGTATGTGGCAATTATCACATCATTTGAGCAATGAAGAAAGACAGTCTCTGAGCACGAGTGCACAGTACTGGTAACATACTCTTAGTTGTCCCATGTACTCCTTTCACAGGAGAATCACTCAAGAAGTCCAGTCACTGGCAAAATTCATGGGCAAAAGGAGCAGGAAGAGCCTTCCCCCTCCACACATTGTAGTAGCAGTGAATCAGCTCCTTCACAAGATAGGGAGGTACAGCAGGATTCAACTGGCAAAGTTAACAGCTCTATTGATGAGGGCATGCACCAGAAGAGTCTCTGGAGAGGTTAAAAGGATCTAAGGATCCTCACAAGTTGGGTAGGAAGTTGACCTTTGAACAGACCTTTGAGGATACTGGACCATGTCCATTTCATTAGGCACAAACTGACAGCATGTATGCTTCTGTGGAATGTGGAGTATCTCTTGTGAATGCACAGACTGCTATTATAGATGTCAAGAGGCTGTCTTGTCCATCTACAACCATGCTGGGCGGGGGGGGGGGGGGAGGTTAGAAGGAGGGAGCCATGAGACAGGGCTTTACAGATCTTATTGCTACCCTCAGGTTTGCTCCCAAGCAGATAGGTGGTCATGCTGAGGGAGTGCTCAGCAGCAGATCTGGTTGGAGAAGGCATGGATGAAGCTGCTGTTTCTCCAGAGGACGCAACATCTAGTCCATCTAGTGCCCTTGTGCAAGTGACAATAGATTCTCCAGAAAGTGGCCAGGAGCAGCCAGCCACAGCAGTAGTGGACATGGCCGAAACAGCTGCAGGGCCATCTGAGGAACCAGCACAAGGCGACAAAATCGGAATCGTAGAGGGCAGAGACCCTGGAGTGGGCATGTTTAACGCTAATGAAGATGTATCTGCAAACCTGTGAGGTTAAGTCTTGTATCACGCAAAGAGTTAATCAACTGTTTGTGCTGAATAGTTCTTGCTATAGTGTCTTCCACTACCAATGTATGTTAAACATGGACAATAATAGTTTCATGTAAGTCTCCCTGGAGTCCCCGTTACAAAAGGTTTTGGTTGCCAATGCATCAGGTGCGTGTTTTATGAACGGAAGCTATAAGTGAAGTTACTAAAGGGATGCATTTTTTCAAATGCATGAACAACAAAAAGTAGTTACTCTAGCCAGAATATTAGTTTGCTTCTAAGCACTGCATACTCAAGTATAGCATTCTGCTTCCACAATGTATTCTAGTCATAAGATTTGAAATTGAGCACAAGTTAGAAGTGATTATTAGCACGTTTCTAACGGTATATTTATACCTACAACTGGAACTGTACATCTTTTTCTGAAAGCTTGTCACTGTGCAATAAGGGCACAGCATTTATCATGGGTGGCTTTAATCTACGTATAGATTGGGCTAACCAAATTAGTAACAATACTGTGGAGGAGGAATTCCTAGAGTATATACGGGATGGTTTCCTGGGCCAATATGTCGAGGAGCCAACGAGAGATCAGGCCATCTTAGACTGGGTATTATATAATGAGAAAGGATTAATTAGCAATCTTGTTGTGTGAGGCCCCTTGTGGAGGAGTGATCATAATATGATAGAATTCTTCATTAAGATGGAGAGTGAAGTAGATGACTCAGAGACTAGGGTCCTGAATTTAGATAAAGGAAACTACGATGGTATGAGGTGTGAGTTGGCTAGGATGGATTGGGGAATGTTACTTAAAGGGTTGATGGTGGGTAGGCAATGGCAAACATTTAAAGATCGCATGGATGAACTACAGAATTTTTTCATCCCAGTTTGGCATAAAAATAAAACAAAAAAGGTGACTCAACATTGGCTAACAAGGGAAATTAGGGATAGCATAAGATCCAAGGAGTGGACATATAAATTGGTCAGAAAAAGCAGCAAACCTGAGGATTGGGAGCAGTTTAGGATTCAGCAAAGGAGGACAAAGGGATTAATTAAAAGGGGGAAGTAGAGTATGAGAGTAAGCTTTCAGGGAACATAAAAACTGACTGTAAAAGCTTCGAAAGATATGTGAAGACAAAAAGATTGGTGAAGTCAAGCATAGGCCACTTGCAGTCAGAATCAGGGGAATTTATAATGGGGAACAAAGAAATGGCAGACCAATTAAATACATACCTTGGTTCTGTCTTCACAAACGAGGACACAAATAACCTCCCAGGGATGTCGGGGAACATAAGGTCTAATGAGAGGTAGGAACTGAATGAAATCAGTATTTGTAGGGAAATGGTGTTAGGGAAATTGATGGGATTGAAGGCCGATAAATCCCCTGGGCCTGATAATCTACATCCTAGGGTACTTAAGGAAGTGGCCCTAGAATTAGTAGATGCATTGCTGGTCAACTTCCAAAATTCTATAGACTCTGGCACAGTTCCCATGGATTGGAGGGTAGCTAATGTAACCCCACTATTTAAAAAAGGTGGTAGAGAGAAAATGGGGAATTATAGACCGGTAAGCCTGACATCGGTAGTGGGGAAAATGCTAGAGTCCATTATAAAAGATGTAATTGCAGAGCACATGGAAAACAGTGACAGGATCGGACAAACTCAACATGGATTTACAAAAGGTAAATCGTGCTTGACTAATTTACTGGAATTTTTTGAGGATGTAACTGGCAGAATAGATAAGGGAGAACCAGTGGATGTGGTTTATTTGGACTTTCAGAAGGCTTTCGATAAGGTCCCGCATAAGAGATTGGCGTGTAAAGTTAAAGCACATGGGATTGGGGGTAAGGTACTGACTTGGATAGAGAACTGGTTGGCAGACAGGAAGCAAAGAGCTGGAATAAACGGGTCTTTTTCCGAGTGGCAGGCAGTGACTAGTGGAGTACCGCAGGGATCGGTGCTAGGACCCCAGCTATTCACAATATATATTAATGATCTAGACGAGGGAACTAGATGTAATATCTCCAAGTTTGCAGACGACACAAAGCTAGGTGGGCATGTGTGCTGTGAGGAGGATTCCGAGAAACTCCAGTATGATTTGGACAGGTTGGGTGATTGGGCAGATGCATGGCAGATGCAGTATAATGTGGATAAATGCGAGGTTATCCACTTTGGTGGCAAAAACAGGAAGGCAGATTATTATCTGAACGGCAATAGATTGGGAGAAGGGGAAGTGCAATGAGACCTGGGTGTCCTTGTGCACCAGTCGCTGAAGGTAAGCATGCAGGTGCAGCAGGCGGTTAAGAAGGCAAATGGTATGTTGGTCTTCATAGCGAGAGGTTTCGCGTACAGGAGCAAGAATGTCTTGCTGCAGTTGTACAGGGCCTTGGTGAGACCACACCTTGAGTACTGTGTGCAGTTTTGGTCGCCTTATCTGAGGAAGGATGTTCTTGCCATGGAGGGAGTTCAGCGAAGATTCACCAGACTGATACATGGGATGGCAGGAATGATGTATGAGGAGAGATTGGGTCGATTGGGCTTATATTCGCTGGAGTATAGAAGAATGAGAGGGGTTCTCGTTGAAACTTATAAAATTCTAACAGGACTAGACAGAATAGATGCAGGGAGGATGTTCCCAATGGCGGGGGAGTCCAGAACCAGGGGTCACAGTCTAAAGATAAGGGGTAAGCCTTTTATGACAGAGATGAGAAGGAATTGCTTCACCCAGAGAGTGGTGAACCTGTGGAATTCTCTGCCACAAAAGGCAGTTGAGGCTAATTCATTAAATATATTCAAGAAGGAGTTAGGTATATTTCTTAAGGCTAAAGGGATCAAGGGATATGGGGAGAAAGCAGGGACAGGGTACTGAGTTTGGATTCTTCTTCTTATCGTGTCCACGGATAGTCTATACATAGCCCAGCCAGAACTGGACACATTTTTGCGCCTTGTTGTTGAATTCGGCAAGATCTGCAACAGTGCAGGGTTCCACGATGGGCATTGCAGGCGATGTTGCATAGTCTGTGCCTCAGTTCCACATTCACAAGTTGTCGGGCTGGTTGAATATCCCCATTTGCTTAGTGACACCTTTGAGCAACCTACACCGGTCCTAAGTCTGTTAAGGCACTTCCAGGTTGCCCAGTTGCAATTAGCTCCTGGGGGAAGACTTTCATCAAGTAAAATTTCCATCGCTGGGGGTTGTTCAAGACTGGCGAGCCGGTCTTTCCACAAGGCGATGCGGGCTTCAGATGAGGTTGATTGTAATGGAACAACACTGTTCATGAAGCCCTTTCTTGACTTTAGGCGGCTGGGTGTAGGTGTATGACAATGCAGAGGGTGACTCTCATCTGATGTTTGACGGAGTCGATCTTTCTTGCCGGCTACCGTTCTTCTTATATCAGGGGGAGCGATACCCGCCAGGATATATAGGCTGTTGGTGTTTGTTGGTTTTAAGCAACCTGTGATAAATCGGCAGCTTGCATTCAGAACGGCATCCATCTTCTTGGCATGAGTAGACCTTTCTAATGCAGGGCAGGCGTATTCGGCAGTGGAATAGCAAAGAGCAAGTGCACTGGTTCGCAATGTTTTCGGGCTTGTTCCCCATCTTGTGTTAGTGAGCTTATTCAGGATGTTGTTTCGTACGCTCACTTTTGCCTTTGTCTTCTCGATGTGGTTCTTGAAGGTAAGGCATCAGTCAAGGGTGACTCCTAAGTAGATAGGGTGCTCGCAATGCGTCAGTGTTGCTCCACACCAGGTTACCTTCAGCTGGCGTTTGGCTTCACGGTTTCTGAGGTGGAATGCACAAACTTGTGTCTTTGATGGGTTTGCGCGAAGGTGGTTTTCTTCATAGTAGGATTTTAGTCCCTCCAAGGCCTCAGAAAGCGTTTTCTCCACGGTGTTAAAATCAGTGCTTTGGGCAGTGACACATAAGTCATCAGCATATATAAAATGGCGTGTAACACCATCTATAGGTTGGTCATTCGTGTAGATGTTGTACAGCAGCGGTGAAAGCACGCTTCCCTGAGGAAGACCGTTCTTCTGAATACGCCACCTGCTGCGCTTCCCACCTAGTTCAACATAGAACTGGCGATTCTGAAGCGTGCTTTCTAACAGCTCTGTTAAGTGAATCTCTTTTGTCATCTCTCGAATCTTGCAGAGGAGACGTCTATGGTTCACTGTATCGTATGCTGCTGACAGGTCTACAAAAATAGCACCTGTTACCATCCCTTGCTCAAAACCATCTTCGATGTGTTGTGTGAGGTTGAACAGTTGGCTTGTTGTTGATTTGCCGGGGTGGAAACCTGCTTGCTCTGGAATGATCTTCTCATCTACAGTTGGTGCTATCCTATTGAGTATAAGAACATAAGAACATAAGAAATAGGAGCAAGAGTAGGCCAATCGGCCCCTCGAGCCTGCTCCGCCATTCAATAAGATCATGGCTGATCTGATCCTAACCGCCAATCCACTATCACAGAACCATCTCCTGAATCTAACAGAATTAGACACACGAAATAGGAGCAGGATCAGGCTACACGGCCCCTGGGCCCGCTCCGCTACCCACAGGGCCATGACCGATCCGAACCTAGACTCATGTCCAAATTCCTGCCCGCTCCCCGTAACCCTTAATTCCCTTTACTTCTAGGAAACTGTCTGATATGCCTATCAATTAGTCCAATAAAAGGCGACGAGTTAAGAACGTAACTGAAGGTTTTTATTGGCTAAATAACAGAGCCCACCCTCGTGGGTGATCCGATCCAACAGGGAGGAATACTAGCCAGTCAGCTACCTTTATACCTGGGCAGGTAATGGGCGGAGTCGGAGGTGGTCAGCCCAGGTATAACAGTGCGACAAGAGGCGACCTCGTGTAGTGATGTGACAGTGAGAACAGTGAGAACAATATACAGTGATAACTATAACAGTGGTTTACCACATTCACCCCTTGTTTAGATTAGAGTCCGGCGGGGTGAAGTGTATTACCAGCTCTGGTATGTCAGTCTGTCCGGAGGCTTCGTTAGCCTCCCCGATCGTCGCAGCGGCGGTGTTACATTATCCGGTGTTAAAGCTGGTGTCTGCGTAGTCGGCAAAGGCTCGTGGGGTTCCGGCATGCCGTCTACTTCGGCTGGACTCGGGGGGTTGGGAGGGGGGGGTGAGGGTGCGAGGTCTCGTAAGGAGACAGTGTCCTCCCGTCCGTCTGGGTAAGCCACATAGGCGTACTGGGGGTTGGCGTGCAGGAGGTTCACCTTCTCGACCAGGGGGTCCGTTTTATGGGCCCTCACGTGCTTTCGCAGCAAGACGGGTCCCGGAGAGGTCAGCCAGGTTGGTAGGGTGGTTCCCGTAGTCGACTTCCTGGGGAAGACAAACATTCGAGCATGGGGGATGGTGTTAATGGCAGTGCAAAGTAGTGACCGGATGGAGTGCAGCGCAATCGGGAGGACCTCTTGCCAGCGGGAGGTTGGGAGGCCCTTAGACTTTAAGGCTAAGAGGGTGGCCTTCCATACCGTCGCGTTCTCTCTTTCCACCTGGCCGTTCCCTCGGGGGTTGTAGCTGGTGGTCCTGCTTGCTGCAATACCCCTCTCCAATAGGAACTGACGGAGTTCCTCGCTCATGAAGGAGGCGCCCCGGTCACTATGTATATAGTTCGGGAACCCGAACAAGGCGAAGAGTTTGTTCAGGCATTTAATGACCGTGTTACTGGTCATGTCTGGGCAGGGGAAGGCAAAGGGGAAACGGGAGTACTCATCAACGATGTTGAGGAAGTACACATTACGGTCGGATGACGGTAGGGGCCCCTTGAAGTCGATGCTCAGACGCTCGAAGGGGCGGGTGGCCTTGATCAGGCTTGCTCTGTCCGGCTTATAGAAGTGCGGTTTGCACTCAGCACAGATCTGGCAGTTCCTGGTCATGGTCGTGACCTCCTCGATGGAGTATGGCAGGTTGCGGGCCTTATTGAAATGGTAGAGTCTGGTGACTCCGGGGTGGCAGAGGTCATTGTGGAGGGTCTGAAGTCTATCACTTTGCGCGCTGGCGCATGTAATGCGTGAAAGAGCATCAGGGGGGTCGTTCAGTTTACCGGGCCGGTACAAGATCTCATAATCATAGGTGGAAAGCTCGATTCTCCACCTCAAAATTTTGTCGTTCTTGATCTTGCCCCTCAGCTTGTTATTAAACATGAAGGCAACCGAGCGTTGGTCGGTGAGGAGGGTAAATCGTTTGCCTGCCAAGTAGAGCCTCCAGCGCCGTACTGCCTCCACAATTGCCTGGGCTTCCTTCTCGACCGACGAGTGTCGGGTCTCGGGGCCCTGTAGGGTCCTTGAGAAGAAGGCTACCGGCCTACCCTCCTGGTTAAGGGTAGCGGCTAGGGCGAAGTCGGATGCATCGCTCTCCACTTGGAAGGGGATTGACTCATCCACTGCGTGCATTGTGGCCTTGGCTATGTCTCCCTTAATGAGGGAGAAGGCCGCGCACGCCTCTTCTGTGAGGGGGAAGGATGTGGTTTTCAGGAGGGGTCTGGCTTTGTCCGCATAATTGGGTACCCATTGGGCATAGTAGGCGAAAAGCCCCAGGGTTCTCCTAAGTGCTTTTGGACAGTGGGGGAGGGGTAGCTCCATGAGGGGGCGCATTCTTTCGGGGTCGGGGCCGATGACTCCGTTCTCTACTACACAGCCAAGGATGGCAAGGCGCGCTGTGTTAAACACGCATTTCTCCTTATTGTAGGTGAGGTTCAGCCGTTGGGCCGTACGGAGGAATTTCTCCAGATTCACGTCATGGTCCTGCCGGTTGCGGCCGCAGATGGTGACGTTATCGAGATAGGGGAAAGTGGCCTGTAGTCCGTTCTGGTCAACCATCCGGTCCATCTCCCGTTGGAAAACCGAGACCCCGTTGGTGACACCAAAGGGGACCCTAAGGAATTGGTAGAGGCGGCCATTCGCCTCGAAGGCGGTGTACTGGCTGTCCTCCGGGCTGATGGGGAGTTGGTGGTAGGCCGACTTGAGGTCGATGGTCGAGAATACGCGGTATTGTGCAATCTCATTGACCATGTCCGATATGCGGGGGAGGGGGTATGCGTCCAGCTGGGTGTATCTGTTTATGGTCTGGCTGTAGTCGATAACCAGGCGATTTTTGTCGCCGGTCTTGACTACCACCACCTGGGCACGCCAGGGGCTGCTGCTCCCCTCAATAATGCCCTCTTTCAGGAGTCGCTGCACCTCAGAGCTAATGAAGGCTCTGTCCCCAGCGCTGTACCGCCTGCTCTTAGTAGCGACAGGTTTGCAGTCGGGGGTGAGGTTAGCGAACAGGGAAGGTGGCGGTACCTTGAGGGTGGATAGGCTGCAGGTGTTACGCGGTGGGCGGTTTAACTTTCGCTGGTTGTCGACTGTGAGTGGGGGGAGGGGTCCACCGTATGCTAGGGTTACACTTTGGAGGTGGGATTGGAAGTCCAGCCCTAGTATGACGGCAGCGCACAGCTGGGGGAGTACGAGGAGTTTAAAATTTTTATACTCTGTCCCTTTAACCGACAATGTCACGACACAGTAGCCGCTGATGTCTGTGGCGTGCGACCTCGATGCCATCGAGATGCGGCTGCGCGTTGGCAGGACGGGGAGGGAGTAGTGGCTCACCGTGTCTGGGTGGATGAAGCTCTCCGTGCTTCCGCTGTCGAACAGGCAGGTCGTGGCGTGGCCGTTGACTTTGATGTTCATCATTGAGCTGGCCAGGTGGTGCGGGCGGGCTTGATCCAGGGTCACGGAAGCTAGGGTGTAGATGAGCGCGTCGTTGTCATGACAAGATGGCGGCGAAGATGGCGGCCCCCGTAGTTCACATGAGGCTCTGTTTAAATCGTTTGCCTCGCACAAAGATGGCCGCCCCTGCTGTTCCCATGAGGCTATGCAGGCTTCGGCTGCCCCGCACAAAGATGGCCGCCCCTGGTTTTCCCATGAGGCTCTGCAGGCTTCGGCTGCCCCGCACAAAGATGGCCGCCCCTGGTTTTCCCATGAGGCTCTGCAGGCTTCGGCTGCCCCGCACAAAGATGGCCGCCCCCAGGGTTCGCATGAGGCACTGCTGGCTTCTGAGGATTTGCTTCTGCAGGCCTTGGAGAAGTGGCCTTTCTTGAGGCAGGTTTTGCAGGTCGAGTTTTTGGCTGGGCAGCGCGACCTCGGATGCTTCTCCTGGCCGCAAAAGAAGCAGCCAGCGGCCCGATCGGGGTTGCCTGATGTCGGGGCCGGTACCGGGGCTAGTGGGCCCGGTCGGATCCGTGATGCAGACGCTGAGGTAGGTCCCGGGGGCAGCGCTGTGAAGGGTGGTGGGGTGGGGGTCGGGCCCGAGTCCCAGGGTCGCGAATAGTACCTGGCAAACGCTTCCTGGTCTTGCTGGGTGGCCTCTAGGGTGAGGGCGAGGGCTTCGGCCTTGTCCAGGTCTATGTCCTTAGCTTCAAGCAGTCTTTGCCGTGTGTAGTCGGAACGTAGGCCTCTCACCAAGGCGTCGCGGACATTGTCTTCCATGTTCGCAGTAGCCGTTACCGCTTTAAAGTCACAGTTCCTGCCGAGTTGTCTCAGCGCTCGTGAAAATTCAGCTATCGATTCTCCTGGCTGTTGCTGGCGAGATCTTAAGAGATGCCTAGTGTACATGTAGTTTACCGGGCTCCGGTACTGCTGTTTCAGTAGGTTGATGGCGTCGTCGTACGTAGTCATGTCCTGGATGAGTGTATATACTCTCGGGCTCGCTTGGGCTTTCAGGACTCTTAGTTTGGATCTCTGAGGGACGACGGCTTCCTCCAGGTACGATTCGAAGCAGTCCAGCCAGTGTTTGAAGTCGTTGGCTGAGTTTGGTGCCTGTGGGTTTAGATCCAGGTATGGTGGTTTCAAGGCTTGCAGCCAAGCCGGCTGGTGTGGCCCGTTGTCTGGAGGCTGCTGTTGCTGTGCTGCTGGGTGAGCTCCTTGCTGTTGCTGTTCATTATCAGACATCTTTAAAATTTAGTCAATAAAATTGATATGCCTATCAATTAGTCCAATAAAAGGCGACGAGTTAAGAACGTAACTGAAGGTTTTTATTGGCTAAATAACAGAGCCCACCCTCGTGGGTGATCCGATCCAACAGGGAGGAATACTAGCCAGTCAGCTACCTTTATACCTGGGCAGGTAATGGGCGGAGTCGGAGGTGGTCAGCCCAGGTATAACAGTGCGACAAGAGGCGACCTCGTGTAGTGATGTGACAGTGAGAACAGTGAGAACAATATACAGTGATAACTATAACAGTGGTTTACCACACTGTCTATTTCTGTTTTAAATTTATGTAATGATGTAGCTTCTACAGCTTTTTGGGGCAGCATATTCCATGGACCTACCACCCTCTGAGTGAAGTAGTTCCTCCTCATCTCAGTTTTGAAAGAGCAGCCCCTTATTCTAAGACTATGCCCCCTAGTTCTAGTTTCACCCATCATCAGGAACATCTTCCCCGCATCCACCCGATCCGACCCCTTCACAATCTTATATGTTTCAATAAGAACGCCTCTCATTCTTCTGAACTCCAATGAGTAGAGTCCCAATCTACTCAACCTCTCCTCATATGTCCATCCCCTCATCCCCGGGATTAACCGAGTGAACCTTCTTTGTACTGACTCGAGAGCAAGTATGTCTTTTCTTAAGTATGGACACCAAAACTGTATGCAGTATTCCAGGTGCGGTCTCACCAATACCTTGTACAACTGAAGCAATACCTCCCTATTTTTATATTCTATCCCCCTAGCAATGAAAGCCAACATTCCATTGGCCTTCTTAATCACTTGCTGCACCTGCATACTAACCTTTTGAGTTTCGTGCACCAGGACCCCCAGATCCCTTTGTACTTCAGTACTTTCCAGTTTCTTGCCATTAAGATAATAACTTGCTCTATGATTTTTCCTGCCAAAGTGCATAACCTCACACTTTCCAGTATTGTATTCCATCTGCCAAATCTCTGCCCACTTACTTAGCCTGTCGATGTCCCCTTGCAGGTTTTTTATGTCCTCCTCACTCACTACTTTCCCTCCCATCTTAGTATCATCTGCAAACTTTGATATGTTACACTCGGTCCCCTCCTCCAAATCGTTAATATAGATTGTAAAGAGTTGGGGACCCAGCACTGACCCCTGCGGAACACCACTAGTTACTGATTGCCAGTCTGAGAATGAACCATTTATCCCAACTCTCTGCCTTCTGTTAGATAGCCAATCCTCTATCCATGCCAGAATATTACCCCCAATCCCGTGATTTTTTATCTTAAGCAATAATCTTTTGTGTGGCATCTTATCAAATGCCTTTTGGAAGCCTAAATACACTACGTCCACTGGTTCCCCTTTATCCACCCTATACGTTACTTCCTCAAAGAACTCCAGCAAATTTGTCAAACATGACTTCCCCTTCATAAAACCATGCTGACTTTGTCCTATTAAATTATGATTATCCAAATGTCCTGTTACTGTCTCCTTAATAATGGACTCCAATATTTTACCTACCACAGATGTTAGGCTAACCGGACTATAGTTTCCAGCCTTCTGTCTACTGCCCTTTTTAAATAAGGGCGTTACATTAGCAGTTTTCCAGTCTGCCGGGACCTTTGCTGAGTCCAGGGAGTTTTGGAAAATTATTACTAATGCATCCACAATCCCTACCGCCACTTCCCTCAAGACCCTAGGATGTAAGCCATCAGGTCCAGGTGATTTATCCGCCTTGAGTCCCATTAGTTTACCGAGTACCACTTCCTTAGTGATTTTGATCGTGTTTAGCTCCTCCCCCCCTTTAGCCCCCTGTTTGTCCAGTGTTGGGATATTCTTAGTGTCTTCTACTGTAAAGACTGATGTAAAATATTCATTCAGTGTTTTTGCCATCTCCATATTTCCCACCATTAATTTCCCGGTCTCATCCTCTAAGGGACCAACATTTACTTTAGCCACCCTTTTTCTTTTTATATAACTATAAAAACTCTTACTATCTGTTTTTATATTTTTTGCAAATTTACTTTCATAATCTATCTTCCCTTTCTTAATCAATCTTTTTGTTATTTTTTGCTGTCTTTTAAAGTTTTCCCAATCCTCTATCCTCCCACTAGATTTGGCTACCTTATATGCCCTTGTTTTTAGTTGAATATTATCCTTAATTTCTTTACTTAGCCACGGATGGCTGTCTTTTCTTTTACACCCTTTTCTTCTCAGTGGAATATATTTTTTTTGGAAGTTGTAAAATAACTCCTTGAATGTACACCACTGATCATGTATCGTCTTACCCTTTAATCTATTTTCCCAATCCACTCTACTCAATTCCGCTCTCATACCTTCATAGTCTCCTTTATTCAAGCTTAGCACGCTTGTTTGAGATCCAACCTTCTCACCCTCTAATTGAACATGGAATTCATCCATGTTATGGTCACTCATTCCAAGGGGATCCTTTACTGGGACATTTTTAATTAATCCCATCTCGTTACACAGGACCAGATCTAAGGTTGCTTGCCCCCTGGTCGGTTCAGTTACATAATGCTCAAGAAAACCATCCCTAATACACTCAATGAACTCATCCTCAAGGCTGCTCTGCCCAATTTGATTTGTCCAATTAATATGATAGTTGAAATCCCCCATAATTATAGATGTTCCCTTATTACAAGCCTCAACTATTTCCTGATTGATACTCCGTCCAACAGAGTTGCCACTGTTCGGAGGCCTATAGACTACGCCCACTAGTGTTTTTTTCCCCTTATTATTCCTTACCTCCACCCAAACTGTTTCATTATCCTGATCTTTTGACCCAATATCATTTCTCTGTATTACAGTGATTCCTTCCTTTATTAACATAGCCACCCCACCTCCCCTTCCTTCCTGCCTGTCCTTCCTGATCGTTAAATAACCTGGTATGTTTAATTCCCAGGCATTGTCACCCTGCAGCCATGTTTCTGTAATGGCCACAAGATCATACCCATATGTAGTTATTTGTGCCATTAACTCATCTATTTTGTTACGAATGCTACGTGCATTCAGATAGAGAACTTTCAAAGATGTTTTGTGACACTTAGTTCCTGCTTTTGCCCTTTTTATTACTTTACCTTTTACTCCATACCTTCTGCCCCTTCCTGACACGCTCTGGTTTTTAATTTCCCCACTGCTACCTAAGTCTATTACCTTCTCTGTTGTCATTTTTATTATTTGCTCTCTAGGAACCTCCCCCCTACTAGTTAGTTTAAAGCCCTCTCTACAGCCCTAATTATATGATCCGCCAGGACTCTAGTCCCAGCACTGGCCAAGTGAAGCCCATCCCAATGGAACAGCTCCCTCCTGCCCCAGTACTGGTGCCAGTGTCCCAGGAAGCAAAATCCATTTCTCCCACACCAGTCTTTGAGCCACGCATTTAACTCTCTAATTTTATTTGTCCTAGCCAAATTCGCTCGTGGCTCAGGTAATAATCCAGAGATTATTACCCTTGTGGTTCTGCTTTTTAATTTGGCCCCTAGCTGCTCAAACTCCCTCAGCAGAACCTCCTTCCTTGTCCTATCTATGTCGTTGGTACCAACATGGACCATGACAACTGGATCCTCCCCCTCCCTCTCCAAGTTTCTCTCCAGTCCAGAGGAGATGTCCTTAACCCTGGCACCGGGCAGGCAACACAGCCTTCGGGACTCTCGCTCTCGGCTGCAAAGAACTCTATCTATCCCTCTAACGATACTATCCCCTACCACTACAACATTTCTTTTAACTCCCCCCACTTGAATGGCCCCCTGCTCCACGGTGCTGTGGCCAGGTTGCTCATCCTCCCTGCAGTCCCTGCTCCTGTCCCCACAGGGAGTAAGAGCCTCGAACCTGTTGGACAAGTGCAAGGGCTGCGGCTCCTCCAACACTACCTCCTGGATCCCCGTACCTGCCTCACTTCTAGTCACCTCATCCTGACCCTGGCCACGGAATACATCTGAATTAATTAATCTAATTGGTGTGACTACCTCGTGATACACAGAGTCCAGGTAACTCTCCCCTCCCTGATGCGTCTCAGTGTTTGAAGCTCGGTCTCCAGCTCTTCAACACGGAGCCGGAATTCCTCGAGCAGCCAACACTTACTGCAAATGTGATCACCGTGCGTGTAAGAGCCATGAAAGTTTAAGAAAGAAAATACTCTAAATATTGGTTAAATAGTATAATACAGTTAATTTACCTGACTGACTTATTGTATTGAGAAACCCCCTATTTTCCTGCCCCAGTAGTATAGTCTGAGATACCCCCTTCATTCTTGCTACAATGGTACAGTCCTTAAGATTGTCACATGGTATGCAGCCATTTTACAGTTTAAACTCCACGAGGCAGAAGGTAGAAGCTTTTGAGGGCTGGAGCAATACAGTTTTTGACCATGTTCGTTTATACGTGTTTGCTTTGTAATTCTGTTTGTAAGGTGTTATAGTAAACAGTTTAAAAGACAAAGCTACGTTTGGGAACGTTTTATTTCGACACGCGTCTACTCGTTGTTAAAAGCCTCAAAGCTCAGTGGCTACATGTTTGGAAATTAAGAAGCGCCACTACATTAGTCAAAAACTTGCTCCCTAAGAAGGAAAGGACGGAATTGTCGGCGAACGTATACATGAATGGTCACGGAGCCAGACGACAATATAAGAAAGCGAAGGTACAGTGACTGTTACTTGCTTTGTTCATTCTATTGAGAAGCTAAGTAAGAGCTGTGGGTAAAATGGCCGAGGCCTTACGGAGCCGTGAGGAGCTTCCCCCAGCCAGAACGGTTGTTGGCCAAAAGAGGGAAATAAAGCTCACCCCAAAGGCAATGGAAGAGAAGTTACATAGAGGCATAGGTGCAAGGAAGGCTAAATTAGCTCAGATAACTGAAAAAATGAAGATAATTGATTGTCTCATGGAAGATAATGCTAATATTAAGAAAGCTGAAGACATAATGCATTACGATTTCTCCAAGCTGCATGAAGAATTTAATGTACTCAATGAAGATGTATTAGCACTTCTGTCTGAAGAAGAGGGAAAAGCTGATCAGCACAACTGGTTTGATCTTAAATCATCCAGCATTAAGGACTATGCCAAGGCCACAGAACAGTGGATGTTAAGGATTCGTCAAGATGCTGTTACAGCAGAGAAAGATAAAGTTGACGATGAAGTCGGACCAGATGATAGCATTTCAGAGACTTCAGCCAGACTGAGCAAAAATCAAAAAGAAGGTAGCTCTGTTTCTGGACACAGGTCAGCCGCTTCTACCACAAGCTTGTCGCAACGCAAGAGAGAGGAGGTTGAATGGGCAACGTTGATGGCGCGCGCAGCATCTTTAGTGGAGAAGCAAGCCCTTGAACGGGAAGAGGCCCAACTGCAGGCCCAACAGGCCCAAGTGCAGGCAAAGAAAGAACAGCTGGAGATAAAAACAGCTATTGCTGTCTCAGATGCCAAGTTGAGTGTGTATGCAGATTATGAAGGCTCACAGGATGGCGTGAGCGAATACTGCCAGTCAATGTTGTCACATAGAGTTGGATCCAGGGCACCTTCAAGAGTTACAAGAGAGTCCGAAGGCCATCTCCTGGCATTACAGCGTGGAAGAGTGGCCTCTCCACTAACAGGAGCACGTGATGCTACCCCAGACGTCAGACGGTCTAGACTAGACCCTGCTGATGACCACCAGAGGCCTGAAGACACAGGGAGAAGCCTATACCGAGTGATGCAACGTCAGAACGAAATTACAGAGATGCTTGTAAAACAACAGAATCTGTTTTGACTCCCTCAAAGAGACATACCAGTGTTCCAAGGTGACCCACTCAAGTATAAGCCCTTCATCAGATCCTTCGAACAAGCCATTGACTCCAAAACAGAGAGCAGCAGTGATAAGTTGTACTACCTGGGACAGTACACCAGTGGTAAACCACAAGACCTGGTCAGAAGCTGTGAACACATGAAACCACACCGGGGATACATAGAAGCCAGGAAGTTGCTGCAGGAGCACTATGGTAATGAGCTGAAGATAGCCACTGCATATATTGAAAAGGCTACCAAGTGGCCACAGATCAGATCGGAGGACGGAGAGGCATTGAACGGATATGTTCTTTTCCTCATAGGATGTCGCAACACCATGGAGGATGTTGAAATCATGGAAGAGATGGACAATCCTACGACTATGAGAATCATCATCTCTAAGCTTCCTTACAGGATGAGAGAACAATGGAGAAGAACAGCCTTTGAGATAATGGAGAGATGGAAAAGTAGAGCCAGGTTTGCAGACTTCGTGAATTTCATAGACAAACAGGCTAAAATTGCTAGGGACCCATTGTTTGGAAACATCCAGGATGTCAGCCCGACTACTGATGGAAGAGTGAAAGCCAAGCCTGCTGAATCAAAGACTCTCAGGAAAGGTGGTTCCAGGGGAAGCAGCTTCGCAACTATCGTCACTCAGGCTGGGGAAGAAAGGTCTCAGAACTCATCTCCCAAAAAGAGCAGCACAGTGACGCCTGCTAATGCCTTTCAGAAGCCATGTTTATTCTGCCAGAAGAATCATACATTGGATTTCTGCAGTGACATCAAAGCACAGCCACATAAGGACAGAATCGAATTCCTGAAGTACAATGGCCTATGTTTTGGATGTCTCTCTCAGGGGCACCTGAGTAGAAACTGTAAGCAAAGAACAACATGCAGAGAGTGCACTCGGAAACATCCCAGTCTGCTGCATATCCACAAAGAAGAACAGGTCTCTAAGAAGAGTGAAGAAAACAATACCGACGAGAAGGTTGTTTCAAGTGCTCTGGTGTCGCTAGAACCAGAGACTTGTGGATTCACTGGGGCCGGTGACAGTGATTGTATTCTTGCCATCGTACCAGTAAAGATCAAGTCTAAGAGGAGTGAGAAGTTTGTGGAGACTTACGCCTTCATGGATCCAGGTAGTTCAGCAACGTTCTGCACAGAATCACTCATGCGACAGCTGAACGTTAGAGGCAGAAGAACAGAAATCCTATTACGCACCATGAGTCATGAGAAGTCAATGCAAAGTTATATCCTGTCAGACTTAGAAGTGTGTGGACTTGAAGAGAAGGACTTCATAGACCTGCCTAATGTTTTCACACAGAGGGAGATTCCTGTTAAAATAGGAAACTTAGCCCTGCAGAAGGATGTGGAGAGATGGCCTTACCTGGAAAAGGTGTGTCTCCCATACATTGAAGCAGAAATTGGCCTATTAATTGGAACCAATGCCTACAAAACTATGGAGCCATGGCAGGTGATAAACAGCAAGGATGACGGACCCTATGCCGTCAGGACAGCCCTTGGATGGGTAGTCAATGGACCGGTAAGGAGAGATGATGGCAACAAGTCGAACAAGGAGGAACGACAAAAATGTCACAGTTAATCGCATCTCCATCGCAAGCATTGAAGAGCTGTTGATACAGCAGTTCAACGCAGACTTTTCAGAACGCAGCTGTGAGGAAAAGACAGAGATGTCACAAGAAGACCATCAGTTCATGGATTTGATGACAAGGTCTACACAGTTCATTGATGGCCACTATCACATTGGTTTGCCACTGAGAAGACAGACCGCGAAGATGCCGAACAATCGCTGCATAGCAGAGCAACGCGCCATCAGTCTAAAGAGAAAGCTGAACAAGAACCCCGACTTTCACGAAGACTACAAAGGCTTCATGAGAAACATCATAGCGAAAGGCTATGCTGTAAAAGTGCCCGAGGAACAGTTGAACAGAGACGATGGAAGGGTCTGGTACATTCCTCATCACGGTGTGTATCACCCAAAGAAGAAAAAGATCCGTGTAGTGTTTGACTGCGCCGCCTCATTCAGAGGAACTTCACTGAATGACCAGCTGCTTCAAGGTCCTGATCTTACTAATACCCTCATTGGCGTCTTGACTAGGTTTAGACAAGAGCTCGTTGCCATGATGGCAGACATAGAATCAATGTTCTACCAAGTCAGAATCCCTGATGAAGATGCTGATCTTCTGCGTTTCCTTTGGTGGCCAGATGGCGACGTTAGTCAAGCGATGGTGGAATGTAGAATGGCTGTACACTTGTTCGGAGCCACATCATCTCCCAGCTGTGCAAGCTACGCTCTCAGAAAAACTGCAGAAGATGGCAAAGGCAAAGCACCATCAGAGGCTGTGGAGACAATCTTCAGAAACTTTTATGTCGATGACTGTCTGAAGTCCGTGTCAACAGAAGACGATGCCATCGCACTGTCAAGAGACCTTAGGACTCTGTGTTCGAATGGAGGATTTCATCTGACTAAGTGGATAAGCAACAGCAGAGCAGTTCTAGCTTCTATCCCAGAAAAGGAAAGAGCCACTGAAGTCAAAGATCTGGACCTGAGCCACGATGTCCTTCCTATTGAGAGAGCTCTTGGTGTACAATGGTGCATTGAGTCAGACACGTTCAACTTCAGAATAATGGTGAACGAAAGACCATCCACAAGATTAGGGATTCTCTCCGTGGTCAGTTCCATCTACGACCCTCTTGGATTCCTGGCACCACTCATTCTGCTGGTGAAGCTGATCCTACGAGAGCTGTGTAGAGACAAGAGAGGATGGGATGAAGATATCCCAGAAGGTCAAGCTCAGAGATGGCTCAGAAGGTTGAAAGAGTTGCTGCTACACCTGAGCGGTAAGAGAAAAGAGTACCGAGCCACTATCAGTCAGTCTGAAAGTAACCCCGATAAGCAGAGAATGCTTCTACAGCAGTAAATGCATCAGCACAAGACCACATTGGGTAAGAATTCATTGACCGTGGAGGATTTGGCCAAGGTTGAGATGGAGATAGTTTGCTTCAGTCAAAGACAAAGATACCCAGAAGAAATCAAAGCTTTACAGCGAAATACTCCAATCAAGAAAGGTAGTCATATCTACAAGCTGGACCCTACACTGCAAGATGGAGTACTGAGGGTGGGAGGGAGACTAAACAAATCTGCTATGCCAGAGGAGGCCAAGCATCCTGCTATCCTTTCTAAGGGCCTCCGGGTTGCTACTCTCATTCTTCAGCATATACACCAGAGTATTGGACACAGTGGGAGGAATCACATGCTTGCGAAGCTAAGACAAAGATACTGGATTCCAGGAGCTAATTCTGTAATAAGAAAAATACTCTCTGAATGCATTGTTTGCAGACGGTTACACGCTAGAGCTGGGGAGCAGAAAATGGCAGACCTGCCTGAAGACCGTTTGTTACCAGACAAGCCCCCATTTACAAATGTAGGGGTGGACCATTTCGGGCCTTTCGAGGTAAAGCGAGGACGGAGCCTTGTCAAGAGATATGGTGTGCTTTTCACTTGTTTGACCATCAGAGCAGTTCATATTGAGGTGGCACACACGCTTGACACTGATTCCTGTATTAACGCCCTGCGGCGCTTTGTCTGTAGAAGAGGACAGGTGTCCATTATGCGTTCTGATAATGGCACTAATTTTGTCGGAGCGGAGAGAGAACTATGGGAAGCTATTGAAGGTTGGAATCAGCTTAAAATACAGGAAGCCATGATGCAAACAGGAATTAAGTGGATCTTCAATCCTCCGGCTGCATCCCACCATGGAGGTGTCTGGGAAAGACAGATATGCACCGTAAGAAAACTACTCAGTTCTGTACTGAAGCAGCAAGTGCTTGACGATGAGGGACTCCAAACCGTTCCCGTTCTGTGTGAGGTCGAAGCCATCATTAATGACCGACCGATAACTAAGACATCAGATGATCCCAATGACCTCGAAGCCCTGACTCCGAACCACCTGTTGTTGTTGAAAACACAGCCAGTCATGCCCCCGGGAGTCTTCAAAAAGGAAGATCTGTATGCCCGTCGGAAGTGGAGGCAAGTTCAGTATATGTCAGACCTTTTCTGGACCAGATGGACAAGAGAATACTTACCTCTGCTACAGGAGCGTCAAAAATGGTCCAAAATAAAGAGGAACTTCATTGTCGGAGACATCGTCTTAATCGTGGATGATTCAGCCCCTAGAAATTCTTGTTGATGGGAAAAATAATTAAGACCATGCCAGACTCCGGAGGCGTTGTTCGTCGCGTTTGTTTGCAAACCAAGACCAGTACCCTGGAAAGACTGATCACAAAGCTCTGCCTGCTACAAGAAGCAGCATGAAAAGTTCCTGAACGAAAAAAGTGGACACTTATATTGTAAATATGTTGAATTCATTAGTTTATGACTCTTAAGAATGTTTGAGTAATTGATATGCTCCATGTGCCTAGTCAATTAGGGGCCGGAATGTAAGAGCCATGAAAGTTTAAGAAAGAAAATACTCTAAATATTGGTTAAATAGTATAATACAGTTAATTTACCTGACTGACTTATTGTATTGAGAAACCCCCTATTTTCCTGCTCCAGTAGTATAGTCTGAGATACCCCCTTCATTCTTGCTACAATGGTACAGTCCTTAAGATTGTCACATGGTATGCAGCCATTTTACAGTTTAAACTCCACGAGGCAGAAGGTAGAAGCTTTTGAGGGCTGGAGCAATACAGTTTTTGACCGTGTTCGTTTATACGTGTTTGCTTTGTAATTCTGTTTGTAAGGTGTTATAGTAAACAGTTTAAAAGACAAAGCTACGTTTGGGAACGTTTTATTTCGACACGCGTCTACTCGTTGTTAAAAGCCTCAAAGCTCAGTGGCTACATATTTGGAAATTAAGTAGCGCCACTACAGTGCGCATCAATGGTGTTCACCAGCTCCCACATATTGCAGCAGCAACACATTGCCTGATCTCCCATTCTATGTAATTAATTAAATTTATTAATATTATTCTTAAATATCCTCTGCCCCGATTCTAGATGGTGTATAACTCACCTTAGAAACTATAAACCAAAGAGATTTAAGCTTAAAAGGGAAAAATACTCACCAACCAATCACTTACCCGCTTTCTGGTGACGTCACACTTGGATTACTTTTTACCTCTCTCCTTCCCTCCGAGTTCAGAGACTGGAGATTGGTAAACCTTACCTGGGTCTCTGGGGACTTTTATACCCCGCTCTGCCGCTCAGGTTTCCCGCCGACGCGCTGAGGCCTTACCTGGTCTCTGGGAACTTTTATACCCCGCTCTGCCGCTCAGGTTTCCCGCCGACGCTGTGAGGCCTTACCTGGTCTCTGGGGACTTTTATACCCCGCTCTGCCGCTCAGGTTTCCCGCCGACGCACTGAGGCCTTACCTGGTCTCTGGGGACTTTTATACCCCGCTCTGCCGCTTAGGTTTCCCGCCGACGCTGTGAGGCCTTACCTGGTCTCTGGGGACTTTTATACCCCGCTCTGCCGCTCGAGATTCCCGCCGACGCTGTGAGGCCTTACCTGGTCTCTGGGGACTTTTATACCCCGCTTTGCCGCTCAGGTTTCCCGCCGACGCTGTGAGGCCTTACCTGGTCTCTGGGACTTTTATACCCCGCTCTGCCGCTCAGGTTTCCCGCCGATGCTGTGAGGCCTTACCTGGGTCTCTGGGGACTTTTATACCCCGCTCTGCCGCTCAGGTTTCCCGCCGACGCTGTGAGGCCTTACCTGGTCTCTGGGACTTTTATACCCCGCTCTGCCGCTCAGGTTTCCCGCCGACGTTGTGAGGCCTTACCTGGTCTCTGGGGACTTTTATACCCCGCTCTGCCGCTCAGGTTTCCCGCAGAACAGGTCGAACCCCCAGGTCTGTGATCGGATACAAACCCCCGACCGCTCACAACCCCGGGACAAGTCAAACAGCTTATAGGTGTGGCAAAGCAGTGAAATTGGCCGAAAACTCTTAGGATCTGAGAGATCTTTTCCAGGCTTTAATAGTGCTATTACATATGCCTTCTGCCAGATATTAGGTAGCTTGTGTGTTGCCAGACAGTGGTTGAACAATTGTAGGAGCCATTTCTTTGCTTTCTGTCCAAAATGCTTTATCTGCTCCGTTGCTATGTTGTCAAGACCAATTGCTTTCCCGTGTTTTAGACTAGATATACCAGTTTCTAGCTCTTCCATGGTGAATGGTCTAGTGAAGCCAGGATCATCGCTGTACTTCTTCCTATCTAGTTGTGCTCTTGGTTGTTTCTTGTTGATTTTTCCATTTAGGAGCAACTGGTGTGCAACTTGGTTAGGCAGCTTTCTTGGGATCACCTCCAAGTTTGCATATGAGAGACCATGCCTTCTTGCTGTTTTTTGTAAGATCTGTTGTCTCTATCAAGGTGTTCCAGGTGTTTTGACGCTCTTGAGAGATACTTAACAGCACCCTCTCACTGGTAGATATTGTTTCCTCTGAGAAGGGGTCAGATTCGAACATTGAGACATACTCCCAGTAGAGTTCAGCATTCTCCTTGGTGAGACCAGGGATGTAGTGTACTCTGCAACCTCGGGGGATCTTCCTTCTAGCTGTGTTTTGGACAGCTTTTGCAAAGAGGTTGTAGTGCTCAGCTAGTAGTTGAATGCGTTTAACCTTGCGGTCAAGTGCTCGTGTAAAACCGTTCCAATCGGCCTTCTTGAAGTTGAAGCGCCTTTTGAATGGTACGATGGTTGGTAACACTGCTGCATTTACCTGGATGCCAATAGGACGGTGTTGTGTCTGTGGTATTGGGTCTGTGACAAGCTTCTTGCAGAGGCCAGCGATGTCGTTGCTGGCAATGGCAAGATCTGGATTATATCTACACTTCCAGCGGGCACTGTGGAAGGAGGCTGGCAATTTAGGATCGTGGATGAGACTAAGCTGGTTAGCGTCCATTCATTCTTCGACTGCTTCTCCATCGTTGTTAGTCTCCTTGTACCCTTATTGGGTACTGTGGCTATTAAAGTCTCCATTGATGATCTGTGGTTTATTGTGCAGGTTGGGTACAGGGTTAGAGAAGCTGAAATCTGTGCCAGGTGGCTTGTACACTGAGGTCACTACTACTTTGCTCAGCTCTACGGTTAGAATTTCGATGTTGTCCTCCTCTGTTTTAGAAGTGGCTTCTACAACTGAACCAGCTCTAACAAATACAGCACTGCCATATTGTTGATGAGGTCTTTCAATAGCCAGGACCATTCCTGATATTTTTGGGCGGTTGTTCTCACTTCCTCTATGTGTCTCCTGCAGGCAGAGGACATCACACTCCAACTCATTGCATAATGTAGCGAGGATGTTTTATTTAGCTATAGAGAACCCTTCAATGTTAGCAGATACAACAGTCAATGCCGGTCTTGAAAAAGACCCGTGTTTCTGACATCGACGACTACTTCCGTCTTCAGGCATGCTGTGCGTGGTGGTGGTAGAATTGGTTGAAACAGGGCCGTGACGTGAACGCTTCTACATTGACCCCTGAGTTTGGATGATCAGCCATGATCTCATTAAATGGCGGAGCAGGCTCGAGGGGTCGAATGGCCTACTCCTGCTCCTATCTTCTATGTCTATGTCTATGTGCCACGTCCTGCTGAGGTAGCTGCTCCACACACTGCTCAAATTTCCATGTAACCTTGAATGTAGATCTGAGAAGTGGTATGATTTTTCTGCAAGATACTAATGATTCTTTATGGCACAATTTGAAAAGACAGTATGGGCTGCCTGTGCCAATTCACTGTTGATTAGAAGCCAAATACCTTTGGGACCAAACTAGCAGCAGATTGCAAATTGCTGCTTTATGAAAACATTATGGTTAAACAGTATTGAATATTTGCCAGCTAAATTAAGACAGAAGCTGTAGGGGTCCGGGGTTAAACTCATTTATGCCTTTAATTTGGAGCCAGTATTTCAGACACAAGCTTCAAACAAGGATGATTAACGGGAGCAACAACTTCATTCCATTAATTCTTTTTCAACCTATAAGTACAACTGTAACAAAACAGACCAAATGCACATGTTGCAGTTTCTTCCTTTTCCCAAAAATGGATTAATAATCCTGGCCCCAGAACCTGAGACCCTGCTGGTGCACTCCCACTATAGCTTTGGTGGGAGTCTGTAGAAGGGATGCAGGTGAGGCTGGGATCTTATTATTTCAGGTCCCGACTTTGTATTGGAGATTCCGGGATGGCATGTTGGCTAGCTCGCCTTAAACAAGGCCATCGATATAAGAAGAAAAAGGGAATCTATGTAAGTAGAGCATTGGGCTGACATTTTTACCTTTGAGTCAGGTTGGGTGCATGCGGGTGGCATAGCGGGTCGGGAACGCGATGTTCTGAGCAACGCGCTGCTCAGAGCGACTTTCACTTAATGGCCCCAATTGAAAGAATCATGCGTGTTTCCTGGCTCTATTAAATGGTGCAGGTCGGAGGAAGTCATCGATAACTCGTTTCCAGCACCCATATTTAAAGCAGCCTTGCACTGAACTCACTTGAATGTTGCCCGAGGAGGGTGGAAGGTGTGAATGAAAGGTCACAGTACAGCTAAAACTTTGAAACATGGCTAGCCAAAGTTAGAGCGCTGCACCCCGGTTCCCAGACTCTTCCTTGCATACTCTTGTGGAGGCTGTCAGAGCACGCAGGGAGGTCCTCTTCCCTGCTGACAGGCAAAGGAAATCTCCACCATCAACAAAGAGAACCTGGCTGGATATTGCTGAGGAGGTCAGCAGCAGGGATGTGGTCAGGAGGACCACGATACAGTGTAGGAAGCGATTCAATGATCTCATGAGGTCAGGAAAGGTGAGTGCAATGCTACACTCACCTTCATTCTGATGTGTCTGGCATCTCATCCCCATCACTCTGCCTTCCCAAGCATATTTCTGCACATCATTCCTCACACCAACATACCTTGCATGTCCACCCATCCCTCTCTCTCTATGTACATACTCACATCCCCATCTGACTAACCACCCCTTACACTCACGCTCATCCTAATGCAATCATATCAAGCAACACCACAGAAGGAGGCCATTTGGCATTGGCAACCCACTCCCTCATAGTCCCCCTCTACAGATGTAACCCATCTATTCTTTACACTCATTCCATCACTCTCACTCAAACTTCTCTTCTTTCCCTCCTTGCAGGAGAAGAGAGTCCACAACAACAGAGAGAGGGAGAGAACCGGAGGCGGCCCTCGAGTAATTGCACATCTTACAGCAGCAGAGGAGGAAGATCCGGAAATTTTGCGAACTCAAGAGATGCTGGCAGTGGGAGACGGAGAGAGGGGCACATCGCAGCAATCTGGTGACAGAATCACATCTCATACAGCCACATGGCATACAACAGTCACACATAGTCACTGATGTCAGCAGCCAGTGAAATGTCATCATGTGCATAATGGTAACATTACCCATTCTTATTAAAACACTTCTCATTCATCTCTTTACTCTCCCATAGGTCCATCAACTGCTCACCCATCCCCCCACCACTGTCCAGCCGAAGGAGGAAGATGACTCCTCAGAGGAGCCTCCAGCCTCTGAGAGTGCAGCATCAGCAGACCCAAGCGCACCCAGCACTAGTGCAGATACGCATACCTCAGTGGGTCCTTTGCGCCATAGAGTAGAGTTGTCACCTGGTGTCTCAAAATTCACAAGTGAGCAAGAGCAGGTGGTGTTGACAGAGACAGTGGTAGAGACTCCTCACCGGAGGGTGCAGGATGCTCCTAGCTCTGCTCAGCTGTATGCACTCAGCCTCAGGGCCATTGAGAAAGAGGGTGGTCTTGGAGGGGCAGCAACAATTGCATGAGGCTCTGGCATCTTTTGCAGCCATGCTGTCTGCAAATGTTCAGAGAATGGAGGAGTCCATCTCCAACATGAGCAACACCATCTCGCAGGCGATGGTGATGATGTACTCTTCCATGGAAAGGATGGCCACCTGCAAGAAGCAGCAAATGCACCAGTCACATGAGCACATGCTAGCTGTGGACAACAGATGGCAAATAAATGCTCTGTGGGTATAGAATTCTAATCTGTGATAATGTAAATGCTACAATCTCTGTCTGATGCTTGAAGGACGGCTGCCTGTGATTTGTAAGACAATGTATTGTGCTTATTGGGGCATTATTCCAGATGGTCTAGGCTTATTTTAGGGGTGAAATATTGAATGACAGTTTATTACAACACCTCTAGAACCATGCTAGCAATAAATTTACATTTATTAGCAGATAGCTACTATATCAACTAATGAATGACAGCACCATCTGTACTTTTTCACTTTTCTATTATAATTGTGCAATGTGTTCTACACATGCAGTGAGATATCTTCTCTACTGCCAGATATGGAGGCTCGTACACCAGTTTCTGGAAGCTGCACCAAATGGAAGACACTTGCCACTGTTCTTGTGTCTCCAGAAAACTCTAAGTGGGAGAAATTCATTGTAGCCCAGGAGTGGGCGATAATTTTGGAAAAGTTTGAGATTTAGTGCCAGGCGCGAATGAATCTCACTGCACGCAAAATTCAGTGTCATCGCTCAAAGAAAGGATGGGAGCGCTAAATCAAGTGCTAACGGCCTAGCTCAGTGGTGTTAGACTCAAAGCATTAACCAATATCACGTGCAGTCTAATCGCAAGTCATCATTGCCACAGGCTCTTTCCAGTTCGTAAATGGGAGGTTCATTCATGCTGCAGAACCTCATTCTCAGCATTGCTGCCTGTGAGCCTGTGTCAGCAAACAGGAGCAGGCCAAGCCCAAGGAGCCGGACGACTCAACCAGCTGTACGCATGGCAGATCCACGCCCCAGGGAGAGAGCCCGCATATTTTTGGACCAAGCTTTGGAGGGGTTGGTGTTCGCTCTGGAGGGACAGAGGGCGGTGCTCTACCCAGCAAGTGGCAGGAGACCCTCGCCGTAAGTTGTCCGTGCCATGTGGAGGGAGGTTTCCCATCAGGTCTCGGGCAGCAATGTGGTTCCCAGGACCCACACACAGTGCAGGAAGAAAGTTAATGACCTCGCTTGGGTGGTCAGGGTGAGTCAATGCCTCAACAAATGCTGCATACCACCATCTGAACCATAGTCTGCACACACTGGCCAAAGCACCACATCCCCAGCACTTACTCACCAACAATCTCTACCTACCAACACTCACACCCACATCTCACACCTTGCACACAATGACAGCTATTCAACTATGGCAGGCACATCACCTCAACACATTGCTCCACACTCACTCACACACTTTCCTTTCTCTTGCAGGCCAAGGTGGCTCACAACAGGCAGGAGCAAGAGTGCGCAGGCGGGGGACAAGCCGACACCCAACCATGGTCTGCGCTGGAAAATAAAGTATTGGAGATTATTGGGCACCAGGTGGTGAGCACTGTGGCCACCGGTGACACTGGCCCCCTTGGGGACAACAACAGTATGTTCATCCCTACTCCTTCTTCTCACATCCCACTTCCCCCTCATCCCACAAGCCTTTCGCACTTTCCAGCTAATCATGCTGTATGCATGCATTTCCCCCTTTATGCCCCCCTCCCCTCACCTTATCCCTACTCTTGTGCCTTTATGCTTTCAGATAATGAGCAAGCACCTGAACAGCTTGTCCCTGAGGGCACCGTTGAGAGCGTGGCGGGAGAAGAGGAGGAGGAAGAACACACTACGTCACTGCATGCCTGACCCACAGGCACAGATACTGGCACTACGTGTTCTTTAGAGGCTAGTAAAGTAGTGGGATCTGCACAGGGTGATGCACCGGGAATGAGCAGGCTGCAGCAAAGCCAGGGTGAATGGGTAGCTTGGGGTCCAGCTCCCCGGAAGGCGAGTTCACGCAAGAGTTCTGCTGCACAGGACTCAGATAAGGTCCTCGATGGGGAGGCCTTTAGAAGAAGGGTGATGGGCAGCACACGGAGATGATAGGTGCAATGGCAAGGGTGCTCGAGAGCCTCTCGGTCATGATAAGGAGCGTGGAGGAGTCCACCTCCAACATTGCACAAAGCTCTGCGCACACCATAGAGCCCATCATTTCCAGTCTGGAAAGAATGGTCGACTCCCAGAGACTGTGGCGACCTAGACCTGATGCCGCATGTGATGGGTGATCTGGCAGCTTCCATTGCAGCACAGGCAGAAGCGACACAATGTCTTAGTGCTGTAATGCAGTCTGTGCTTGGTGTCATTCAATCTCAGGCTGCTCTCATGCAGTCTCAGCTTGACGCCATGCAAGCTCCGACTGCTGCCATCATGGCTGGGTCTATCACTGTCGACCGAGGCTTTCATGGTGTCACAGCAGGCCAGCAATCTGTGCTCCAACAGATTGCTAGGGATGCTGAGGTACTGCCCCAGGGGAGTGACAGTGGGTCAGTGGAGCAGGAAGATGCTGTCCTCTCTCAGTATGACAGCATTCCTGCTCCCACCACTGCTACTCCGCCACTGCCCTTGTTACTGCCTGTCATCCAGCCAGCCCAGACTGTCGCCGCCCATGCTGAGGTGGTGCAGTCTACAGCCGGGCCTTCCAGGTCCCGAGCTAGTCGGGGGCATCCTGCAAGGCCATGTGAAGTCTCCCGCATGGACACTCAGCAGCCTTCCACCAGTCCTGCTGCAGCCATAGGGTCAACACTTTGTAGGAGCACTAGAGTAGGCAAAGGCACAGTAATGTGAGGCACTAAGGGATTGCACAAGGGTGAATAGTAAATATTGTTGTTGTAAAGATTTGTTCACTGATTATTAATAAATTTATTAATTCACTTCGGATAATGTTGTACTTTCACTTATTTCAGCTGTGCGCTGTGATCTGGCCTGCGACAGGGATGGAATGATGGGGATGTGGTGAGCAACGGGGATCTGGGGATTCATTCATTGGAACCGCAGTCTGATGATGCGGTCACGGACCGCCCTTCCAGAAGGCCGATTGAGTGGCTGCCTCCTCCCTCGCTCCTGTTCCTCCTCCTCCTCCTCGTCTTCCTCTTCCTCCTCTCCCTCTTCCTCCTTCTGAGGTGGTCCCGCAATCATAGAATCATAGAAATTTACAGCACCGAAGGAGGCCATTCAGCCCATCTTGTCCATGCCGGCTGACAAAGAACTATCCACCCTAATCCCACTTTCCAGCACTTGGTCCGTAGCCTTGTAGCTTATGGCACTTCAAGTGCATATCCAAGTACTTTTAAATGTGATGAGGGTCTCTGCCTCTACCATCCTTTCAGGCAGTGAGGTCCAGACCCCAACCATATTCTGGATGAAAACATTTCTCCTCAAATCCCCTCTAAACCTCTGACCAATTACTTTAAATCTATGCCCCCTGGTTATTGACCCTCCTGCTAAGGAAAATAGGTCCTTCCTAGCCACTCTATCTAGACCCCTCATAATTTTATACACCTCAATTAGGTCTCCCCTCAGCCTCCTCTGTTCCAAAGAAAACAACCCCAGCCTATCCAATCTTTCCTCATAGCTAAAATTCCCCAGCCTAGGCGACATCCTCGTAAATCTCTTCTAGTACAATCACATCCTTCCTGTAATGTGATGACCAGAACGCAGTACTCTAGCTGCAGCCTAACTAGTGTTTTATACAGTTCAAGCATAACCTCTCTGCTCTTATATTCTATGCCTCGGCTAACAAAGGCAAGTGTCCCGTATGCCTTCTTAACACCTTATCTACCTGTCCTGCTACCTTCAGGGACCTGTGGACATGCACTCCAAGGTCTCTCTGATCTTCTGCACTTCTCAGTGTCCTACCATTTATAGTGTATTCCCTTGCCTTGTTAGCCCTCCCCAAATGCATTACCTCACACTTCTCCAGATTGAATTCCATTTGCCACTGTTCTGCCCACCTGACCGGTCCATTGATATCTTCTTGCAGTCTACAGCTTTCTTCTTCATTATCAACCACACGGTCAATTTTTGTATCATCTGCAAACTTCTTAATCATACTTCCTACATTCAAGTCCAAATCATTGATATATACCACAAAAAGCAAAGGACCCAGTACTGAGCCCTGCGGAACCCCACTGGAAACAGCCTTCCAGTCACAAAAACACCCTTCAACCATTACCCTCTGCTTCCTGCCTCTGAGCCAATTTTGGATCCAACTTGTCACTTTGCCTTGGATCCTATGGGCTTTTACTTTCGTGACCAGCCTACCATGTGGGAACTTATCAAAAGCCTTGCTAAAATCCATATAGACTACATCAAATGCACTACCCTCATCGGCCCTCCTTTTTAGCTCCTCAAAAAATTCAGTCAATTTAGTCAGACATGGCCTTCCCTTAACAAATCCATGCTGACTGTCCCTGATTAATCTGTGTCTTTCTAAATGAAGATTTATCCTATACCTCAGAATTTTTCCCAATAATTTTTCCACCACCAAGGTTAGGCTGACTGACCTGTAATTACTCGGTCTTTCCCTTTCTCCTTTTTTAAACAACAGTACCACGTTAGCAGTCCTCCAGTCCTCTGGCACCACACCTGTAACCAGAGAGGATTGGAAAATGATGGCAAGGGCTGGGCCCTCATGATGCCAGATTGTGGAGAATGCAGCACACCATGACAAAATGGGACACCCGCATAACAATCCTGAGATTTTCCATAACCGCAAAGGCTACCACTCACTTAATGTTCAGTTGGTGTGCGACCACAGACAGTGAATCCTCAATGTAAATGCCCACTATCCTGGAAGCAGCCATGATGCCTTCATCCTGCACTAGACCGCTGTTCCAGCACTCTTCCAGCCACCACATTAAGCTCGCAGCTGGCTGGTCGGAGACAAGGGCAAAGCCATGTGCCCTGCACCATGGGGAATCCCGCTCTCCTGGCAAAGCCACATGCACACTCATCCTGCTTCTCTCTGGTGATGGGAAAGGAAATGTATTCCCTTCTCCTACTGTAGAGAGCCTCTTTGACCTCCCAGATGCAGCAATGGATGGCAAACTGCAAGATGTTACCTATATCTCCTGTTGCAGACTGGAAGAATCTGCTGGAGAAGAAATTGAGGGCGACGGTGACTTTGACTGCCACTGAGAGAGCTATCCTCATCCTGATCTGTGGCTCGAGATCTGGTTCCAGGAGGTGGCAGCGTTCTGTGGCTTCCTCCTTGCTGAAGCGGAGCCTTCTAAGACACTGCTCACTGCTTCTGGCTTAATTAAAGGTATGAGAATTGCTGTCGGAAGACCCTCAGAGGGTAAGGTCTCCTGTTGAGAGCCCTGATGGCCCTCCTGCTACCTCTGGCCACATGTTCCAATCTTTCTCACTGCCTGCACTCCCTCCACAGTAGATCCTGGAAAGTGAGGTCGACTGCCAGTATAGCCCCATTAATGTAAGGAAGTGCAGCA
Organism: Somniosus microcephalus; assembly: GCF_052327205.1. Taxonomy (NCBI): domain Eukaryota; kingdom Metazoa; phylum Chordata; class Chondrichthyes; order Squaliformes; family Somniosidae; genus Somniosus; species Somniosus microcephalus. The sequence continues at coordinate 163,888,421 of NC_140997.1, read as the reverse complement.
CTTTGATATTTTGTGAGAATAAATATAACTAACTCTCAGAAGCCGCAACACTCCGGAGACTAAACGACCTTTGAATGACGGAATATGGCCGAGAAATTCAGTTGGTTGCACCAGCGATTAGCGCCTAAAGAGCCCGAGATTTGGGGCGTTACCCAATTTTCGGACGTACACAGTGATCCTAGTGCTTCCGGCCATATTGAGTAGCCTGTTCACGCCGGCGCTAAGCCTTTGCGCCCGCTCACGGGCGCAGCCAGATCATGACGTCATTTCATTGTGCAACGCCTTTTTGGCGCCCCGTACCGGAAATTCAGTGGCGCCCCCCTCCGTTTCGCCTGGCACTATTAGTGACAGTTGGATGGAACGTTACCAGGTCCATCTCGTACTCGGGGGGCGCTCTTTAAAGGGGACAACACTACTATAAAACCGGCAGCCATTTGGCCTGGCCATTCTGCTCGCTGCTGGAGAGAGTTGCAGACCTTCAGTGGCAAAGACTTGTTGTTATTGAGCCAAAGGAGCCTTGGGACCTTCAGCCCTGTTCAGAGCAGTTGGATCCAGAAAGCTGACTGCGTCTTATTCGTCGGACAGAATAATGGGAGCTGCTTTGGAGGGGCACGTTATCCTTGCTGAACAGCTGGCAGGGGCACAGAGACGGAGGGAGAGAGGGCCGGGATTGGCCAGAAGGAGGAGGGCCAATGGACGTCGCCAAATCCAACCATACGCTGCCAGGGTTTTCAGGCAGCAGGTCTCCTAACTTACCATTTCGGAGGAGCAGTGTCTGCGATGCCTGAGATTTGGTAAGGATGTTGTCTCTGAGCTGTGCCACCTGCTTGCTGGGGATCTGCAGCCGCGGATACGGTGCAGGACCTCTTTGTTGGTGGCCGTGAAAGTGACTGTTGCACTGAACTTTTACACCAGCGGATCGTTTCAGGCAGCAGCTGGGGACATTTCTAATATCTCTCAATTTGCGGTGCATTGCTGCATCCGGCAAGTTACAGCTGCCCTCTACAAAAGGAGGCGCGATTTCATCACTTTCCCTCTGACCCTGGAGAAGCAGGGGGAGCGTGCACAGGGCTTCGCGGCTATTGCGGATTCCCCATGGTGCAGGGGGCCATTGATTGTACACACGTGACTTTGCGGGCCCCATTGCAGAATCCGGAGGAGTTCCGTAACTGAAAGAGCTTCCACTCCCTTAATGTGCAGCTGGTCTGTGATCACCGGCAGATGATCATGGCGCTGAACGCACAATTCCCTGGCAGCAGCCATGACGCCTTCATCCTGCGGCAGACCTCAGTGGCTGACCTTTTTGAGGCCCCGGATCACCCACAAGGCTGGTTTCTGGGTGACAAGGGCTATCCTCTCTGCCCATGGCTCAGGACCCCGCTCCATTTGCCCACCACCCCGGCAGAAGAGCTTTACAACAGCAGCCATCAGGCCACCGGGAACATTGTGGAGCACACAATTGGTGTGCTGAAGCAGCGTTTCCGCTGTCTAGACCATTCGGGGGGTGCCCTACAGTACTCACCGGAGCATGTGGCGCGCATCGTTGTTGTCTGCTGCATGCTCCACAACCTGGCCATTCGACGCACCCAGCCAATGCCAGCCGACCCTCAAGGTCCAGCAGAGTAGGCGGACAAGGAGGTGGAGGAGGAGGTGGAGGAGGAGGAGGAGCATGCGGGCGAGGAGAATCAGGAGGAGGAGGAGGAGGAAGATGGGAGGGCTCCAGAAACTGGAAGGGCCGTTCGTCAGAGGCTCATAAGGACTCGGTTCTAGGCCCCTCGGACGGAATGGTGGCTGTGAATCGAACAGCGCCCTCTGGTTTGCTGTAAGCCTATGAAGGCATCGATGATTGTAAATAGTGTACAGCTCGATTGTTAATAAAAAGTTTTCTTTATTTTCAAACAAGTGCTTCCTTCCAGCATGACAACGTCATGGCAACAGAAATCATAACTAACAAACTAACAGATAACTGTGTGGCAACCCAGCGAAACAAACCAACCCATAACAAACAAACACAACAGGTGTGGACTGCCTTAAAACCGGAAAAAGAGACGTCTTAGCACCTCCCTCTACTGGTGACCCTTTGATGGAGACCGACTCCTCTTATGAGGTCGGCCCCTTCTCTCCCTGCAGCTCCTCCGTAATTGTACCCCAGTGGCTGCGTCAAGGCTGGGGGACGTCTGCTGAGTGTCTGGAGGCGCTGAAGCCCCTGAGGGACGGCCTGGCCGACCTCTGGGCTTGGAGGTCCCGCAAGCAGGCTGCTCCAACTGGGCATGTCTGCTAGCAGTGTGCCGTGCAGGTTGTGGCAGCTGCTCTGCTGACGTGCCAGAGTTGGCATCAGGACTGGTCACATGCAGAGAGAGGACACCTGCACCATGGTCGGCCGACACACTGGCACTCTGACGGTGCCGCACCGGATCATCCGCCGCTATCGACTGCTCCACAGGTTCATGGCCTGCTGTGGTGCTGCAAGGGCCTGGGGTGATCCTGCCTGATGCAGCTACGGTGGCAGCAGTGAGTGTTCGCGTGGCCTCAATCTGCGTGTGGACGAGGCCAGCATGTGACTGCGTGGCAGCAGTGAGGACCTGCGTGGCAGCGGCCAGTGCTTCGGAGAAGCCATGAACAGTCCTTTCCACTGCTTCGGACAAGCCCTGGACAGACCTTTCCATTGCTGCCCCGAAGCCCTGGACAGTCCTTTCTGTAGTGTATGTACTTTGCAGAAGGAACTATATTCTGCAGCCCCTGTATACTGCAGTACCAGTAGTGACCACCCCTGTATATAAGCCTGTGTAGTAACTTTGCATAGTAGTTCCAGTTTGTCTCCACTCAGTAAACACCTGTTGTAACCAACTCCTGCAGTCCGTGTCTCAATTACACACGGACATAATACTGGCGACGAGCAGATCCGAACTTACCTACAGTTCTGCACCACCTCATGGGGATCCATCCCTGAAGCGAAGTTGTTAGATGTCGAGGCCAGAAGAAAGAAAAAAAAACAAACAGAAGAAACGGGCGTCGACCGTGGGCAACCGCCCTCTGATTCATCGAATTCGAAGATTTGCAGGAGAGGCTGTCGAGAGCGGGGCTTGGTTATCCTGTCTATGGTGTTCCAGCTAATCGGGCTGGTGGCAGGTAGTACACTGATCCTTCCTGGGCTGCGGCGGGCTAGAGCTCGATCGGGTGGCTTTTCAACGGGGCCGAGCAGCGTTGTCGGGAAGAGGAGAGAGAGAGAGAGGGTGGAGCACACAGGGCGCGGCCGGTGCTACGAAGCTGGGCAGCGTACAGACCCGAGAAGAGGGAGGAAAGTGTCCCATAGGGTTTGATCTGAGGATGGGAAAATAAAAGAAATTAGAAGTGCAGAAAGCTGCGAGGAGCTGCAGTTTGCCACGGGGACTGCGGAGAGCGGCGTTAGCAGCAGCGCGGGGGGGAAGTGCGCGAAGACCATAGGGCGTCGCCATCAAGGCATAAAAACGCCAGCAACAGCGCTAGCAGCAGCGGAGAAGACAGAAAGCGCAGGAGGCCCCATCTTAATCCAGCGGGGAAGAAGGCAAAGTGCAGGAGGCGCTATTTCGTTCAATCGGGGAAGAAGGCAAAGCGCGGGAGGCGCCATCTTAGATTTCCAAGATGCCGAAGACTGGCAATATCACTGCCTTCGATAATGCAATAGAAGACTGGACCACGTATGTGGAAAGAGTCGAAGTATATTACAAGGCAAACGAAGTAGCCGATGAGAAAAAGGCATCGGTACTACTAAACTTAATGGCGCAAGAACATATGGCCTATTGCAGAACCTGATCACTCCAGCCAAACCGATGGCGAAGAGTTTTAATGAAATTGTTGATATCCTACAGGAACACCTAAATCCTACACCGCTGCTGATAGCAGAAAGATTTAAATTCCACAAGAGAAATCAACATAAAGATGAGAGCAATGCTGATTACCTTACGGAACTACGCAAGCTATCAAAGCACTGCCAGTTCGGAGCAGGGCTGGCAGATACCCTACGGGACAAATTTGTCTGTGGACTCCTGAGTGAAGGAACTCAGAAGAGGTTACTCTCAGAGAAAGAGCTGACGCTAGATAAGGCTTTCAGCGTGGCAGTATCGTACGAAGCAGCAGCAAGGGGAGCTGTGGAAATACAGCAAAAGCCACAGGAATACGGCACCCATAAAATGACACGGGGATTTGAAAAATGTTATCACTGTGGCAGAACAACCCATGACCAGAAGGACTGCTGGTCCAAGGACAAAATATGCAGGCAATGCGGAAAGATGGGACACATTGCACGAGTTTGCAGGTCTGGGAAGTAGACTAACGACAACAAAAAGGCTACTAAGGAACAGTGCAGGAAAGTACAAAAGATGACGGACAGTAGTTCCGAAGACCAGAAGAGCGATAGTGAATCCGGGAACAAGAGACTAAGCTGTCTCAAACTTCACAATGTAATCGCAAAAGAGGATCACCAAACCATTTGGGTCACCCTCACGATAGCAGGGTCCCAAGTCAAAATGGAATTGGATACAGGATCAGCCCTGACCGTCATGAATCGACGAGACTACGAGCAGCTATTCTTGCACATACCCTTGAAAGAGACATCCATTGTCTTGAAGACGTATACGGGGCAGAAAGTATACCCCAGAGGGAAAATAAGGGTGCCTCTCGAATACAACGGCAAGGAAATACAGAAATTGTATCTGTACATACTGCAAGATGGTGGACCATCGTTATTGGGACGTGAATGGATCAGAAAGATAAGTTTAGACTGGCACTCCATTCAGGCACTGACTGTGGCTGGTAAAAAGGATGACGACGTCACACCTGGACGATTGTCAAAAATCTTAGCTAACGCTAAAGGGGTATTTCAACAAGAACTGGGAACTCTTAAAGGCGTAACCGCCTCAATAAAAATAGAAGAGAATGCAATTCCCAAGTTTTTCAAAGCAAGACCGGTACCGTATGCAATTCGCCCAGCCGTCGAGGCAGAGCTGGAGAACCTGGAGAATGCAGGCGTGTTATCTAAGGTAGACTGGAGCAAGTGGGCGACACCCATCGTTCCTGTCATGAAGAAAACGTTAAACAATAAGTCTGAGGAGCCAAGGAAGGTTCGCATCTGTGGGGGCTTCAAGGTGACGGTGAACCCAGTCCTTCACACAGTATAGTATCCCCTCCTGAGGATAGAAGATATTTTTGCCTCACTATCTGGAGGGAAGCGTTTTACAAAAATTGATCTAGCACAAGCATATTTGCAGATGGAGGTTGAAGAATCCTCTAGGAAGTATCTCACGATAAACACTCACAAAGGTCTTTACCAGTATAATCGACTGGTATTCGGAGTAGCATCAGCTCCAGTGATATGGCAAAGAGCGATGGAACAAGTCCTGCAAGGGATTCCGGGGCCTCAGTGTTACTTGGACGACATCCTAGTGACAGGTGAAAATGACAGTGAACACCTTGCCAACCTAGAGCAGGTGCTCACTAGACTAAGAGAACATGGGCTACGAGCCAATCGCCCCAAGTGCGAGTTTTTTAAGAAACAGGTATCGTATTGTGGCCACGTGATTGATGAAGAGGGGTTACATAAGTCCCCTGACAAAATTGAAGCGGTAGTTAAGGCTCCCGTGCCTGAAAATGTGTCGCAACTGAGGTCATTCCTTGGATTGGTGAATTACTACCATAAGTTTTTGCCGAATTTGTCCGCAATTCTGCACCCACTGAACGCCCTACTACAAACTGGAGTAGCATGGAAATGGAGTGATGAATGTAAGCGGGCCTTTCAGAAGAGTAAAGACCTAATCACTTCAAGAGAAGTATTGGCTCACTACAACCCATCACTACCGATAAGACTGGCGTGTGATGCGTCTCCCTACGGCATTGGAGCGGTACTGTCACATAAATTCCTTGATGGTTCAGAGAGGCCGATAGCTTTTGCGTCACGCTCGTTAACTTCAGCCCAGCGTAACTACGCCCAGATTGACAGAGAGGCCCTCAGCCTGGTGTGGGGGGTGAAGAAGTTCAATCACTACCTGCACGGTCAGAAATTTACTCTACTAATGGGTCATCAACCTCTTGTCTCCATTTTCAACCCTCAGAAGGGCGTCCCGATAATGACAGCACAACGGCTACAGAGGTGGTCCCTTTTCCTAGGGGCACACCAATGTGACATCGAGTACAAAGGAACTAAACAGCATGGGAATGCTGATGGATTGTTGCGCCTACCGTTGCCAACGGTGGAAGAAGCACCTGCAGTGGATCCAATGGAGATATTCCACTCGACCATAGTCGAATGTCTACCTGTGACGAATGCAAACATAGAAAAGGAAACACGAAATGACCCGACACTCTCCAGGGTCTATGATTTAACGGTGAAGGGATGGCCAGCACATGGCGAACCACTGTTGCCAGCATTCTCGCCGAGAAGAGAACAGCTGTCAGTGTGTAGAGGAACCTTGATGTGTGGATCCAGAGTAGTAATTCCACCCAAATTGAAGGATAGAGTGCTCAATGAGCTTCATGAGGGTCATCTGGGAGGGGTAAAAATGAAGAACTTAGCCAGAGCGTTTGTGTGGTGGCCGGGAATCGATAGAGAAATCGAAGAGATGACCAAGAGCTGTACAGGATGCCAGAAGGTCCAAAACGCCCCACCACAAGCCCCTCTACATCCATGCATCCATGGGAGTGGCCCTCATCTCCATGGCAAAGGGTACACATTGATTTTGCTGGTCCATTTATGGACTCAATGTTTTTAAGTGCGGTGGATGCACATTCAAAGTGGCCAGAGGTAATAAAAATGTCCTCAACCACCACAGAAAAAACTATCACAGTCTTACGAACCATATTCCCCAGAAATGGGCTGCCTGAACAGATTTGCTCCGACAATGGACCACAGTTTGTGTCTGAAGAGTTCCGGAGGTTCTTAAAGAACAATGGTGTTAAGCATTACACATCTGCCCCATATCATCCAGCCACCAATGGATTGGCTGAGAGGTTCGTTCAAACATTCAAGAAGGCTATCAAGGCAATGTGTAATGAAGATATACCCCTACAACGCAAGGTGGATACATGCGGTTACCAACCAAACTCCAGCCATGATGTTCTTCAATCGAAGACTACGATGCCGCTTGGATTTGGTTAAGCCAAACATCAGAAGAGATGTGGAGAACAGGCAGTTGCAGAATATGAATGAAAGGCCGACCAGGAGTTTTAAGATAGGTCAACCAGTTTTGGCCCGGGACTATCGCACAGAGAAATGGCAGCCAGGAACGATCTGCACACGGCAAGGACCTCTAATGTATACCGTGGACGTTGGAGAGAGCATTGTAAGATGCCATGCTGACCAGATTCTAGAGTCACTGGAAAACGTCAAATCCACACCACGATCCGATACACCTGGTGATGAAACCGAAGTACCAATTGCATCTACCTCAGAATCGGTGATATTGGAAGCGGACGAACCAAACAACGACGTTGATCCCGAATCAACTTTGCCAGAAGAACCTGATACCCCAAAGAGGCGTTATCCAGACAGAATCAGGAAGCCTCCTCAAAGACTGAACTTATAATTGCTTAACTTCAGCTAATGTATAGCAACTGTAATTGTAAATATGTTATTTGATTATTAATCGAATGTTATGTACTGTTTAGCTAAAAGGGGAGGAATTGTAGTGTATGTACTTTGCAGAAGGAACTATATTCTGCAGCCCCTGTATACTGCAGTACCAGTAGTGACCACCCCTGTATAGAAGCCTGTGCAGTAACTTTGCATAGTAGTTCCAGTTTGTCTCCACTCAGTAAACACCTGTTGTAACCAACTCCTGCAGTCCGTGTCTCAATTACACACGGACATAATACTTTCCATTGCTGCCCCAAAGTCCACCACACTCTTTGCCAGAGTGTCGATGGACTCAGGCATCCTCCCCACTGCAGCCATAAGCTCAGTGTGCCTGAGCCGGGCCTGGGCGCTCAATTCCACAAGGCTACGCACCTCCTCTGCACTCTGTGCAGCAGTCATGGTGGCCTGCCTCGCCCTCCGTGGAGACAGCCCCCGAGCGTCCCTACCCCCCGCACGTTGATGCAGGCCGCTGGTCCCTGCAACTGGCTCCTCATCAGAGCCCCCCCCCGCCTCAAGGGAACTACTATCCCCAGTCTCCACATGCGGTGGCTCCCCTGAGGCTGGGACGGATGGTCCGGCTTCCTCCTGGTCATCGCCTCCGGAGGCACTTGCACTGGCAGCTTGAGGGGCCGGCTCCCGAGCTGGTGATGCAGCATCTGAAAGCAGGGAGGTTGAAGAGTGGCTTTAGCAAATGGACAGTTTGGCAGCAAGGGATGCAGCAGTGCGGCAATGCTATGACATGGGTCCACATTGAGAAAGCATGCTGGCGGGGGAAACAACTGAAAGGTGACAGCTGTAATAGTTGAGAAACTTACCATCGCTGTGGACAATGGGGTCGGCAGCTGCAGTGGTGACAGGACCACTCAGACGTCCTCTCACAATCTGGTGGACTCTCTCCTCGAGATCCATCAGAGGCTCCACTTGAGGACGGCCTCCTCCGGTGCGAAGCTGCTCCTTTCGATTCCGCGCCAGCTTGGCCTGCAGGGCAAAGGACAGGAAGTGATGTTACATGATGCCCTGAGTTATCATCTCATGCCCCCCTTGGTGGAAGAGCCCTTACATGATGCCCTGAGTGATTTTCTCATGCCCCCCATGGTGGAAGAGCCCTTACATGATGCCCTGAGTGATGTTCTCATGCCCCCCATGGTGGAAGAGCCCTTACATGATGCCCTGAGTGATGTTCTCATGCCCCCCATGGTGGGAGAGCCCTTACATGATGCCCTGAGTCAAATGTGGATGTGTGTGACCAGAAAGGGCCATGGGTGCTTGCTGACAGATGGCCATTGGGGTATCGCGCACCCTGTAGCCAGGAAGTCAGGTGCTCATGGAGAGATGCATAAGTTTACATTAACTCCACTCACCCTGACGACCCGAGTGAGTTCGTTGAATTTCTTCCGGCACTGGACAGGGCTCCTGGTCGCCATGCTGCTGGAGTTGACCCTCAGAGAAACATCCCTCCAAGCTCGTCGGTAGTCCTTATGATTAGGCCTCCTGCCATTGTCTGGGTATAGGACATCTCACCGGCGCTCCACTGCGGACACCAATTCCTCCAGAGACTCAGTGCTGAAGCGCTCTGCTCTCTGCCTCACCCTCTCCATAGGATCCAAATTTGTTGCGCCAGAGAAGGGCCTGCGCCGATTTGCAGGCCTACAAGGCGCAGAGTGTGGATGCTGGAGCAGCCTGACCCACCCCTTTAAGAGCTGGCCGGCGCCGGGAAGTCTCGTGGTCATCGGTTATTGAGAGCACCTGCGCTGCGCCCGCCCACCCCAATATTGAGTAGCACCGGCACGTTAGCGCCTTAGGTGCCCCGTGTAACGCCTGATTTCGTGCCTCAATCACCTTTGGGGTGCTGCAACCCAATATCGCACGAGGTGTCGATAAGTTGCGCCTGGCTATAAAATTTGCGCTCCGCCAATTCTAACGCCCCAAGCGGGGCTATACCCAATTTCTAGGCCTGTAACTCTTGAACTATCTCAAATTGACAAGGAAGCAGTGAAACACCACTAACCTGACAGCTGCGACTCATTACCTTTAAATAGCACCCCTGGAACCAGCATCTGCCTGCTTCATGCCTCCTCTCCCTGTTGCTGTCGGGACCAGACGCTAAGGCAAGGGGTGATACTCAATTTGGCAGATCTGTGCCCAGTGAGCATTGCACACTTGCTGACGTCAAGATCTGCCTGACGCTGAACTCCCTGGTGCTACAGGAGGGGCCAAATTTGTCATGTGGTGCTGGATTCGCCTCACCCCGGCACTGCTGTCTCAGCGCCCCGTTAGCGCCCCCACCAGGTGCTAACTGGAGGTGCTAAGTGTAGAATTCGCAAAATTAATATTGTATTATAAGGGTCCTCTGGCAGAAGAGGCCTTGATTTTAAAAGACTGTTTTAAAAGAAGCCCAGAAAAGGGACACACAAAATGGCTGCCAGACCCCGTGACTGACTTATTGGGACACTTTAAAATGGTTCCTGCAGCCCCCAGACAGCCTTTGTGGATTCAACCCACAGTAAGTTCTGGAAGCCGTTTCTGAGAGAACGAAACCAGACACCCACACATACAAAAAGATTGGATGCAGATCCAGTCAGATTGGCCTGTAGATAAAGGCCATCTAGATGTTTACCCAGACAAAGGGGAACAGTTCCATATTCATAAAGAACGCATCAAGGACCCGTTAAAGACATCAAGAAGACATTAAAACATTACCAGGTCATCCCAGACCAGAGATGGCCATCACTGGCCATCCCGAAAGCAGTTAAATATAATAAGTACCCCGCTGTGCCATAAGCCCGCCAAAAGTTAAACAAAGACTAACCTTGATTTGGCAGGAGACAGAGGCTTCTTCTGAGAAGTATAATTGGAGACACCGGGGGTAGCGACAGAGTTTTCATCTTAGATATTGGGAAGAGAGAGGTTCCTTTCTTTATCATCTTCGTGGGACCTTTGGTAATAGCCGCTACCTTCGATAGCAGCTGGAGTTCGGAGAAGAAGATGGCTCGAGTCGGCGTCCCGCCCCGGGGTAAAACATCGGAAGATCATCGACCAACCCCGGGCCATTGACGAAACGGGAGGGTAGAAAAACTACAGAAGAAACCTATATGAAAGCCGACTAGAGGCTTCCAACCGTGGTCAAGCAGATGATCTCCGCCGACATCCAGGCCCGTCAGTGTCCAGCCTGTCCGTGACCTTCACCTCGAGAAAGAGAGAGAGGTGTGGCGCAGCCCACTGTGGCTCCACTGACCACGAGGAAACAGGACGCCTGAGGGGATCAAAACGCAGACCTGTTTCAAAACTCTATATTTTTCCAACTGGATTGGTGAGCATGTTTCTGGCCCTTCATAATCGGATCTAGATAGGTTTAAGGGGATGGGCATTTTGGGTATAATTAACCTGAGTTGTTGTCCCTCGATGTTCCGTGTGTTTCCCCATTTCATGATGACTTTTGTGAAGTATAATATGCCTGTATCTATTTTAGTCAGTAGTGTATGGTTATGATTTGTTTTTCCCTCCCATGTACCCTCTCATTTGCTTGCATTTGATTTGTTTTTCCATATGCAATAAAATTCCATTTTGATTCATTAAACTTGGCCTATCAGAGTCTTCTCTGCATTGTAGTTCCTGCACCTAAGTCCAGTGTCTAGAATCTAAGGGGTGAGTGGGTCGAAACACTCAAGGTTTACTGTGCAGAAGAGAGAGAGAGACCTCTGGTGAGAGAAACCTCTGCGATCTCAGAGAGAAAGCCCCTTACATAAGGTACCGAATTTCTCCCCAGTCCCTGGGATCTCTTCCAGTTGTTTTGCTGGCTTGGCAGTTCAACAATTTTCCTTGGTGGTTTTCTTAATATCTCTTAACCTTCTTTGAAATCAAGCCAGACTTTTTTTTCATCCTTGGACAGTTGAACAGTCGAACAGTTTTCTTCCCGGTCTTCTGGTAGTTCCGGTCCACTAATCCCAGTTTGATTAATCATTGACCTTGTTTCCCCTACCATATTAAGTCCACCTCTCTCCTGACAACAGTTTCTGCTAGCACCATTACCAGGTGGTGACTTAGAAGAATTGGAAGGCTCATTTATGGCATTTTTAAATAAATCCAGTTGTTGCTATTACCCAAGTACATTAATATCCTAACTCATTGCTGGTTAATGGATGCCTTAGTGGCAAGTTTATATGCCCAATACTTTGAATATCTGTCCTCTGGTGTCTGCTCTGTTGGGACAAAGGGGGTCATTTTAACTTAACCTAACTCGCACATCGAGAAACTGACGAGATTGACTGTAACGCTGGTTTTAGACCCTACCCATTTTTAACTCTCCATTGAAGTCAATATTGGGCAGGCGTCTCATCCGATTCTATGGATTTCCTGCCTGGCAAGTTAAGTAAAAATGATCCCCAAAGCTTCCAAACCAGGCACGACTGCTGATAGGCAAACAATGTTTGCAGCCTTTTGTGGAGAAGTATAAAGTAAGAGCAGCTTATAACTTACAGAACTGCCTGCCACTTAGTGCATTGAATTCAGATTTGGTTGAAGCATTCAAAAAAGACAGATGGCATGAGACCAGCTCGTAAGGGGAGGTCTTGATGATATTAGCGCTGATTCAGAAATTTCAGTTCAAAGAGGCTCTGGAGGCAAATGCAGATCAGATTTCACGATGAGTCTGACCTTCTTTTGGCACTATAAATCGGAAATTACACAGCTCATTGGGATTTTGTTCCTATTCTTTCTGCAGTGAATTACAATTTCCCTAACTGTTTAAAGACTGTGGGCTAGATTTTCAGTATAGACAGTTTTGGGGCGCTAACCTTAGCGCCCGCCCGAAGTTAGCGCCCGCCCCAAAGTAGCGCCCCGTTGCCGGAAATTCAGTGGCTTCGCCCTAAGAGGTTGGTGGAGCGCTAAAAGAGGCGTTCCACTACTATCTTTAGGCGCTAAGCCGGCGGTGCAGAGCGCAGCGCCCGAGCTCAGGCGCAGCGCACGGCAGACACTCTGGTGCCAGTGAGCTCTTAAAGGGGAAGGGTGCATGTGTTTTTTTAGGAGGAGGAGGAGGAGGAGGAGGAGGAGGAGGAGGTGGTGGTGGTGGTGGTGGTGGTGGTGGCCGGAAACATAAATACACCGTTCACAACAACACACTGGATCCTTCTACACAACACATGCAGACTGCCTTTTATAGTGCAGGAGGAGTGCCCTTTAATTTGCGCTCCCCAGGGTGTGTTGCGTTCCATTTTACAAACGCTCTGGACGCCAGCCGCAGAATGGGGCGGTCCGACTGAAGTTTGGATTCGGGACGGCCAAAGGGCGTTGCACGAGGATGTGACGTCATTTTCTGCGCGCGCATCCGGGTGGCCGCTAAACTTTGCGCCGGCGCTAACGGGCAACTTAATTTGGGGCGGGGTGCAAACTGCGCTGCGCCCGGGCGCTACACGAATAGCGCCCGAAAATCACTTCTCTTAAGGCGCTAACTGCTGGCGCAAGCAACTGAAAATCTAGCCCTGTAACTGTGGTTTGCAATAGAATGTGATTGGCACTTGTGACCCTCAGCAAAGTAATAGACAATTTTCTGTGGCAAAATGATTTAACCAGGTAAGTTTAAAATATACCAGTTGTTGCTAACTTCAAGTTAGTCAGCATTTCCTACAAACGTTTTAGAGGACTAAAGCAAAGACAGAAAGAAAGATGTCATTTACATTTCAGAAAATTGTGCTTTTATGAAAAAAATATACAGGAAACTTTGGTTTACCCGGAGGTTGTATGGCCGGAAACCTCGATCTAACGGCAGAAACCAGCAGCCATTTTGTTAGTTTTTTTTCTTTTTTTTTCTTCTCCTAGCATTTTTTTAAACAGTCAGTCTCTGGAAAGCCTCTCTGAAGCTGTTGCTAAGCTACAGAGACGCTTCCAAGGTACGGGCCAACTGTTTACAAGCTGTTGCTAAGCAACAGTGTTTGTTGTCAGATACGGAGATGAAAACCTCTGTATCCTTCAACATTAGCGCTGGTCTGTCCGGAAGTTTTCATAGATCGGCATCACGCCGGTCCCGTCGGTGCCGGATATCGCGAAGTTTCCTGTACTCCAATAATCACTTTGTTGCATTACAATTGTAAACAAATTCTGCTATTTGATTCCACTGGCGAAACCTGTGAATGGTTCAGCACTCTGAACTGAGAAATTTGATTCAGGAGCTGTGGGACGTTTATACATACAACCAAACATCCAGTCACTTTGCTGGATATGAAATACACTCCTCTGGAACCTAATCACAGCAGGCAGCTTCACTTTCTATAAAGAACCATAACAAATTCAGTGTAGCTGTTAATCCACCACAGAAGGCAATCTTTTTTTTAAGCAAATAGCAGATGTTGTTTAAACAGGGCATTAAAACTACCTAGAAGCCTGGTACCTTGAGTGCTAAATGTCCACAATTCGCAAGTTACAGGCAGATGGTAAGTATAAAATAGCATTAAAATAGCAACTTTATTATAAATGATAACTCAGGTCTTCCAGCAAAGAAGTCAAAGGGTTAAAGGCAAAAGGAGAAACTTTAGGAACAGAACAGCTGTAAATGAGAACGACTGGGAGACAGATGTCAGAGGTACCTTCTAGCAAGAATGTATTAAGGCAATTTCTGGCCTATAAAGGGAGTGTGCATTTAAAATCTCTGATGAAACCTGGTATGGATTTGAAGCGCTACACAAAAGCTCTTTATCAAAGTGCATGATCCAGAGATAAATATGTATGAAAGGGCACCATTTTTAGCATTTTGGTTAGTGAACTAAGACACAAAACTATCTCAGAAGGAGAATTTGTGGCAGGTTTTATGAGTCTTGAAAGTAATCCTGGAAAATAGCAGAGAGCTCATTACTTGCAATACTCTGTCATCCTGCATAAAATGAAGATTCACCAATGCTTTAAATAGATCTTTTCCCATCCTCTCCAGCAATGTTCTACTGCAGGCTGAAAGCTGTCGTATTGTGACTAATTAATATGGAATTTTGTTAGTGATTAACTAAAAATCTCTCTCCATGGGAAGGTGAAAAGCCAACAAATTTGGCAAATGGTGATTTAAGAATGATAGTGACCTCACTGGATATATTGCTCATGAAAAATGAAGCCGTTAGAATACAACCATTGTGAAAACTCAGATAGCATGCGGGCCATAAACTTGAGCTCATCCAAAACTCACTGTCTGTATCCTAACTTGCACCATCCCATTCACCCACCCCCCCTGTGTTTGCTGACCTACATTGGCTCGCAGTCTGACAACAAAGCCTCAATTTTAAAATTTTCATCCTTGTGTTCCTCCATGGCCTCGCTCTTCCCTATCCAGCTCTACAACCGTCCGAGATCTCTGCGCTCCTCCAATTCTGGCCTCTTGCGCATCACTGATTTCTTTCACTCCACCATTGGCGGTTGTGCTTTCAGCTACCTAGGCCTTAAGCTCTGGAATTTTCTCCCTAAACCTCTCCATCACTCTAGCTCTCTTTCCTCCTTTAAGTAACTCTTATTAAAATCTACCTCTCGGACCAAGTTTTTTTGTCCTAATACCTCTTTATGTGGCTCGGTGTCAAATTTTGCCTGATAATGCTCCTTTGAAGCACCTTTGCACATTTTACTATATTGAAGGTGCTATATAAATGCAGGTTGTAGTTAACAAAGGGTGGGAAAGCCATGCATTATATTGAGTTTTACAGTAACACAGAAGTGAAACTCAGATGATTCATTCATACAATCCAACGTGACTATCTGACAGTGTGTGCTGTACCTGCTTCAGTTATTGGCCCAGAAATTCGGGTCGGGGGCTTCCCGCGGGTGCAAGCCCCTGACCTGCACTTACCTACCGCGCCGGCCATTGAGCTGTGAGCCCCCGTGGGATTCCGATCCTGGGCCTGCTCCAGCTGCCGGCGCACAGTGCGTGCGTATCCCAGGGGCGCAGTTAGTTCGATGCGTCCCCTGGGATCACGTGGGCCACGGGGAGCCAATCGGAGCAGGGAAATGCCCATTCATAAGTTTGACAGGAAGAGCTGTCAAAACTTAGAAATACTACGGGCCCCAAAACATCACTAAATCTTCAAATAAATTTTTTTTAAATCACATTTTTAAAATAAACTATAAATTACGTGAAATAACTATTTTAAACAATAATTTAAATTTTTGAAAAAAGTTATTTTATTTTCTAACGGGGCTAAAAATAAACTTACCTTGCTTTAAAGTATTTAAAAATAATAAACCTGTGGAAAAAATGTTTTAATTTTAATTAATTCACCACTTACCTTGTAAAAAACAAGCCTTACGCCTACATTTTAAATGTGTAACTTCTGCAGACTTACCCTCCCGGGAAAACCTGTAAAAAAAAAACGAAGTTCGATGCGCACGTGCAGCCTCTCCCGTGCACGCGTTCGAACTCTGAACCCCTTCGTTCAGGGGAACGGAAGTGCGGGTTTCCCGCGCATGCGCAGTGCATGCAGGAAACCGGCACTTCCATTGGGCCTACAGGTGAGTACCCCGTGCGTACACACCCATGGAGACCCAAAGTTCTGGGCCATTGTGTTAGAGAATATTTTCCAGTGATTTTTCTTCTCTTTGGTACAGTCACATTTATTGATCCGTTTCACTGAATGCTCAAGTCAACAATGTGAGCATTACATTCACTGACCCCACACTGAATTCAGACTACATTTCAATCTCAGTGATGCACTGTCGAATGTGCCGTCTTTTGGATGAGACGTTAAACCAAGCCACATCTGCCCTCTCGGGTGGACGTAAACGATCCCATGGCCGCTGTTTGAAGAAGAGCAGAGGAGCTCTCCCCAGTGTCCTGGCCAATATTTATCCCTCAACCTACACTGGTCATTTATATCATTGCTATTTGTGGGACCTTGCTGTGTGCAAATGGTTGCCATGTTTCCTACATTACAACAGTGACTACACTTCAAAAGTACTTCATTGGCTGTAAATCACTTTGGGATGTTCTGAAGTCATGAAAGACACTAAATAAATGCATCTTTCTTTTCCTTTTTCTCCATTTACTTATGACCTAATTCTACCCGGAACTACTGTGCCACCTGTCACACAATTTCAGATCATTTTTGCTGTAATAATCAGAAATGTCCCGCAACTATTTGGCATTACTCAAAGTAGTGTGTTTTAATTCAATGTTGCAATGTAACACTGCTACTGTATTCAAGCTACTAACTGCATTTAGCTACCACACCAGAAATTGGCCATTGAACAGATTGTCACGTCACAGCACAGAGGAGACGGGTTGCAGCTCAGAGTCACTCATGTAGAATCTGACGGACAGAGATACATGACATATACAGAAGAAATGGGAAGTGAGAGGTGAAATGGACCATCAGGTGCAGACCACGTCCTCTCTGTCAGGAGTGATATTAAGACCTGACAATCCTGCTAGGAAAATATGGAGGAAATTAATTTCAGCAGGTTGAATAACAGAAGCACAGTTAGGATTGACCACTTAAATACTAATTGAAGTGAAGTGAAGTGCTGGGGAATTTAGGGGCCTATTAACAGATAGGAAGGTAAAAAGCACGTTACTATTGTAATACTGTATACGTGGGTAGAACAAATGAAGGACAGAGACACATTGAGCTGCTAGTTCATGTGCTTGCTTTACTAGGCCAGAGCGAACTGAGCATGCTCATACTAAACCATGTGACAAACCATTACAGCTATCTACGTGGCTGTCTCTTAACTGCCCTCTGAAGTGGCCGAGCAGCCACTCAGTTGTATCCAAGGCAACTAGGGGTGGGCAATCAATGCCGGCCTTGCCTTCATCCTGAGAATGAATGAATAAAAAATGAAATAAACCAAGAGCTCTACTGTAGCTATTTTCTAATATTCTTCTTGAACTGAATTAAAAAAATTATAGCAATATAATTGAATTGATAGGGTGCAAAGGGTGCAAAGAGAAAAGAGAATTCTCTTCACCCTCAGTTAAGTGTGCCACAAGCCTCTATTTAAGTTCAAACAAGCTGCATTCCAGACAGAGGTAACCTAGATTTCTCTTTGCTCTGTTATTTTTATTTATTTAAACAATAAAGTTTCAAAATGACCCAACATTTTGTGAATGGCGCTCAATAGGCATTATCACAAAATGATTACCACTAATAGATAACATTCAGCAGCCAGCTTATCGCTGGCCAGAAGGCTTCTGGACTAGCCGTGAAAGGGTTGACTATTGAAAAGCTTGAATCAAGTCCTATCTTTGGGACTGGTCACATAGCGTGAATGCAACATCAACAGAGGACTTGATCGGTTTGCTGCATTGTTAGATTAGATTTCTTTAATGAGATAAAGGCCTAGAAATTCAGTCGCGTTTGCGCCCACTTATGGGCTATAGAGTGGTTTGCGCCGGAAGTTTTTTCGCGCCCGAAATTCAGTTGGTCCGTAACATCGACGTTAGCCGGTAGCGCTGCGCCGGCACCGATGACGTCATCGGTGTGCGCAGCGCCCCGGTTCCAATGCAATTCCGGTCCGACCGCCAAATTCAGTTGCGGCCGCCTCTCCCGTGGCGGCCGCAAACAGCGTTTGCAAAACGGTGCCTTGCAGCTCCGAGAGGCCGGCGCATAAAGGTGGAGGGGCGGCCGGCCGCTTTCCCGGCGGCCGCCTGGCCGCACCTCCCTCCCCGGACTCCTGCACCACCCCCTCGCGGCATTGGTGTGTCACTCCCGTGAGCCCGGCACTTCTCCGTGGTGCCGGGCTCATTTGCCGGGGGAATCCAGCCGCGATCTCACGGCTGCAGGCAGCTCCTCCTTAAGAGAAGGAGGAGGCCTGCAGTACCCCAGCCTGCCGCACCGCACCGGGTGCCGCAGCGGCAGCTGGACGCCTGAAACTGACATTCTTCGCCCCAAACGAGGCGGCCAAACCCTCCAATAGCGCCCGCCTCCGTGTTGGGGCGGCGCAACTGAATTTCAGGCGGGCGCTACGGGAATCCGGCCGAGCGCTAAATTTCGGGCGCTAAAGACCTGGCGGGGCTATACCTAATTTCTCGGCCAAAATGTTTAAATGAAAAATGGAAATTTTACATAGTTTGAGATATAATACAATAAACACTTCCAGTTAATTGGAATATGGACATGCATGGAACCTCAACACAGCTCCTAAACTGTGCACTAATCAGCAAATAATCTTAGGAAATAACCCAGTTGTAGTTTTGATGCATTTCCCCCACTGTTGACCTTATTAATCTGCTGGCTGCTCTGAACACACTGGGTTAGATTTTCAGTATAGACAGTTTTGGGGCGCTAACCTTAGCGCCCGCCCGAAGTTAGCGCCCGCCCCAAAGTAGCGCCCCGTTGCCGGAAATTCAGTGGCTTCGCCCTAAGAGAGTGGTGGAGCGCTAAAAGAGGCGTTCCACTCCTACCTTTAGGCGCTAAGCTGGCGGTCCAGAGGGATAGCGCCCAGGCGGGGCGCAGCGCGGGTGCGGTCATTTTTGCACTGACAGCAGACCCCGTGGTGCCGAGCAGCTGTTAAAGGGGGAAGGGACGAATTGGTCTGCTGCCACGCCCTGCACACTGCAGCCTTGCAAAGAGGCCTCAACACTGCTGCTCAGCCCCAGGGAGTCATGGCAACGCCAGAGAAGGCCCGTCAGCGTGCCCTGCGCTTCTCAGAGGGTGATCTGGACATAATGGTCACAGCTCTGGAGGTGAGGCGCAAGATCTTGTTTCCAGAGAGTGGGAGGAATCCAACCCACCATGACTACACCAAAGCCTGGAAGCAGATCGCCCAGAGGGTGACGTTCACCGGCGAGGCCCCCAGGACCCACAAACAATGCCGTAAAAAATACAACGATCTGACCAGGATTGTGAAGGTGAGTAGCCTTTCCAGTCTCCTGCTCATTCTTGCATGTACACCTGACATGATGGGCAAAGGGACCTGAAAGTCCTATTGGCCAGCCCTCAGCCAGCAGCATTGGGACAGTCATGAGCATCAAATGGCCATTCGGCACTCTACACTTTGGCCAAGCTATTCCACCATGGGAGGCAGTGCACAGTACATCAGGGCTTCACTCTGTCCAAGCTATTCCACCATGGGAGGCAGTGCACACTACATCAGGGCTTCACTCTGTCCAAGCTATTCCACCATGGGAGGCAGTGCACACTACATCAGGGCTTCACTCTGTCCAAGCTATTCCACCATGGGAGGCAGTGCACAGTACATCAGGGCTTCACTCTGTCCAAGCTATTCCACCATGGGAGGCAGTGCACAGTACATCAGGGCTTCACTCTGTCCAAGCTATTCCACCATGGGAGGCAGTGCACACTACATCAGGGCTTCACTCTGTCCAAGCTATTCCACCATGGGAGGCAGTGCACACTACATCAGGGCTTCACTCTGTCCAAGCTATTCCACCATGGGAGGCAGTGCACACTACATCAGGGCTTCACTGCGCACTTACAGCCCGTCCTTTCTCTTGCAGGCTAAAGTAGCGTTTAATCGCCAGGCCCGTGCCAGGGGTGGCCGCGCCAAGCTGCAGAAGCTCACTCGGCTGGAGGAGCGCGTGTGTGTGCTCATGGGAGCCCGTGTGATTGTCCCCACAGCGTGCGGTGTATCCGACCCTCCACTGCCCGGCAATGGTAAGGACCTCGCCTTTTGGCCCTCTCGCGTCGCACTGGCCCATCCGAGCTACCTCCTTTGCCACTGTCCCACCAATGCGCTGAATCCCACCAGTCCTAACTCCCTCGCTGACGCCGTCTCCTCACTCTGAAGCTACTCTTGTGCATTCCTGCTTTCAGCTGGTGATGACCAGGACCCTGAAGCTGCCAGTGACAGCACCTCCGACCAGGAGGAGGAGGAGGAGCAAGCCGGACCTTCGGGGGAACAGTCACGTCCCGCAGGAGAGGAGGAAATGCTTGACACCTCCTCACTGGACGAGTGCCTGGAGGAACTGTCGCAGGGCAATGCAGCTTCTGGGACCAGTGGCGTCCAGCCACCCAGGAGCCGTGCGCGTGGCCCGCGGCCTTCCCCCCAAAGGGGGGAAGGATCAGAGGGGAGTGCTGCTGCTCGGCACACTCGCCGTCACCAACGCGGTAAGGGTCCCCTAGTTCGGCCCCCTCCTCCCCAGCGGGAGAGTCGCGACTCCAGTCCGGACACCTTCACTTCGGAGGAGGTGCAGAAGCTGGATAAGATGGCCGACGACTCGGACCGGCGCCACACGGAGCTCATGAGCGTGGTGGGGCGCATGCCTGAGGCCATCGAGTCGCTGGCGACCAGTGTGCGCGAGTTCGGGGCAGCAACTGCCGCGAGTGGCCGCATGCTGACTGATGCCGTCAAGACCCTGGCGGATGTGATGCGCGCGCACACCAGGACCACAGGGCCACTCACTGCTGCCACACGCGCTGTCACAGGCAGGCATCGCCAGGGCAGCCGCCGCGCTGGACCATCCCAGCAAGCCGCCCGTCGGCTGATTGCTGCGGATCCTGCAGTGCGGGCCCGGCCGAGTGCCACCGCGCCACAGCACCAGCCAGCGCATCCCAGACGCCAGCTGGCCCACATTGCGCCATCCGTCGCCGCCATTCCCCCTCTGGGGCGTCAAGGGCAAGTGGCTGCAGCTGATGGTGGCCAGGCTCAGGTGCGCCACTCAGCAGACGGCCCCTCGAGGCCCAAACGCCGTGTAGGCCGCCCCCCAGCGGCATCTGGCGGAAGGGCATCTGAGCCTCAGGCGCCTTCCCCCAGCCTCGCAGCAGCCACTGGGCAGAGCTTGCGAAGGAGCAGCAGGCCGGGCAGGGGAGGCAAAAGGCTGGCCAAGGTCTCGCCCTCGCGGGCCACTCAGTAGAGGGTGTGGGCAGCTTTCCTTTAATATGGCGGTGGCCATCTTTATTTTGCCCATGGTTGTGCTTTTGGAGGGCTTATTTTTTGCGTTAGGCCGACGTTGAGGCCCGGTTTGAAGAAAGGTGGAGTGGCTCCTCCCCAGTTTGTGGGAGTGAGTCGTTTGTTGGGCTTTTTGTGGGGCCCGTTTATTGTTTTTGGGGATTCATGTGGGAAGGGCTTTTCATTTTTGTGCAATAAAAAATTATCTTTATTCATGCAGTCTCCATGGTTGTTCTTCTTAGTGTTTGTTGGCTTCGCCGGCTGAGGGCTTGCGGAGCGGCTGCATTCATCTTCCCTCATGGCCCCTGGCCATTCCCTGACAGGGGGCTTAGAAGTATCGTGTAATAAGGTGGCGTCGTGCGGCCCTTGGCCCTGGTCGCTCCCTCCTGGGAACGTACTCCTGCTCCTCCTCCTCCTCCTCCTCCTCATGCTCCTCCTGCTCCTCCTCCTGAGGTGCTGGTCCAACGTCAGGTGGCAGTGCCTGAGTCCTGCGGATAGCCAGGTTGTGTAGCATGCAGCAAACCACCACAAATTGGGAGACCCGGTCCGGCGAATACTGGAGAGCTCCTCCGGAGCGATCAAGGCAGCGGAACCGCTGCTTGAGGACCCCAATAGTTAGCTCGATGATGTTGCGGGTGGTTTGATGGCTCTCGTTGTAGGCCTCTTCAGCAGCGGTCCTGGGCGCGCGGAGCGGGGTCATGAGCCAGGTGCACAAAGGATAGCCTTTGTCCCCGATGAGCCATCCTCTTGGGGGAGGCTGTGCCTGGAACATGTCATGCACAGTACTCTGCCGCAGGATAAAGGCATCGTGGCTGCTGCCTGGGAAGCTGGCATTGACTGCCATGATGCGCTGCTTGTGGTCACATACCAGCTGCACATTCAGAGAATGGTAGCCCTTCCTGTTGCGATACTGCTCGCCATGCTCCAGAGGGGCCCGCAAAGCCAGATGCGTACAGTCAATGGCGCCCTGCACCAAGGGGAATTCCCCGAGTCTGGCAAATCCCAATGCGTGCTGATGCTGGCTCTCGAGGGCCATGGGGAAGGAGATGAATTGGCTTCTCCTTCTGAACAGTGCTTCGGTCACGTGGCGGATGCAGCGATGCGCGCCATACTGGGAGATGTTTGCTATGTCCCCAGCAGCGTATTGGAAGGAGCCGGTGGCATAGAAGTTCAATGCCACCGTCACCTTCACTTCCACCGACAGGGACGTCCTGCACCTGAGCTTTGGCCGCAGATCTCGGCGAAGCAGGTGGCAGATCTCTGCAATCACCTCCTTTCGGAATCGGAGCCTTCTAACACATCGCGCGGCACTCATGTTTAGGTAGGAGCGCTGCTGGCGGTATAGCCTGACTGGGTAAGGCCTACGTGGCCGACGCCTGTAGCCCCCTCTGCCTCTAGCCAGGGCTGCCCCTCTCACAATGCGTCTGCGAGCCCTACGGACATGGCGCTGCAGCTGCGCGTTGGCACCCCATGCAGCCCCCATCAAATCCTGGCAAACAGTCTAATTTCCAAATGGCCACTTGCAGCGCTATGGCCTGAGTCCAAAAATACCTGGCTCTTGCTGCTTGAAACCAGTTAGCTATCCTCCTTGTTGTGTCTCCAGAAATGCGTTGCACAAGACTGTTTTCTGAAAAAAGGATGGCCTTTATACTGGAGAGGACGTTCCCTTTAATTAGCGCCCCCCGGGGCCCGCGCTGGTTGTGTTGCGTTCCTTTTTCCAAACGCTCCGGCCGCCCGCCGCACAATGGGGCGGTCTGACTGAAGTTTGCAATCGGGGCGGCCAAAGGGCGTTGCACGAGGATGTGACGTCATTTTCTGCGCGCGCATCCGGGCGGGCGCTAAACTTTGCGCCGGCGCTAACGGGCAACTTAATTTGGGGCGGGGCGCAAACTGCGCTGCGCCCGGCCGCTACACGCATAGCGCCCGGAAATCACTTCTCTTAAGGCGCTAACTGCTGGCGCAAGCGACTGAAAATCTAGCCCAATCTATGGTAACCACAAATTTCGGACTTGCACGTTAGATATCCTGGATAACAAAAGTCCTTTAACTATTCTTCACAAAGAGTAACGTACCTTGGAACTAGTTAAGACAAACACTTAGCATATCTTGTAATGACTTGACTCAGCAACAGAGAAACCTACTTTGTAGATTCAAAAGATTGTATCACCTAATTAGACTTTTGTTTCTGATTATTTGATTTTATTTGCAATAACAAATGGGCTGATCAACCAGGTGGGCAAATTTCAGCACCTTACTGTCAGGTTAGGTGTTTGATTTCCTCGATGTGTTACTTTAATGCGCAGTTCTATCAAATTTACGCTGGTGCCTTTCTAACATGGTCAACCCATTTATTTTAAACAGGTTAACAACTGTGTTAAAATAGTCTGGGCAGGAATTGAATGCAAATGCATTAAAAAATAGCAGAGAGGAAGTGAAACCCACAGGATCAAAGAAAAAGAGATGAACCAATTTTGAAATGAACCTGCCAGATTTGTTTAACTGTGCAATATTTTTTTTAACTCAGAAACTACAAAGGTCATTGAAAAATGAGATCCAACTGCTTAATGTGCCATCCATCTAGACATAATGGACTCCTGCTGGTCTGTTGTGTAGGAGCGGTCATTAATAATGGTTTGTGCTACCAATTATAGTAAGTGATTCCCTTTCACATATTAAAATACACAATTACAAGAAAAATGATCTGAACTATACATGTTAAAATATTTCTTTATAATGTAATATCTGCAATGCACATTTATACACATTCTGTGTCATCTTGTGATCAGTTATGTAAAGTGTCCACAGGACACAATTAATATGAAGGCCTCAATTTATAATTTTGTATCAGTACAAAATCTATTATCCTGCCTATTATTACTGCAAGTGAGTTTTTGCTTTTGCTGCACCTCCTCAAAAGGAAACAAATCTCAAAGGATGTCTTGTTTCAGGATTTGAAACATACTGGAGCATTTGGACCTCACACGCTGGCCACTATCAATGGGTTAGCAAGCTGCCATACTCAGCAGCCTATATATTTTACAGTTAAGTCATTAACAAACCCCTATTTTTTTCTAACTTTTTCTGTCCATATGGGCATTGATGAGCCTCTCAGCTTCTATAGCCAACAGGGTGGCTGGCGTAAAGCATACCAAGTTAGCAGTGGGATGGCCTGCACCCAATTTGCGCAAGCGTTGGTCCCACTGTTAAATCTCTAGGGCCCTTTTCTTTTCCTGTCCCAGGCGGATGCCTAAAACAGGCATTCGGCTCCTTATGTATGTAATTTAAGGGTCTAATGACTGTTGGACCACCCCATCAAGCAATCTGTGCTGACCCGCACAGGATTCATCAGTGGCCGCGAATGAAAGGTAGCTGAAATTTAAAACAAAAACGTTCCTGTGGAGCTGGAGGAGCAGGACTACCTCCAGAGGAGTCACAATCGACCTCCTATCCACCCACCCCCACCCATCCATAGCCAGCTCCATCCACTATCTCCTGGGGCTTTCCTAATGGCCACTCCTGGTGAGGCAGGCGGCCCCACATTGATCTCTTCTCTCGGGCGAGCTGCCTGTGACCAGCGTCGGCAGCTCGAGTCGGGTGCGCTGATGAGGCCCGAGGACCCATTTCCATCGACCCGTGGGCCTCTCGGGTAGGGCACGCACTGGTCACACAGTGTCGAGTCTGGGCCCGCAAACAGGCCCAGAACAAAATCTAACCCTTTGTCTCCCTAATCAACTATCCATGTAACCAGTATAAAGTTAGACTTTCTTTCCTATGGCTAGGAGAAGCACAATCAACCATTGAGTAAGTCAAGCATGATTGATTTTTATCATTTTACATCCTTCCAATGGGAAACACATTTTCTGGTGAATTTCCCCCCCAGAACATCATTATTGGAACGGGCACTCCCACAACAAAGGCTACAAACCTCAGGGTCACACAGCTTTGAACTGTCTCTTCGGTTAATGCACTGACCTAAAAACCTGATGCACCTTCAAAGCCTGCTTTGCGGGTAGGAGCACCAAGTGTGGTATTTATTTAAGATTGTAATTACCCTGCCACTTCCATCTTGTGGGACGAAGGAAAACAAATCCTTAGTGACATGCAACCAGATTGCCTCCTGAATTTAAACTAAAAACTGCTGGCAAAGTTATTGTGTATCAGCTCAATTAAAAGCTCTTGGCTGCAGGTCAATGACCATCAGTTCACCAATTCACTTTCTCTAACTGCTGGAGAAAATCATTTACTTTCACTGTTTTCTTCTGCCACTCTTAAAACTCTTCAGAGCTCCTGAAAGAAGTATGTTGACAGAGGCCAGGTAACATTGTATTAAGTCAAAGAATGATCATATACACAGAGGATATTCCATTATCCAGAGTCAACAGAGCTCTGTGATAGGGACATAGGAAGGAACATAGGAACAGGAGTCGGCCATTCAGCCCCTCGAGCCTGTTCCACCATTCAATTAGATCATGGCTGATCTGCATCTTACCCGCAATGGTTCCACATCCCTTACTACCCTCACCGAACAAAAATCTATCAATCTCAGTTTTGAAATTTTCAATTAACCTAGCCTCAACATTTTTTGGGGGGAGAGAGTAAAAGATTTCACTACACTTTGATACTGTGATACTCCACTAAACATTTTCACCAGCTCTATGATAATACTCTATCCATTTTCAATAGCTCTGTGATACTCAACCTAGTGTCGAGCTACTATCCACAACTCTGCTGGTCCGATATCTGGAGCTGACAGGTTGTCAGGGGCCCTGTGAAAACGCACAACATTACTGGCCCTCAAAAAAGGCTGAAAATTAAGTCTCATTTCTAGTATCTCACACTTATAAAGCACTTTAATATAGTGCAAACTCTTTCTGTTGATGTAGGCCATGGGTTGAAATAAAGAGCCCTGATGCCCAATTGGGAACCATTTAGTGATGTTGGTTGAGGGATAAATATTGGCCAGGACACCAGAGATAACTCCATTGCTCTTCTTCAAAATAGTGCCACGGGATCTTTTATGTTCACCTGTGAGAGCAGACGGGCTCTTGGTTTAACATCTTATTTGAAAGACGGCACCTCCAACAGTGCAGCACTCCCTCAGGAGTGTCAGCCAAGATATTTGTGCTCAAGTCTGGGTTACTTATCCACTGGAAAACCACCAGGATCCCGCTGTTTCCGATTTTAATGGGTGCCTCTGACCAGGCGACTAAGCCGACCACCCAAAGCCGGCAGGGTCCTAATACATA
Source organism: Somniosus microcephalus (assembly GCF_052327205.1). NCBI lineage: Eukaryota > Metazoa > Chordata > Chondrichthyes > Squaliformes > Somniosidae > Somniosus > Somniosus microcephalus. The sequence continues at coordinate 163,861,757 of NC_140997.1, read as the reverse complement.
CATGCTAATCGGGGTTTGATGATATCACTGGGTCCCAACAGCAATTTTAACCAGGACCTGAGCAGGGAAGCCGCTGTGGCTTTACTGCCAGATGAGGGCCGACAAGAAGAGAGTCCCCAAAAGGAAAGCTGAGGCCTCCTCTGTCCTGGACTCTCCACCCCACACCTTCCCTACCATGTGATCCCCCGGAACCCCCCTTCCCCACACTTACCAAGCAGCCACAGGCTGCCCAATTTTCTGGAGGCCAGCTGGAATGTGCGTGAGGTGGATTGGCAGCATGGTAATGAGGCTCAATCGCCATGACTTCCTACGGATGGGAAATTAACTGAAACCAGCGATTTCCTGCCAGAAACCAGCCAGCAGTTGCAATCTCCCTGGATAATTTCCCTGGAGTTGAGAAGTAGACTGTTGATATTGTACCTTTAAATCACGGCCAGCGTTATTCCTTGACACATCTTTCAGTGAATTTCCCAAGTGAACCAAAGGATTCATTGATTTTGCTCGTGGGGTAGTCAGCCAACCCATAGTAGATGGCAGCAGCAGCAGAGAACAATTACAGCCTTACATCTGATAGGATGACTTGTGGGAATTGTCCAAAATCCTCAAATTGCTTAAAGCTGCAACGCCCAAGATTGCATTCCACATAGCGATAACACGTTAAAGAAGCTTATCTCTGAAATGATGTCCTTCCAGTCTCCAATTTAAAGGCATTTCATGTTTCTGACAGGCACTGATATTGCTAATGCATAATTAAAATCTAGGGGTAGAGGCAAGAGGCTAGAGAGGAGAGGACATAAACTGTGCACAACTGACATCGCTCGTTGCTGCAAAAGATGTCAATATCTTAAAACAGACTGGGTTTGGAAGGGCATTTTTCCCCAGATAAGGTTGTTTGACCTGTATCTGCACAAGGAAACACAAGCAATTGTGCAACACATATAGCTTTCATTTTCTGTGTGCTTGTTTTATTGTGTCCAGTATTATATCCTGAAAATAAAAAGCAATTGTGAGGTTGCCAATAAATATTTCAAAGACAAATGTGTGTGTCTCTTACCCAGGGATATTGGTTAGACATCCTCCTTTTATAGAGCTGGAATGGGAAGTTATGTGGCTTTGATTCCATTTTGAACAACCTGATTGATTACACAGGATTTAAGTGCCACAATTTTCTTCATGTGGTCCACTACAGTTATTAGCGAGACAAGTCTTTCCTAACATTGTCTCAGGCAAACAAACACAAATCTGTGAGTCTCCTCCTGTAGATTCAATAATAATCACTGCATTGGAAGCCATTCAGTGGGATTAGGATCTCAGGGTTCAGCAAAGTTCAGAAACATCACCAGGGGTTTTAATCTTTAGTGCCTCATACAGTTCCTGCTCTAAATGTGTTCAGTTGCTGCTTTTTTCTAAGTGGTCCACCCAAATTACTATAATAGAGGCACCCATCCCTGAAAACTAGGTCCCAGATAATTTGACCTTGGAATGACCCCATGATAATTACTATTACATAGCCACCTTCTGCTCATTCATTCCTTCCAGACGCTGGGGCTGTGATTTTAGGAATGAGTACTAATTACTAGGGATGAGCCCCGAACTAGACCGAAAGCCCTGAAGTAGCCCGGATAGGCGAAATTTGGACAATTTTGAGTTCTGTAGCACTTGTTCATTTCAAGTAAAACGGCACTGTGCTAGTTTCTTAATATGGGAGAATCTTGAAGCAATCTGTGCAGCCAAACCCCTTCAATGATCAGATTATGTGCAAGTCTCAGCCCCCAAGATAAGTTGTTGCCTCTACACGCTGACCCTGAGCCCCACAAAATAACAGATAGAGCTGATGACTGGCCCTCTCACTGAGGGAGAAAGCAATTGGGCAGTCGGAGGTAAATATGCCGTATTTTCCCCTTTGATTAGTGCGAATCACGGATTCATTCGCTTTTTATGCGATTGGCTTTGCCAGTTTATAACCATCCTCCAGTTCAGCATTTTCCCTATTTTAAATGAAAAAAAATGTTGGAAACACTCAGCAAGTCAGGCACCATCTGTGTTCTGATGAAGGGTCATCGACCGGAAACATTAACTCTGTTTCTCTCCCCACAGATGCCGCCTGACCTGCTGAGTGTTTCCAGCATTTTCTGTTTTTATTTCAGATCTCCAGCAATATGCAGCATTTTCCTTTGGTTTCTTTATTTTAGTTAGGTTTCCTATTACGCAAAAATGTCCTTCGGGCGTTGTATACACTGGACAAATTTTGTGGGTTGGCACTGCCAGTGGGGAGAGTTGCCTATCGGCTATGTATATTTGATGCTGGGCTACTTCATCACTTCCCCTCAAACTGAGTTCCATACCTCCACATTAGGTTTCCTTTCATTTCATTTTTTTTCTCCTGGCGCTTATTTCCCTTCAGCCTCAACAAAGGTTACCAATGGGTTGAAATTAAGCAAACGAGTTGACCACCAAAAATGGCTTGAAATAATGGAGCCGATGATTTCTCAACATGCACGCGGTTGATGGGCGAGGTCCACCCCTCCCCGTGGGCAGTAAGCACTGAGGCAAATCCGTCCTCAGTGTAAGGCTCGCAAAATTATACAATTTCCCCCAATGTAAGAAAAGAAGAGATATTGGACTGTTTGAAGGAAATATGGGGCCAAAGGGGTTTAAAAATCAAAACCCCAGGAAGATTTGGCTGGTTTAAAAGGGCATGTTCAGACCTGTGAAAACCTGTGATAAAAGGATGGTGGGATGGGCCCCCGAGTTTGGATATTGGGCCATCTGGGAATGTTCTGGGCCACCCCAACCTTTACATAAAGACAATAAAGCCTGTTCCCGCTGAAACTCACAGAGCCAAAGTACATGAATAAAACAGTACATGCCCACAGCAACACAAAAGAAATAACATGGCCCAACAGGAAACAACAATCAAACAGCAGTTCAAAACCAATCAGAGAGATTTCCAAAATGTTTTACATTTTTAAACTGGTTTCAAGGCAATCCCGAAACCAGTTAAAAGCCAATTAAGAATAGATGGACCATCCCCGAAGCTCGTTAAGAATAGATGGGCAATCCCCGAAGCTCGTTAAAGTTTTAAAACATATTAAAAATAACGAGCCCGCCAAAACCTAACGAAGAAACCAGAGATTTGGCGGTCAGATAAGCCAGGCCTCAAACCAGTATAATTGAGGCCTGCTTGTTCAGTGAAACAGTCAGCCAGCCAGAGCAGAGGACAGTAAGATCAAGTTCATCAGGGAGATCAGATCGGCTCAGTACAGTTCATCATCAGAATCAGAGACTTGAAGAAAGAAAAAGAAACGGAGATCGCAGCAGCCAAAGGCTTCAAGAGACCAACAACTACCAATATTACCACCAACCAGGTAATATTGGGCCACCGCGACCAACAAGAAACCAACCACCGAAAATTCAAAAATCCAAGACTTGTTTCCACTCTACAGGCTAGTTTGACTTACCCCTGGGTAAGATTTTGACACAAAAGACCCTAAAACTTAGCCTAACCAAAGAAAATTGGGTACTTACCCGATACATCCAAACTACGCAGCTAACCGCATCAGCGGACAAACCCAAACTGAAGACCCAACGCAGGTGCAGTCTTCTACCACATCCGGGGTACGGCAGGCCCCAACCGCCACAACTAAGGAGAACCCCGAAATCACAAACCTCTACAATCTGTCAAGAAAGTCGTTTGGTGAGCATTTCCTCGTCCTCTGGATTTCAACCTAGTTAGGATAGTGGGGTTGGGAGGGTAAGGGATTTTGTCTATTGTAATTCTCCATCGCATATTCCGAGTATTCCCCACCCTTTTAGAGCATAAGTTTTATTGTACTGTATATTTTCCTGTCTCAAAATAAAGATCTCAATTCTTTTGACCAACCCAGGTGTCTGTTGCAAGTTCATTACAACCCCTAAATAAGTCCAAAGTCTAAAACAAAAAGGGAGTGGGAGTGATTCAAACTGCTCAAGGGAGTCAGAGGTGAAGCTGACAAAACCCACACCACCACCCCTTACATCAGATACAAATGATGGCCATCATATAAGGGTAGGCTTTCTGATCCTAGCCAAGTTCCATTGAGCTAAGCAAAGTATGATCGTGTCAAATCCTGCAGCACCAACATTTCTCACCAACTTACTGGGCAAAGAAATAACAAAACAAAAAGTGCATAAACATTTTTTAAAAAACCTTACAAACTGGCAGTTTTCCATATCATACAGCTGCCTCCCAATGAGTTTATAGTCATCGTTAACACTGGGAAACACCGGGGCCAACTATATAAGATGTCATCTCCATTTCATTGTCATACTGAAGTGAAGCTCCTGCCTCTTTCCAGCGGAAATGCCCACCAGCTCAGGAGGACCTTGCGGTCGGAAGAGGGGCAGGGGAGGCCTAAGCTTATCTAGTGGAGCTCTAAGGAGCACGCTTGCTCCAGCTGGCCCCACAAGGAGAGTGAAACAAAGAAAATCCACTTTTTAGGCCTCTTCTGGCCCCTCATCCTCTGCTTGCAGGGTTCACCTGGCGAGCAGGAGGCCACATTGGCTGCCTCAGCTTAATATTGCAGTCGGGTCCCGATGATGTCATTGCAGACCAATCAGCATATTTAAGGAAGGACCCCGCTGGCTGTCGACAGGTGTCCCTCTCAACTGCTCAAAGGAAGAGGTTAAGATCAGAACCCATGGGAAGACAGCAGGATCAGTGCGAATAAGTCCCATGAGCCATTTTAACTGCCCACGTGACCAATATCCACTGGTAATAAAACAAAAAAAAAACGAAGGAAATGTTGCAACTTGGGATACTTTTGAGTGAGTCTCTTTGAGTATCTTATGCTGGAGAATTCCTTTAATAACCTGCTTTCTGAGCAAGTGTGTTTCTTACACCTTTCTCTTCTTCAGAGGAGCTTTTCCATGTTTACTCTATATTTCTTACTTTACAACAGTGACTACACATCAAAAAAAGTCTTTCATTGGCTCTAAAGCGTTTGGGACATTCTAAGGCCGTGAAAGGCACTACATAAATGCAAGTTTTTTCTTTCTTCTAACCCAGTTGCACTGAAACAAGCTCAATCTCTAAATCAACCCACGAATGGTATGTCTGTGAAGGATATTTTGCAATGAGTAAGAACTGAACTGAAATAAATACCAAAGTAATATGACCCGAGCTGTTTTTTTCTTCAATGCCATATATCTGTTTCGAAGAGCTGGCACAGGCACCATGAGCCAAATGGCCTCCTTCTGTGTTGTATGATTCTATGATTTTGCCCAATTTGGACCATTTGGGTTTTCAGGAGTTGCTTTCCAGCAGTCTAGTGGCCAGTTACTATGATGGTGACAGGTTGATTGTTCTGGAACTGGGTCTACACTTGGATCCTAAGCATTCACATGGTGTTCACGCAGTGTTGTGGAGATGGGTTCTGACTTTTCCTCCTCCCCCCATTTAGTACAGTGCACGGATGTATCTGTAGGTCTAGAATGATTTGAAATTACTGCTGGGATGTGTGTTGGATTACTGCAAAAAAATTCCAAATCTTGGACTACTGAAATCAAAGCAAATGGCAAAATGTCTGCCATGAAGCTGAGTGCTGCCAGCGAGAAAGAACAGAATGAAGAGAGAGAGAGTTAAATTCTTGAATATTATGATGACTTGCACACATTCTGAAGGCTCTTTTATTTACATGTGGCTCACGTTGATTTGGACAGGAGCTGCAGCCTGGAGTTCAGGTGGACTGATACACGGCTAAGTGATTAGTGGGAAAACAACCTCACATAAGCTCACGCATGATTATATTTTCTAACAGACCCCCAACAAATGTTTATCTTGCATTCAAGTGTTTTATTCACAGCTAGTGTCAGAGGTTGTTTTGCCTGATGCTTTGCGGGTGAAATTGAGTGCCTTTGTGCCTCCCGGTAGCGCCCCTGGGCGCAGCGCTGACATCGACTCCCGCCATATTCGGCGGGAGTTTTCTGGCGGCACTATCGCGTTGCGCCCTGATCTCCTTCACCCAGAGATCGTGACATCATTGCTGTGCGCAACGCCCCAGTAGCGCCCCGGTCCTGAAATTGACTTCTGCCCCCAGCAGCAGCGCTGGTCAAAAGCACTGACAGCTGCAGGAGGCGTGCATCGGCTGGTCGGCCGCTTCAGGGGCAATGATTAAAGGCGAGGTGGCTGAGGTAAGTAAAAAAAAAATGTAATTTTCCTGTTGTCGTTTTTTTCACGGGTTCCTGCCTGAGATCTATCAGCCTGGCACTCTGCTTGATTGCGTGGGATCACGGCTGCCTTGGTGGTCCAGGTAGGTACTTTTTAAATTGCAGAGCCTGCAGCGATGGCCCTTCCCTTTAAGGGAAGGGAAGGAGCCTTTGAACATGGCAGCGCTGCATGACTCAGTGTGCAGCACTGCTGAAGTCTCCGCCTCGCTCTCCGACGTTAGCGCCCTAAGAAGGAAGTGGAGCACTTGATTTAGCACTCAACTTCCCTCTTGGGGCGCTAAAACTCAATTTTGTGGTCACCGGTGCTAATTAGCATCGGGTGCTAAAGTTAGCACCCAGACGATGTTAGCGCCCCAAAATGGTCGATATCAAAATTTTCCCCCTAGAAGTCTTATTTGTATTCATCAAAGCAAGGTCAACCAGCAAGAGTTATTTTAAACATAAGTACAATTTATTTTGTTTTAAGCTCACTAAAATACTTGTATCACATTCTTGGCAGTAGAACCTCTCCATTACTGCTGTGTACCTCATTTCCTTTGGCTGACAACAACAACTTGCATTTATATAGCACCTTTGACATAGTAAAAAAAGAGGCCCAAGGCGCTTCACAAGAACATAATCAGGCAAAAATTGACACCGAGCCAAAGAAGGAGACGCTAGGACAGGTGACCAAAAGCTTGGTCAAAGAGGTAGCTTTTAAATAGCGTCTTAACCAAGGCGAGGGAGGTGGAGAGGTGAAGAGCTTTAGAGAGGAAATTGCAGAACTTAGGGCCTAGATGAATAAAGGCACGGGTGTATATGATGGTACAATGGAAGTGGGGTTAAGCTGAGTGACCAGGTTCATCAACCCCATGCAGCAACAGAAGTGAAGATGCTTCACCATCATCATGCCTTCTGCCTTTGTTCAGTAATCTGAGTGACAATGGGATTTAAACAGATTGCACAATGTTAGCCATAGAAAGGGTAGTTTGCTAACACTTCTGTCACATATGTTTTGTTTAGCTGCTCAAAATTAAACATGCCTGTTTATAGAGGTTCCTGGTGCATTTATAAGAAAACAATCTATTAAGTGTTATTTAGTGGACTGTGCCCATATTTTCTGCTATCATGTGACCTGGGATCAAAACAGAGTTAAAGGGAAAATGAATAATGCTCTGAAAGAAATGACCTTGTCGCTGGCATCTAATTCCTCTTTAATAATTGTAGTCACCGCATTTAAAGAGGAAGTACCAAAATACAACATAACCCTTCAATGATAGAAAGGGACATATCTGCGCTCTCATTTGTTTCTTTCAGCTGTCACTTGGTTCCATGCTTAGGTGTCGGCTATGGCTCAGCTGGTAGAACTCTTACCTTTGAGTTCGAAGGTTGTGGGTTCAAGTCCCACTCCATGAGACTTGAGCACAAAAATCTAGGCTGACACTCCAGTGCAGTACTGAGGGAGCACTGTACTGTCAGAGGTGCCATCTTTCAGATGAGACGTTAAACCGAGGTCCCGTCTGCGCTCTCAGGTGGACGTAAAACATTCCATGGCAGTATTTCAAAGTAAAGCAGGAAAGTTATCCCTGGTGTCCTTGCCAATATTTATCCCTCAATCAACATCACTAAAAAAAACAGATTATCTAGCCATTATCACATTGCTGTTTGTGGGAGCTTGCTGTGCGCAAATTGGCTGCCGTGTTTCCTACATTACAACAGTGACTACATTTCAAAAAGTACTTCATTGGCTGTAAAGCACTTTGGGACGTCCGGTGGTCCTGAAAGGTGCTATATAAATGCAAATCTTTCATTCTTTCTTAAGATGTTTGTTACATGCCATCTGGGAGTTCACATTTTTTAATAGAATTTCCAGTTATCATGAAGTTCTCTTCTGGTAACATTGTGAATGGGGTGTTCTGCCCATGATGAAGACCATGATGTTAGGTAACTTCCAAACAAGATGCCTGCTGCCAGACGACTGCCAACCAGCAGTTTTAAAGATATCAAATTCTATCCAGACGACTGAGAAACAGCAGCAACAGTGTTGGCCGTCATTTCTCTGCTGAAACTAACCGCATCTTCAGGATTTAGTGCATGTGCAGGTAAACACAGAGATCCTGAAGTTGCGGTCAGTCATTCACTGCTCCACCACAGGTTGCGCTGTAGAACTCCCCAGAGTCGGCAATCAATTGAAATCACGTATAAGGACGAAAACTTTCCCTTTTAAGCTGAAATATCAAAGGTTAACCCCGTCCTGAAAAAGTTAATAATTTTTTTTAAGTTTGTTTATGATATTTCAGCTTCTACCTTAATCCTATTTGAATGTCCCAATCTTTATTTCGCTTTCTGTAAAAATTTATGAAAGTAAATAAATCTGTGCATTTTACTTCTTGGTTTGCTGTCTGTGAGAATTCTTCAGTGTGATTGGCTGCTTAGCCAGCTTGATGACATCACTGTTGCTGGACGCTGGAGATTCGCTTGATTTGGCGGCAAGTTCAAACAAAGGTCGGGAGAGCTGAAATCAACGCCACAGAGATTGCTAGCTTTCTTCGCAGTCAGCGGCGAGTGCCGTCGCTTTGCCATGACTGCAAATTCTGGGCCACAATGTATAGAAAATGTTGGAAATACACAGCAAGCCTGTCAGTATTCGTAAAGAAGTAAGATAGAGTAATATTTCAGGTACAGACCCTTCAGGACCGTGTTGTATACACTAAATGTTAACCTGTCTTTTATTTTTTCAAATGTTGACATACAAGTGTATTTCCAGCACTTTCTATTTATATTTCATATTTTCAGCGTTTCCAGTTTTATTTTAGTTATCTTGAATGCACAGCGTTTGTTTACTGTGACGCTATATATTTCTCTTGCGTGGCCACTGTAGCATTTCTTATTATGTTCACTTGGTAACAAACTAGAAAAGATGTCAGGGCTTATAACATGTGCTACCTACTACTCACCCATTTTAACTAACTATATATAGTTGTCTGTCATACAAACACTTCCAGGTCAAAGAGAAAAGTCGGGGAAATTTCTATAGTTGACTATGGAGCCAAAGTTACACCAATAGCTCCCTCTTCAAAAGAAAATATGCTTTTAGATAAGAACATTTCAGCAATGATAAAATCTATATCAACAATAAAGTCTGAAGAATTCCAGTAGCAACAATTCAAACAATGTCATTGATAGAAGCATTGGGCTGAATCATAACCCCCAAAAATGGGTGAGTTGGGGTCGGGTGAGATGTCAATATTTTTAAAAATCTCAAACCCGACCCCAACCTACTTCCAACCCACCCATCTCCGGGTTTAATGGAGGTGGGACAAGGGTCAGGCAGCCAACCTACTCCCCAGAGGTGAGTTAGCCAATTAAATGTACAGGCTCTCTGTTACATCACTTAGTAGCCTTGGTTTCAAAAGTTGGGTTACTGTAGAATGGAGTATTTTGGCTCATCTAGCACAAGTCTTCAAGCTGGCGAGCTCTCCAGTACTATCCAGTACCTCACATGGTGCTCCGATAAGAAGAGTGAGGTAATGGCATGTGTCAGACTCGTGTGCTTGTGCTAAGAGCACCTTTGCAATTTTAATAGTGTTCTATGCCTTGCCACCTGATTGTGGATACCTTGGTGACATGACTGATCTCATATTGTTGCGAAAATTGTTCAAATTTCCTTGAGTTAAATGTGGTCCACTGTCTGATATCATTTGGAATAACATGGTAAACAAAAGCATAGAACAACTATGTACTATAGATAAAGCTAATTGCAATTCAGATGAAGGGTACATTCCTCTGAAGGGGGAGGCTAGGACAAGGGGGACATAACCTTAAAATCAGAGCCATGCCATTCAAGAGAGACGTTAGGAAACGTTTCTTCCATACAAAGGATGGTAGAAGTATAGAACTCACTCCCACAAAACGCAGTAGATGCTAGCTCAACTAATAATTTGAAATTTGAGATTGATTGCTAGCCAAGGGTATTAAGGGATATGGAGCCAAGGCAGGTAAATGGCGTTAGGATACAGATCAGCCATTGAATGGCAGAACAGACTCGAGGGGCTGAATGGCCTACTCCAGTTCCCATGTTCCTATTCCATTGCTTGAAGTTGTTGGATCTGTGGAAGACTAATGTGCATACAAATTATATGCCAATGTGCTCATAAACAAGAAGCAGGCCAAATGTTTTACCTGTGAGTGAATACATGAGATTGTTTGATGATATGAGTGGCAGAGAACTACAAGATACTAACATTTCACTGTTCATGCTCAACAAACCTAAAAGGAAACCATTGCGAAAGAGAAGAATCATTTTTAAGAACCCCAAGAACAACAAGATGTACAACATTGAATTTCAAATAGTGCCAAGTGAATGTCGACATGTTCTTGGTCGAAGTGCTATTCAACATATGCAACTTTTAACAGTGAATTATGAAGAAATTGCGATGATGCATGCTTCCGAATGTGATCAAAAACTGGAAGCCTTGTTGAAGAGATGCCAACAAAAATGTATCAAACTAAACAAGGATAAAATGAAGTTCATGGAATGAGAAGTAACATATTTGCTGATTTTTGAAAAAGAGTTTAATTACTGCACTTAAAAGGCTTCAGAGAATGATGTTAGACCTGTTAAAAATACAAACTTGATCTTGTCGACAAGCAGCAAGGAGATATTTCTTGCTGAGTAGAGCATATCTTCCTCATGTGATGAGATAAGTTGAACGTCAGGGAGTTAGAAACAGGAAAAAAGAGAGAAACCAACAACAATAAGCTAGTTAAAATGGCTGACCAGTAAAACTGAGCTTGCTACGAACTAAACGTAATAAGAAATCTACAATGGCCACACAATAGAAATACAAGACCCAATAATAACACAGAGCCGGGAAAAGAGTGGAGGGTAAGAATTTCGGATGGGAAACCCGGAAGTACGGGTTAGGGTTAGGGTTTAATGGCAGGACCTGTTTTAAATCTTTTTAACAGGTTTCCTGCCCAACAGCCAGCTAGATTGACAGGCTGGTCGTCTCTCAGACCAGAAAGCAGCTGGGGAGCAATGTCAGATAAGTTCGACACCGCGGTATGGTTGGGGGGGGGGCGGGGAGAGTTGGTGGGGAGAGTCGGACATCACTGGGGGATGGTGGGGGGAATCGGACATTGCAAGGTGGTGGGGGGAGGGTTGGTGGGGAGAGTCGGACATCACTGGGGGATGGCGGGGGGAGTCGGACATTGCAAGGTGGTGGGGGGAGTCGGACATCACTGGGGGGTGGGGGGGAGGGTTGGTGGGGAGAGTCGGACATCACTGGGGGATGGCGGGGGGAGTCGGACATTGCAAGGTGGTGGGGGGAGGGTTGGTGGGGAGAGTCGGACATCACTGGGGGATGGCGGGGGGAGTCGGACATTGCAAGGTGGTGGGGGGAGTCGGACATCACTGGGGGGTGGGGGGGAGGGTTGGTGGGGAGAGTCGGACATCACTGGGGGTGGCGGGGGGAGTCGGACATCGCGGTGTGGTGGGGGGAGTGGAGGGTTGGTGGAGAGAGTCGGACATCACTGGGGGGTGGGGGGGAGGGTTGGTGGGGAGAGTCGGACATCACTGGGGGTGGTGGGGGGAGTCGGACATCGCGGTGTGGTGGGGGGAGTGGAGGGTTGGTGGAGAGAGTCGGACATCACTGGGGGGTGGCAGGGGGCGTCGGACATTGCAAGGTGGTGGGGGAGCATAACATGGTGGGGTCAACCAATCATGGGGAGTTTAAAAGATAAGCTTGGTGGGCCGAGGGAAGCACTTCCTGCTACTCCTGGCCCACAAGCAGTGCAATGAAGGCACAAAGCTCATGGATCCGGCCCTTTTCGCCTCCTTTCATCTGCCAGGATTCCCGAGACCCAGGAATCACGGCCTGCAGGTGTTAAAAATTAACATGAGTTAAAATGGAGGCACACAGTGTAACATTTGCATATTGAATTATCATTGGCCCGCAGGCATCTGCAAGGAATACCTATTATATTCACATGTGATCACATGCTGAGTTGTCATTGGCCTGCAGGCATCTGTAAGGACTACTATTGTTTAGAAGACCCAGGCTAGGGGTTCGAACGCCATCTTTTCCCCACTGTATGAGTAAGGTCACAGACCTAATGCTTCATAAAAGAGTTAAACTGTAATACTCCGTTGTCCTGCAATTTATTATTTTTGTACTAAGTGTGCAAAACAAGACATGGTGTCAGAACAGGGATTGAAAATGGACATCGTTGGAGCTCCCTTACCTCGAATGAATTGGGAATCTTTGAACTTACCTAGCAACACGTGGAGTTAATGTTCTCAGGTCCGTTGAAAAGCAAAGGGGAGGAAGAAAGATGCAGCTACCTACTCCTGTGGATCGGAGAAAAAGGGAGAGACATTTTTAACACATGGGCCTAGAAATTCAGTGGCCTGCGCCACCAGTTTGTGCCCAAAGAGGGCACTCAGAGGCTTTTGCGCCACTGGCCACACCTACCGCGATATTTAGCGGGGCGCTAATGGCGGCGTTAGCCTGTAGCGCTGCGCCGCCACCGATGACGTCATCGGTGTGCGCAGCACCCCGCTATCGCCCCGATGGCCATATTTGGTCGCGCCCGCCTCCTCAGCGCCGGCCGCAAATAGCGACCGGTACACAGGGGCCTACCTGTGGCGGTAGTGGCGCTAGTTAAGGTGGAGGTGCGGCCGGCCGCTTTTTCGGCGCCCGCCTGCCCGCACCTCCGTCCCCGGCCTCCTACACCCCCCCCCCGCGGCATTGCCAGCTGTTTCCCGAGAGCCCGGCACTTCTCCTTGGTGCCGGGCTCATTTGCCGGCACTCGCGAGCGGGGATCGCGCTGTTGCAGGCACCTCCCCCTTAACAGTGGGAGGAAGGCCTGCAGTACCGCAGCGTGCCATGCCACAGCGTGTGGCGCTGCGGCCCTTAGCGCGCCGATATTCAGTTTCAGCGCCCATTTAGCTGCCCGCTTCCATTTGGGGTGCAGAAACTGAATATCCGGATGGTGCAAGTGGCTCCGCACGCAGCGGTAATTCCGGCGCCCAGGCGAGCTTGGCGCCCCAAACTGAATTTTTAGCCCATGGTCTCTCACCGCGGATGAAGCAAAGTTACTGAAAAGTTATTTTGACCGTTTTGAGTCATATGTGATGCCCAAGACAAATACGACATTTGCTAGGTACAAGTTTCAGGAGAAAGTACAAGGAGCTAGTGAGTCGTTTGAACAGTTCATGACTGAGTTAAAACTGCTGGTAAAAGACTGTGAATATGCAGATAAAGATGCGATGGTCAGAGACCGCATTGTGTTTGGAATACATTCAGCTAAAGTGAGAGAGAAACTTTTGAATGTTGGGTCCGGGCTAATGCTGGACAAAGCTATGGACATAGCTAGATCGCACGAGATAGCCCAAGCACAGTTGAAAACCATAACCAGCGCCACGAGCAGCTCGTGTGAACAGACAGTGCACGCAGTTAATAGACACACACCAAAGAACACTGCCAGAGAGCGTGTTTCACAGTTCTAAAAATGAGCGACACAGAAATAAAACGCTTCAAAAACTGTGGATATTGTGGAGACAAGGTGCATGGAGAAAAGGAGCAATGCCCTGCCAAAGGATGGCAATGTGCTAAATATGTTAAATGGAACCACTTTGCTAAAGTTTGCAGGACTGTTTTTGGAAAGCAGTGCACACAGTGAGTGACAGCCAAATGCCAGATAGAGAGCCAAATGCAGAGTAACTGTTTATTGATTCTGTGTCACAGAAAAAACAGATTTCAGAGACTGAGCAAGCCTTTGCTGATATTGAGATAGGAAAACAGGGCACAGAGCTTAGGTTTAAACTAGACACTGGAGCTCAGGTTAATGTAATTCCTCTGAGTGAGTATCACAGCTTGAAGGATGAGTGTGAGCTACAGCCCACCTCACACAGACTGACCAGCTATGGGGGTGAGCAGCTCAATGTAAAAGGCACATGCGTGATGAAATGCAAGTACAAAGAAAGCGACATGATGTTGGACTTTTACATTGTTGACACTCAAGCACCTCCAGTGCTAGGTCTAAAGGCATGTTTAGACATGGATCTCGTCAAGCTAGCGCTGTCATTGACAGCACCAATGGAGAAGCAGACAGTCATGGAGGAGTTTGCTGACGTTTTCAAAGGAATCGGACTATTCACAGGTGAATGCACTATTCACCTTGACCCAGCAGCAACCCCTGTGGTTTCCCCACCGAGAAGGATACCCCTTGCGCTACGTAGTCACCTGAAGGAGGAGCTGCAGAGCATGGAGAATACACAAATCATCATCCGGGAAACAGAACCGACAGAGTGGGTCAACGCATTAGTAGTGTTTGAGAAACCATGTAAAGGCAAGCTCAGAGTCTGTCTCGACCCCAGAGATTTGAACAAGGTTATCAAACGCCCTCACTACCCTCTACCAACGCTAGATGACATCACACCCAAGCTAGTGGGAGCATGTTACTTCAGTGTAATGGATGCACGATCAGGATACTGGAGTATCAAGCTCACGGAAGAGTCATCTAAGCTAACAACGTTCAACACACCGTTTGGACGCTACCGATTTCTGCGTTTACCATTTGGTCTTCCAGCAGAAGATCGACGAAACCTATGAAGGCCTCGACGGAGTTGTTGCAATCGTAGACGACATCCTCATCTATGGCAGGAATAGAGAGGAACATGACAGGAAGCTCTGTGCGATGCTACAAAGATCACGGGAGAAAGGTATCCTGCTCAACCCCGAGAAAAGCATAATCGGATCCACCGAGATCAGTTATTTTGGGCATCGCCTCTCAACTGATGGCATTAAGCCGGATCCAGAGAAAATCTCCGCCATCAAGAAGATGGAGCCGCTGAAGAACCGTGCAGAGCTAGAGACAGTAATAGGCATGGTTAACTACTTAACCAAGTTTGCCCCGAGCCTCTCCGAAATCAACACACCCATGTGTCAGTTGCTCAAACAATCTAATGAGTTCCTGTGGGACAAACACATGACACAGCATTTCAGAAAATGAAAGACCTAATCACCAGAGAACCAGGACCAGTTCTTGCCTACTTCGACCCCAACAAAGAGCTCAGGCTACAAGTGGACGTGTCAAAGTACGGACTAGGTGCAGTATTACTGCAAGAAGGAAAGCCCATCGGCTACGCTTCCAGATCTCTCACAGACAGTGAAATCAACTATGCTCAAATCGAGAAAGAGCTATATGCAATTCTGTTCAGATGTAAGCGTTTCCACCAGTGCGTCTATGGCCGACAAGTCATTGTGGAATCCGACCAGAAGCCCCTCGAGTCAATCATGAGGAAACCACTAGCCACAGCCCCACCAAGGCTACAGAGAATGATCCTTCAGTTACAGAAGTACGACTTCACAATCATTCACCGTCCAGGCAAAGACATTCCTGTCGCAGACACACTCTCCAGAAAGTCTCTTAGCTACCAGGACAGCAGCCTCAGTGAAGGCATGGATGTGCAGGTGCACATGGTGTATAACAGCTTACCTGTGAGTGACTCAAAACTAAAGGAGATCCAAGCAGAAACAGAGAAAGATGCACAACTCACACTGCTGAGCAAAGTCATACATGAAGGATGGCCTGAGGAAAGGAAGAAATGCCCTCAGAGCATATCTGAATTCTGGAACCACAGAGACGAACTGTCACAAATCAACAGAATCATCTTCAAAGGGGAGAAAATCATCATTCCTACCAGTCTCAGAGAAGAGATGTTGACAAAAATTCATGCTGGACATATGGGCATGGAAAAATGCAAACAAAGAGCACGTGACATTATGTTTTGGCCCGGAATGTGCAAACACATTGAGGGCATTGTCGGAAAATGTTCCATTTGTCTAGAACGCCGCCCATCAAATGTCAAAGAGCCCATGATACCTCACCGTATCCCAGACAGGCCCTGGCAGGTCACGGCAACGGATCTATTCACATGGAACAACGAGGACTACATAGTGACTGTTGATTACTACAGCAGAGTTATTGAACTGGACAAGCTTCACAGCACCACATCTGCAGCTGTGATCCACAAGCTAAAGGCAGCCTTTGCCAGGCATGGCATGGTAGAGACTTTGGTCTCAGACAATGGCCCCCAATACAAATCAAAAGTGTTTGAGTCATTTGCCAAGGCATGGGATTTCACACATGTCACATCAAGCCCACATTACCCTCAAAGTAATGGCCTTGCTGAAAAAACTGTCCAGATTGCAAAAACACTCATGGACAAAGCCAAAGCGGACAAAAGAGACCCCTACATCAGTCTCCTTGAGTACCGCAACACTCCAGTTGACAACTTCAAGTTACCAGCACAGCTGTTGATAAGCTGCAGACTTCGCTCAATCCTTCCAAGCACCAACCAGCCGCTGCAGCCAGAGGTTGTCAGCTGCAAGCAAGTGCATGCAAAACATGTACAGAGACAGCAACACCAAAAGAGATACTACGGCAGGTCAGCTAGACTACTGCCACTGCTGCACAATGGAGAATCCGTCAGAATCCAGGAGCATGACGACTGGAAGCCAGCAGTCGTCATCCAGCCAGCTGACACTGAGCGATTGTATCACGTCCGCACCCCAGAAGGACAGGTGTACCGCCGCAATCGCAGGCACCTCCTGAACACCAAGGAACAACACCGTCATTCCGACGAGAGGATCAGTTCAACAGAGTGTGATGAACAGAGCAATACACAAAACACATCATACTTACCTGAACCTAAACCTGAACCTGATTTGTTGACCGATTCAGGAGCATGCTCAGTTTCATACCGCACAAGGTCGGGACGAGAGGTCAAGCCTAGAGTTATCCTTGACTTGTGAACTGTCAAAGGGTGTAGGCGGATCGCTGCCCTAAAAAAACTGTACATCGTTATTGAAATGTTGAGATGTTTTCAGTGCTAGTTAAATGCTGAGTTTACTGATATGTTTAGGCTACCGAGAACATTAGGTAGAAGAAAGGTTTAAAAGTAATGCATAACATTTTTCTTTAAAAGAAAGGGGATGTAACATTTGCATATTGAATTATCATTGGCCCACAGGCATCTGTAAGGAATACCTATTATATTCACATGTGATCACATGCTGAGTTGTCATTGGCCTGCAGGCATCTGTAAGGACTACTATTGTTTAGAAGACCCAGGCTAGGGGTCCGAACACCATCTTTGCCCCACTGTGCTGTATGAGTAAGGTCACAGACCTAATGCTTCATAAAAGAGTTAAACTGTAATACTCCATTGTCCTGCAATTTATTATTTTTGTACAAAGTGTGTAAAACAAGACACACAGCTTCCTTAAATGATTTAGTGGCCAACCCGCCTTTGTTAAAACAAGAGGTGGATGGGTTTGGAAGTGGGTTGGGTCGGGTTTCCTGTTGTTTTATTTTTAACCCCCCCCCGTCCTCCTTCTCCAGCCACCCTAGAGGGTTAAAAGTACTTCTACATAGTCCAGGTCAGAGGTGAACATTTATGGAACCTCCTGTTCTTGACTGTGGATACAAAGTTACAAACTAGAAAAGGCTTGAATCCTTAAAAACACATAGGGCTGAAAATTCAGTAGGGTTAGCGCCCATTTTGCGGCGCTAGAGGGCCTAGCGCCGCAATGATAGCCGTTTCTGAAATTCACTTCGGCGCTGTCATCGGCGTTAGCCGGTTGCGCTGCGCCGGCACCGATGACATCATCGGTGTGCACAGCGTCCCGGTTGCCGTGGCAACGCGCCCGAACGCCGAAATTCAGTTGCGGCCGCCTCGCCCGTGGCAGCCGCAACTAAGACTCTGGCAACCGAGTCTTACACAAGTTAGCGTCGGCGCATTAAGGTCGCGCGGTGGCCGGCCGCTTTCCCGCCGGCCGCCTGCCCGCACCTCCCTCCCCGGACTCCTCCACCCCCCCCCCCCCGCGGAACAGATGCATCTGGCCTGCAAGCCCGGCACTTGTCCGAGGTGCCGGGCTCATTTTTGAAAAAATCAAACGGCCAGCGATCGGGTGAAGGCAGTGCCTCCTTAACGGGAGGAGGAGGCCTGCACTTCCCCAGCCTGCCACACCGCATCGGGTGCCGCAGCGCCGGATTAGCGCCGCAATGCGGCACTCAGCGCCCATTGGGAGGCACTCACGCCCGCCAGTAGCGCCGGCAGCCGTCTGGGCGTGGCGCTACTGAATTTTTGGCGCGCGCAAGGGAATTAGCGCCGGCGCTAAATTTCCGGCGCTAAAGCCCTGGTGCGGCGTCAACTCAATTTCTAGGCCATACTCTTCACTGCTCTCTGTTACTGACTAAATTGGAACCAACTGTCCGAATATTGATAGACATCCATGACATACAGTAGCAAAATCAGATTATTGGTTCACCTCATAGAGAAAAAAAAATCAATTTAGCTGCTGTGAATAGGATAATGAGGTGACACACATCATATCCTTAAATCAGCATCATCATAGCAATAAATGAGTAGGACAAAGTGACCATGAAATTTTAATTTAAATGTAAATAGTCTAAAATCAAAGTTGATTTCAATAACGCACCTAATTAAGCTACATATTTGACCCTGAATGAATTAACTATATACAGAGTGACATTCAGTGACAGACATGTCAGCAAAGGATAACGAACCAAGGATAGGTTTAACACCGTTCAATTATATTCTGTGTGCTTCCTGCTTTACCTGTGGTACTAGGAGGATTTCATGGTCAATCATGTTTGAGTTTCATTTTTGCTGCACCCATTTCCTTCCTAGACCCTTCATTTTCTGACGATGAGTCATGCTGGGGCACGCTACCATGGGCGGCAGCAGACCTTGCTCAAGTAGCCATTCTTCATGTCTTAAGTGCAGACACTCATCTTTGATAGATTAATCAATCATAGGGGTTACCACACCCTGCCCCCACCCCCCACCTGGGCTCCAAAAATTACCCTGTGAGATACTAGCACGTAGATGGGAAACGTGCTCGTTTGAAATTCCTTCCTCTGCTGTTTTGGCAGAGACGTTGGCCCATTTATTTTAAGCAGGTTAATGCCTCCTCAGAAATTAACAGAGGAGGGAATTTCAGTGCTTGAAGTGTTCATACACGAGTCTTCCACAGCATAATTTCAAGGCCCCGATATTCACATACACAGAATTTCCAACAGGGGTCACTGGATAACAATGAGGATTCAGAATGATGAACAATTTTTTTTTCACTCCTGCCTAGCCCATACTGAGATCAGGTAACTCAATGCAGGACGTGGGGCTAGAAATGCATCATGGGCAGTAGAACAAAATGGCCGGTGATGTATTGAGCACCTGTTATACGCCTGCCCGATATTTAGCTTGATTTAAGTCCATGTCGGGCGGGGGGTGTAATGGGTGGCCAAACTGCTCACTAAAACAGCTGTTGACATTTACCCTGACTAGGTTAATCACATCGTTCTACAGCTTGTGACAATAGATACCGTATCTATAAATCATACAGGGCAATGTACTACCAAAGTAACTGCAAACTCATGTTTCTTTTACTTTGGAGCATTTAGGATATTAGTTCACTAACCCTGATTACCACTCTTCTTGCTTGCTGACCATATATAGTTTCTGTTCATTCTGTAGCATAAAATGCATGATACACATTCACTGAACAGTTAATATATGTTGCCAAAGCATCATATCCTTTCATAACAATTTCAGATCATAACCTCGGCCCCCATTTCATTTTCACTTATATTTTTCCACTCCTTTCCTTTCCCCCCCCCCCTTTCCTTTTGTTTCTCTCTCACACCTGGCAGCTATCTTTTGCCCTGCCAGTACACTTTACACCTAATCACAGCCTATTACCATCTCGTCTAGCTTCTAATCTCTTTTACTTCTTTTGGTTCTTTTATTCTTTTGTCTGATCGCAGCCCTGCCTTCGATCTAGTTCCTTTTCTCTCCAGTTTTGAAGAAGGGTCAAACCCGAAACGTCAACTCAAATTTCTCTCCACGGATGTTGCCTGACTTGCTGAGTTTTTCCAGCATTTTCTGTTGTTATTTCGGATTTCCAACATCTGCAGTATTTTGCTATCATATCCTTTCTCTTGTGTTACGACATCCACATTGCCATCATACACCAGCAGTCCTTTGTATGCCAGCAAAGACTGCGGCTACTGGAGGATTTATAAGCCTGTCACACAGGGTGATTTCACAGTTATTCAAACTCTACTGTCTGGAGAATCAGTGTCAGTGTTATAGTTAAGGGACTTTAGTATAGAAGGCTATTTGTTAAAGGGGATATTTTAAGATTATGCCTGCCGCACTTAAGAGAAAATGCTTTGCAATGAGTAATGGGAATCACTGAAGGTTATGCGGTTGCGATTTAGTTTTTTAAGCCGGTGTTAGTTGTGCTGAACAATTCCAGTATATATATTGTTTAGAACTTTGCATGAGCTTCCCAGGCACTTCCCTGTCATATTTCAAAATAAGCTTTACTGCTTCTGTACTGTGTCCTTGAAGCAAATGTATGTAGGACACACACCGTAATCCCTTTCAGTGCTGCTTTTGAGGAACAGCGATACAGTGCTATTATTAACAATTTAGCTAAGGTACTCATATCAAATTCCTATGTTGTACTATTTTAACAGAGTTTAAAAAAAAATTTTAAACAACAACCTAACTCCCATGGCTACATTGATTCCCATAAAGCATCTTGGCAAACCCATGCATTTTTTAACTGAATTAATGCAATTCAGTTAATAATACTAATCTATCAATGCAATGCTTTGTGAAAAATTGCCATTTAATTGCCACATGTGTTCAAAACCTTAAAATAGAAGTAAGGGCATTGTTGAAAAAAGCACACAGAGGGATATTACATTAATACATCAGCTAGGGTTGTTAAAAATAGTGCTCTAAGTACTGAGACTATTTACTCAGCGAAGTTAAACAGTGAACATATCTTCAAGGTGCAAACAATTGTTGATGTCATTTTGAGAAAGCAGTTTAATGACTTTGCTATTTTGGTTGAGATTATAATAGATGTACAAATGTAGTCTAACCAAAAGAGTTTTAGTTTAAAAAAAATTTGGACAGAAATGTATTAAAATAGTAGCTTTGTTGTGGTAACATTTTGGTATCATAAGGTACCAGCTTTCAGCTGCCCTTGCCTGTAGTGTCCGGGTATCAATAATACTCGGACTGCAGGAGAACAATAAAACAGGTATTTACTGTAACCTAAGACTGAAATACAGAAGCCTGCTATGGCTTTATATACAGGGGTGGTCACTGCCAGTACTGCAGTATAGAATCAGTTCTTCTCTTAAAGGTACATACACAACAATTCCTCCCCTTTTAGATAAACAGTACATAACATTCATTTAACAACTAAATAATAACTAATTACAATTACAATTTTCTCTGTACTATATACATCAACTGAAATAATCATTTATAAGTTCAGTCTTTGAGGAGGTTTCCTGATCCTGACTGGATAGCGCCTTTCTCGAGTATCCTGTTCTTGCGGCGGAGTTGATTCTGGCTCATTGTCATTGGTTGGTTCGTCAGCTTCCAATACCACTGCTTCTGAGGTAGATGCAATCTGTACTTCGGGTTGATTACCAGGTGCACCTGCTCGTGGTATGGGTTTGGCTTGTTCCTGTGACTCTAGAATCTGGTCAGCATGGCATCTCACTATTCTCTCTCCAATGTCCACTGTGTACATTAGTGGTCCCTGCTCTGTGCATATCGTTCCTGGCTGCCATTTTTCTGTTCGGTAGTCGCGGGCCAAGACTGGTTGCCCTATCTTGAAGCTCCTGGTTGGCTTCTCATTTATGTGCTGGAATTGCTTATCCTCAACATCTCGTCTTATGTTTGGTTTGAGCAAATCCAGGTGACATCTTAGCCTTCGGTTGAAGAACATTATGGCTGGAGCTTGGTTGGTGACTGCATGTGTCGCATTCCGGTAAGCAAACAAGAAATTATCCACCTTGTGTTGTAGTGGTATGTCGTCATTATGCATTGCCTTTATGGCCTTTTTAAAGGTCTGAACAAACCTCTCAGCCAATCCATTTGTGGCTGGATGATGTGGGGCAGATGTGTAATGCTTCACCCCATTATTCCTCAGAAACCTCCGGAAATCCTCTGACACAAACTGTGGCCCATTGTCGGAGCAAATCTGTTCTGGCAAGCCATTCCTGGCGAAGATGGTCTGTAGGACTGCAATAGTTTTCTCCGTGGTGGTGGAGGACATTTTGATGACCTCTGGCCATTTCGAATGGGCGTCCACAGCGATTAGGAAATTGAGTCCATAAATGGACCAGCAAAATCAATGTGTACCTGTTGCCATGGAGATGAGGGCCACTCCCATGGATGTAGCGGGGCCTGTGGTGGAGCGTTTTGGACCTTCTGGCATCCTGTGCATCTCTTGGTCATATCCTCGATTTCTTTAACGATTCCCAGCCACCACACAAACGCCCTGGCTAGGCTCTTCATTTTTACCCCTCCCAGATGACCCTCATGAAGCTCATTGAGCACTCTGTCTCTCAACTTGGGTGGAATTACCACTCGGGATCCACACATCAAGGTCCTCCGGCACACTGACAGCTGTTCTCTCCTTGGCGAGAATGCTGGCAACAGTGAGTCGCCATGTGCTGGCCATCCCTTCACCGTCAAATCATAGACCCGAGAGAGTGTCGGGTCATTTCGGGTTTCCTTCTCTATACTTGAGTTTGTAACAGGTAGACATTCGACTATGGTCACATGGAATATCTCAACAGGGTCCACTGCAGGTGCTTCCTCTACCGTAGGCAACGGTAGGCGCGACAGCCCATCAGCGTTTCCATGCTGTTTCGTACCCTTGTACTCTATGTCGTACTGATGTGCCCCTAGAAAAAGTGACCATCTTTGCAGCTGTTGCGCCATCATCACCGGAACGCCCTTTCTTGGGTTAAAAATGGAGACCAGGGGCTGATGATCAGTCAGTAGGATGAATTTCTGCCCCTGCAGATAGTGATTGAACTTCTTCACCCCCCACACCAGGCTGAGGGCCTCCCTGTCAACCTGGGCGTAGTTACGCTCGGCTGAGGTTAACAAGCACGACGCAAAGGCTATTGGCCTCTCTGAACCGTCAGGGAATTTGTGTGACAGCACCGCTCCAATGCCGTAGGGAGACGCATCACATGCTAACCGAATCAGTCCTGTTGGATTGTAGTGGGCCAATACTTCTTTTGAAGTGATTAGGCATTTACATTTCTGAAAGGCACGCTTACACTCATCACTCCATTTCCATGTTACTCCAGTTTGCAGTAGGGCGTTCAGTGGGTGCAGAATTGTCGATAAATTCGGCAAGAACTTATGGTAGTAGTTCACCAACCCGAGGAACGACCTCAGTTGCGACACATTTTCCAGTGCTGGAGCCTTGACTACAGCCTCAATCTTGTCCGGCGACTTATGCAACTCTTCCTCATCAATCATGTGGCCACAATACGGGATTTGTCTCCTGAAGAACTCGCATTTGGGGCGGTTGGCTCGTAGCCCGTATTCCTGTAATCTCGTGAGCACCTGCTCCAGGTTGGCAAGGTGTTCACTGTCATTTTCGCCCGTAACCAGGATGTCGTCCAAATAACACTGGGTCCCCGGGATCCCTTGCAGGACTTGTTCCATCGCCCTCTGCCAAATAGCCGGGGCTGAAGCTACCCCGAATACCAGTCGATTGTACTGGTAAAGGCCTTTGTGAGTGTTTATCGCGAGGTATTTCCTAGATGCTTCTTCCACCTCCATTTGTAGATACGCTTGGGCCAGATCAATCTTTGTAAAGCGTTTCCCTCCAGATAGTGAGGCGAAAATATCTTCTATCCGTGGAAGTGGATATTGTACTGTGTGCAGGACTGGGTTCACAGTTACCTTGAAGTCCCCACAGATGCGAACCTTCTTCGGTTCCCCAGGCGTGCTGCTCAATGATTTCTTCATTACAGGAATGGTGGGTGTGGCCCACTCGCTCCAGTCCACCTTGGACAGCACACCCGAATGCTCCAGACTCTCCAGCTCTGCTTCAACGGCTGGGCGGATCGCGTAAGGTACCGGTCTGGCCTTAAAAAAATTTGGGTTTGCGTTATCTTCGATTTTTATCGTTGTCGTTACTCCTTTTAGAGTCCCAAGTCCTTGTCGGAACACCTCTTTCGTGTCAGTTAGAATTTTTGACAGTCGTCCAGGTGTGACGTCATCATCCTTTTTATCAGTCACAGTTAGCGCCTGAATGGAATGCCAATCCAATTGTATTTTTCGGATCCATTCACGCCCCAGTAATGGTGGTCCTCCATCTGGTAGTATATATAGATACAGTTTCTGTGTTTCCTTGCCATTGTATTCAACTGGCACCCTTATTTTTCCTCTGGGGTAGACTTTTTGCCTCGTGTATGTCTTCAATACAATGGACGTGTCCTTCAAGGGTATGTGTGAGAATAGCCGCTCATAGTCTCGTCGATTCATGACAGTTAGGGCTGATCCTGTGTCCAATTCCATCTTTACTGGGGACCCTGCTATCATGAGGGTGATCCAAATGGTTCAGTGACCCTCCTTTGCGATCACGTTGTGTAACTTTAGACAACTTAGTCTCCTGCTCCCGGAGTCCTTATCACTCTCCTGATCTTCCGAACTACTGTCTGTCAATTTCTTTACTTTCTTGTACTTTTCCTTAGTAGTTCTTGTCATGTTGGTTTTCTTTCCCGACCTGCAGACACTTGCTATGTGTCCCATTTTCCCACATTGCCTGCATACTTTGTCCTTAAACCAGCAGTCCTTCTGGTCATGGGTTGCTCTGCCACAGCGATAGCACTTTTCTGCTCCATACGCCATTTTGTTAGCACTGTATTCTTGTGGTTTCTGTTGTATTTCCGCAGCTCCCCGTGCTGCTGCTTCGTAGGATACTGCCACGCTGAAAGCCTGTTCTGGCGTCAGGTCCTTTTCCGAAAGTAGTCGTTTCTGAGTTCCTTCACTCTGGAGCCCGCAGACAAACTTATCCCGTAAGGTGTCTGCCAGTCCTGCTCCGAACTGGCAGTGCTTCGATAATTTGCGTAGTTCCGTAAGATAGTCAGCATTGCTCTCATCTTTGTGCTGGTTTCTTTTATGGAACTTGAATCTTTCTGCTATCAGCAGCGGTGTAGTGTTTAGGTGTTCCTGTAAGATATTAACAATCTCTTCAAAACTTTTCTCCATTGGTTTAGCTGGGGTAATTAAATTCCGCAATAGGCCGTACGTTCTCGCGCCCATCAAATTTAATAATACCGACGCCTTCTTTCCATCGGCCACCTCATTTGCCTCGCAGTACACTTCAATTCTTTCCACATACGTGGTCCAGTCTTCTACCTCATTGTCGAAAGCAGTGATACTGCCACTCTTCGGCATCTTGAGTGATTTAAAATGGCGCCTCCCGCGCTTTCCTTCTTCCCCAATGGAATAAAATGGTGCCTCCTGCACTTTTCCTTCTTCCCCTTACTGCCACGCTGCTCCTAGCGTTCTACAGGGTAATGGCGGCGACCCGCGGCTTCGTCGCGTATCACTTTTCCTTCCCCTCGTTCTATCCTCTCCACGCTGCCCGGTTCTTGAGCACCGACCGCGCCCTGTGCACTCCACCCTCTCTCTTCCTCCCGACGACGCTGCACGGCCCCTTTGCAGAGCCGCTCGATTGAGCCCGAGCCTGCCGCAGTCCGGAAGGGTCAGCGCACTACCTGCTACCAGCACGACTTGCTGGAACACCTCGACTGGGGAGCCAGGCCCAGCTCTCCACAGCCTCCCCTGCAGCTCTCCGATGGATCCCTGGGCGGTTGCCCGCGGTCGACGCCCGCCGTTCTGACTTCGACCTCCAAGAAGCTTCTCTTCAGGGAAAAGATCCCTGTGAGGTGATGCAGTACTGCAGGTGAGTTCGAACCTGCCCATCGCCAATGTAGTGTCCGGGTATCAATAATACTCGGACTGCAAGAGAACAATAAAACAGGTATTTACTGAACAGAGTGGAACTCAAGACTGAAATACAGAAGCCTGCTATGGCTTTATATACAGGGCTGGTCACTGCCAGTACTGCAGTATAGAATCAGTTCTTCTCTTAAAGGTACATACACAACATTGCCCTCTGTATGTCTCTGGCTAATAAATCACTTCAGTATTGTAAATGTATATATAAAATAGATTTATGCAAATTAAGATCATGTTTTTTATTATTATTTTAAATGATAGGGCCTTTGGGATGCTGGGAAAATAGATCTTAGGAGGGAAGTGATTTAATTAGAGACTGATCTTAAGAGGAACTATGAGTAGGTAGATTTTAAGAACTACGGTCACAGTCACTGTAGAGCGATGGCTGCTACTGTAAAATGCTTGGTGATGCTCAGGTAATTTGGGATTTCTCAGTAGCTGCCAAGAGCTATGAGCTGATGAGGACTTCCAGGAGTGTACTGGAATCCTGGGTTAGGAGGATGAGCACAAAAATACAAGGCTAAGCGTACAAACATACGAAAAATGACGGACAGGAAAAGACCCACTGGTCCATCCCACTCCAGAGACTTGAGCACAGCATCTAGGCTGACACTCAAGTGCAGTGCTGAGGGAGTGCTGCGTTGTCGGCAGTGCCGTCTTTCAGATGAGACATTAAACCGAGGCCCTGTCTGCTTTCTCAGGTGAACGTAAAAGATCCTATGGCACTATTTTGAAGAAGAGCAGAGGTGTTATCCCTGGCATCCTGACTAATATTTCTTCTTAGGCAGTCCCTCGGAACTGAGGGTGACTTGCTTCCACACCAAAAATGAGTTCTCAGGTGACTGATGAGTCCAATGCGGGACCTACAGTCTCTGTCACAGGTGGGGTAGACAGTGGTTGAAGGGGCGGGTGGGTGGGTTGCTTGGGTTGACGTGCGCTCCTTCCGCTGTTTGTGCTTGGCTTCCGCTTGCTTCCGGCGAAGAGACTCGAGGTGTTCGGCGCCTTCCCGAATGCTTCTCCTCCATTTGGTGCAGTCTTGGTCCAGGGATTCCCAGGTGTTGGTGGGAATGTTGCACTTTTTCAAGGAGGCTTTGAGGGTGTCCTTGAAGTGTTTCCTCTGCCCACCTGGGGCTCTCTTGTCTGAGCTCCGAGTAGAGCGCTTGCTTTGGGAGTCTCGTATTGGGCATGCGGACGATGTGGCCCGTCCATCGGAGCTGATCGCGCGTGGTCAAAGCTTCGATGTTGGGGATGTTGGTCTGAGCGAGAACACTGACATTGGTGTGCCTATCCTGCCAATGGATCTTGTGGAGGCAGCGTTGGTGGTACCTCTCCAGTGCTTTGAGGTGCCTGCTGTACATGGTCCATGTCTCTGAAGCATACAGGAGGGCGGGTATCACTACTGCTCTGTAGACCATGAGCTTGGTGCTGGGTTTGAGGTCTTCAAACACTCTCTTCCTCAGGTGACTGAAGGCTGCACTGGCACACTGAAGGCGGTGTTGGACTTCGTCATCAATGTCTGCCCTTGTTGACAGTAGGCTCCAAATGTATGGAACGTGGTCCACGTTGTCCAAGCCCTCGTCATGGATTTTGATAATCGGGGAGCAGTACTATGTGGCAGGGGCAGGTTGGTAGAGGACCTTTGTTTTACGGATGTTTAGTGTAAGGCCCATGCTCTCATATACTTCAGTGAAGGTGTTGACGATGGTTTGGAGTTCGACCTCAGAGTGTGCACAGATGCAAGTGTCGTCTGCATACTGTAATTTGATGACAGAGGATGGGATGACCTTGGATCTGGACTGGAGGTGACAGAGGTTGAACAGTTTCCTGTTTGTTCTGTAAATTAGCTCCACTCCAGTGGGGAGCTTACTGAGGGAGAGATGGATCATTGCAGCCAAGAAGATCGAGAAGAGCGTTGGTGCGATGACACTAATATTCATCCCTCAATCAACATAACAAAGAAACAGATTTTCTGGTCATTATCACATTGCTGTTTGTGGGAGATGGCTGTGTGCAAATAGGCTGACGTGTTTCCTACATTACAACAGCGACTACACTTCAAAAGCACTTCATTAGATGTCCTGAGGTCATGAAAGGCACTATATAAATGTAGTGTATGATTTACTTTTACTTCTTTCAATTTAGTATACTGTATTTGCTGCTCACAATGCGGTCTCCTCTACATTGTGGAGACCAAACGCAGATTGGGTGACCGCTTTGCGGAACACCTCCGTTCAGTCCGTAAGGGGAGACTCTACTACAGCACTCTCAGTACACACCAGAAGCTTATATCAGGAAATGACACACCTCCAGCCCATGATTTTCTATCCATCATTATTAAGGGATAGAAAATCTAGGCTGAATTTTTGCAATTTCCTGGCATATACCAGGAGATCCGACATCTTCATTCAGATCATGAATATGTGGAATAGCTTGTCTAAGGAGGCAGTGGAAATGGAGGATGCTATAAATTTTAAGAAAGTGTTAGATGATTTTCTGGCAGACAGGGCTAGTGAAAGGTAAAGAAGATAGGATAGTGTATGAAGTCTGCGATGTTTGGGACAGCCCGATGGATGGAAATGGTCATTCCCAGCCCTGTACAATCCTGTGTTCTTAAGGATATTGGAATCCAATAACAGAATGGAGAGAGGGGGTGGTTAGTTGTGTGATGTGTCATGGGTAACACGGGTCTCCTGGAGATTGCTAGATTCCCTTCGTGGGTTGAGCAGGAACTTCCTAGAGAATTTACTGAAGTTGGCCGCAGGTTTTAATCTATTTTTTTTTGTTGCCTCTCCCAGGAGTTAGCATTAATGGAGGTTGGGGAGGGTGGTGCACCATTAATGGCCTTTGCTCACCTTTCTTTTTCTATGTTTGCATTTAGAACCAGAATGACCTGTTTGCATTTTAAAAGACAGCGACAGAAATTTGAATTAATGGCAGTTTTTATAACAAAACATTTGTTAACATCGCCAACAATTTGAAAGTGTCCAAAAAGACCTGTATTACCAGAATCATAGCGGAGTCCTGCTTCACTCAGTTTGAAAGCAATTTTCTCCTGTCCTTTGTTTCCATGCCTTCGCCAATGGCGCTCTTGAAGCAGCTGCGGGGAAGTTTCCAAAAGCAGCAGAGGCGAATTTTCACTCCAGCCCCGTGGAGACCTGTCTCAATTCCACTTGTCACATTCCCGAGATGTGATTGGGAACTTATTGCTTGGAGAATTTCAGGAGACAATTCGCATTCATCCATTCTGTGGCTCTTACATTAGTCTATCAGTGTCTGAGTCACTGACTGTAAACGTGTTTGACTTTGCTAAGTGAGCAACGTCGCTATGGCAACAGCTTATCCTGCTTGAAGCAAACCAACACCGCGCTGGCCCTGTCCACAAGATAATAATCTTTGTTGTATGAATCATTTCAGTGTTCCTTCTGTCACTGCTTCATGTAGAATCATGGAGTACTGGTAAACATCAGCGCTACCAGCTCCTCTCTGCCAGAGAGCTGGACCTGTTTCTGACTTGGTTGGAGATCACCTCGTGCAAGAGGTGGGTAGTGTACATCACTAATCAGGAAGTTGATAAAGATAGGATAAGGCAGCTGTGCTATGTGGAAAGCCTATGAATATTAGGGACTGACAGCTTATAGGTCACCTTAATGAGATCCTAAAAGAATAAACTGGACCCCAGAGCAATCTTCTATATTAATGAAAGCTCTAGACAAGGCAACATGGCTTCAAGCTTAAATGAGGTAAACTGAATACACAGTTAAAATATAAGGGGAGAGTCAGGATGTCTCGGGCTGATCTGGTGTCCAGAACTGTACGTAACACTGAAGGTGGGGCTGGGTGGATCAGGACCTTAAACAAACTAGTCACCATTTGCTGGGACTTGCACCCTATCCCTCGTCAAATGCAACCCAAGATCCTGTTTGCCTTCTTCAGCAACGCTGCATATTTTGCTGCAGTTTTCGGGTGTTCTCCATTGAAACCTCACAGATCCCTTTCCTGTAGAGCACTTCCATTCTTTGTACTTCCAATCTTTGTTCCCTTTCCTCAGCTTCACGACTTTCCATTTCTCTACATTAGACACCATTTCCCGTACCAGAGGAATTTCTGTCTCAAGTCACAGCTGTTAAAGGAAATCCATTGTTGCAGTTTACATTATAATTATTAATATTCCCAGCTCTGCGTTAGTGCCATTTGAGCAGTGTTATTTTCAATACATTTCAGTAGGTGGACTTAAAACGCTTTGGTGGGACGAGGCCAGATATGAATTGTTATGCAGCTTTACTTTACAGACAGCAAAGAAACACTAAATCCGGAATTTTCCCAGTCCTGAGCATGTGGGTTTGGGGGCGGGTTGGCAGTTAACTAGCAGAATAGATAAGGGGGAACCAGTGGATGTGGTGTATTTGGATTTTCAGCAGGCATTCGATAAGTTGCCACACAAGAGGTTATTAAACAAAATTAGGGCTCATGGGATTGAGGGTAATATACTAGCATGGATTGAGGATTGGTTAATGGACAGAAAACAGAGAGTTGGCAGGATGTAACTAGTGGGGTGCCGCAAGGATCAGTGCTTGAGCCTCAGCTATTCACAAACTGTATCAATGATTTGGATGAGGGGACCAAATGTAATATATCCAAGTTTGCTGATGATACAAAGCTGGATGGGAATGTAAGTTGTGAGGAGGATGCAAGGAGGCTTCAGGGGGATACAGACAGGCTAAGTGAGTGGGCAAGATCATGACAAATGGAACATAATGTGGAGAAATGTGAAGTTATCCACTTTGGTTGGAAAAATAGAAAAACAGAGTATTTTTTAAATGGTGAGAGATTGGGAAATGTTGGTGTTCAGAGGGACCTGGGTGTCCTTGTACATGAATCACTGAAAGTTAACATGCAGGTACAGCAAGCAATTAGGAAAGCAAATAGTATGTTGGCCTTTATTACAAGAGGGTTTGAGTATAAGAGTAAAGACGTCTTACTGCAATTATATAGGGCCCTGATGAGACCACACCTGGAGTATTGTGTACAGTTTTGCTCTCCTTATCCAAGGAAGGATATACTTGCCATAGAGGGAGTGCAACAAAGGTTCACCAGACTGGTTCCTGGGATGGGGGGATTGTCCTATGAGGACAGATTGTGTAGACTAGGCCTATATTCTCTAGAGTTTAAAAGAATGAGAGGTGATCTCATTGAAACATATACAATTCTTACAGGGCTTGACAGGGTAGATGCAGGGAGGATGTTTCCCCTAGCTGGGGAGTCTAGAAGCAGGGGTCACAGTCTCAGAATAAGGGGTCGGCCATTTAGGACTGAGATGAAGAGAAATTTCTTCACTCAGAGGGTGGTGAATCTTTGGAATTCTCTACCCCAGAGGGCGGTGGAGGCTCAGTCATTGAGTATATTCAAGATAGAGATCAATAGAATTTTGAAGATCAGCCATGATCTTATTGAATGGCAGGACAGGCTCGAAGGGCCAAATGGCCTACTCCTGCTCCTATTTTTTAAGTTCTTATGTTAAAAGCACGGAAATTGACAGCACGTCGGAACCTGCCGTCATCCCGCTGACTTCCGCATTTACCTGCGTGTTTTGAGGCGCGCCATGAGCCTACTCGGGAGAGACGGGCGACCTCATTGCGGTACTTAACTGCTTGTTGAGAGACCCTTAACTGCCTTTTTAACATCAGGTTTTGGCTTTAACTTGTTGCGCTTGAGATTCACATACCTCAGGAACCTCGCCTATTAAGGGGTGGCGGAAGCTCAGTGACCATTGTGCAAGTCCATTAAGTGACAGTTGGAAAAAACACACAAATACTCCCAAATTACACCTGCTTCCTTGCCTAATGAAAAGGCTTTTGCTGACACCATTTTGCGCAGAGATTCAGTTGTCAGGAGTTTGCAGATAATTTCTGCAACCTCGGAGCTCACTCTCACCACATTGCTAGTCACTCTCAGAACATTGTAGGATTGTGCCTCTGATCTCTACTTTACCTGCCATCTATTAGATCAGCATGAGTGTCACTTATGCTGTCTCACCTTGGACCTCAGAATTGGTCCAAGAGGAGCCCCAGCACCAACAACACCAGCAGCACCAGCCACAACACCAGCCACACCAGCCACACCAGCAGCAGCAGCAGCAGCAACACCAGCAGCAGCCTTCTCCTCAGTGACCTGATGTTGCACAGGAGAGAGGGGTCAGCGGAGGGCTGCACCGCGCCAGAGACGATACCCCCATCACAGGGTTTACGGGCAGAGGATGAGCTTCCTGGACATGACCGAGCAGCAGTGCCAAAGGAGGCTCAGGCTATCAAGCCAGTTCATTGCAGACATTTGTAGCTTGCGGGAACAAGGCCTGCTGCCTAGAGGACCTGGTGGACAAGCCATCCCAGTGGCTGTCAAAGTCTCCACTGCTCTCAACTTCTTTGCCTCAAGCTCCTTCCAGGGATCTGCAGCAGACATTTGTGGGATCTCACAGTCAGCTGCCCACAGATGCATCACCCAGGTGACTGATGCCATGTTTCACAAGTCAGTCAATTATATCGGGCCGGATATTCTGATCCCTACTGGTGGGTATGCGTTGTGTACATACCCATAGGGACATCGGAAATGCCGGTTTCAGGCGTGCACAGCGCATGTGCTGAAAACTGGCATTTCCGATCTGTCAAGAATGGTCTTGACAGATCGGACGCCTGCCCTGGAGAAGGGCCTCTGCGGGCGGATAGTTCCGCTTTCTGGAGAACCTCCGTCCGCAGAAAACCCTTAGAAATCTTAGAAATGTTTTCACTTATTTATCATTGAAAAATACTTTAATAAAAAAGGTAAGATAATTTTAGCCCTGTAAAAAACGTTATTTATTTTTTAATTAAACTTTTGTTTAAAATATTTAATTTATTGTAATTTCAACTAATTTTTAAAATGTGATTTAAAATAAATGTATTTAATGGGCCAGAAATTAGGATCGGGTGCTTGCCGCGCGTGCAAGCCCCCGATCCGCACTCACCCTGCGCGCTGACATCTGAAGCCCGGGCCTGCTTGCATTTCCTGTCACTGGCCCGGTTCAGATGTTGGCGCGATGTGCTTACCTGATCCAGCGGCGTAGTTAGTGCGATGTGCCGGCTGGGATCAGGTGAGCACTCTGCAGCCAATCAGGGGAGGGGAAACTCATTCATGAGTTTGATAGTAAAGACTGTCAAACTCATGAAAAGTACGGGCGCCCAAAAGACTAGTTTAACTTTAATTAAAATTTTCAAAAACATCCCAATAATTAAATAAACTATAAATAACTTTTAAAAACTATTTAAAACAATTAATAAAATTTTTGAAAAAAATAATTTTTTATGAAATCGGGTCTAAAAATAAACTTACCTTTCTGTAAAGTCCTTAAAAACAATGAAGCTGTGGAAAAAATGTAATAATTTTAAATAATAGACCACTTACCTTCAAGAATCCACTCCTTACGCCTCCTTTTTTCATTTCCAAAAAGTTCAGGCCCTTGCACACGCGCAAACCTGTCAAAACGAAGGAAGTTCAACGCGTGCGCGCAGAGTCCTGCGCGCACGCGTTGGACCTTTTAACCCCTTAGTTCGATGGAGAGGAAATGCCGGCTTCCCGCGCATGCGCTGTGCATGCTGAAATCCGGCACTTCCAAAGGGCCCACGCGTGAGTACACCGCCCGTACTCACGCGTTGGGACCGGAATTACTGGCCCAATGTTTTAAAGTGTTTTTCGGGTGATCTCCATTCATATATTTGACAGGTCTATCTGTCAAGTGTATGAAGGGAGATTCCCTTCTTTGATTGGCTCCCCATGGCCTACGTGATCCCAGGGACGCTTGCGAACTGCATGCACCTCTGGGATACGTGGGCCCTGCACACTTGGAGCTGGAGAGGCCCAGGATTGGAACTATACGCACCTCGGGAGCCCTCAGGTAAGTGCATAGATTTTTTCCAGATCGGAGGCATCCGCACGCCGGAAGCTGCCGATCGGAAAATACGGCCCATCAAATTTACCACTGATGAAGCCAGTGTTACTGAGCGGGCGCTCAGCTTTGCTGCTCTGACTGGCTTCTCACAGGTGCAGGGTGTCAACGACTGCACACATGTGGCCATGAAGGCACCCCACCATCACCCAGGAGTGTTTGTGAACTGCAAGGGCTTCCACTCCCTCAATGTGCAGCTCATCTGCAACCATAGTAAGATCATCATGCATGTGTGAACCAGATTCCCTGGGAGCTGTCATGACTCTTTCGTGCTGCGCCAGTCCACCTTCCCTCAGCTCTTCACACCTCCAACAGACTTATTGGCTGGCTGCTTGTAGATAAGGGCTATCCACTGAAGATGTGGCTCATGACACACTTGAGGAGGCAAAGCAATGAGGCTGAGGAGCGCTATAATGAATGCCACATGTCCACCAGATGTGTCATAGAGCAAGCATTTGGCATGATGAAGATGCGCTCCAGATGCCTTGACAGATCTGGAGGAGCCCTTCTGTACACATCAGCCAGGGTCTCCCGAATCATTGTGGTATGCTGTGCACTGCACAACATAGCGCAACATCGAAGACTGGAGCTGCAGGGGGAGCATGGCGCAGAGGAAGAGGAGGAACAGGTGGAACACGAGGAGGAGGATGAGGATGAGGAGCCTGAGGTGGGGATTGTTGTGTCCGTCAGTAGTAAGACACAGACTGCAGGACAACGGTACAACAGATGTTTACTCAACGTGGCTCACTCTGGAACTGAACTGTACAGATTACTACTCAGTGCTATATACAGGTGTGGTCACTGCCGGTACTACAGTATACATGAGCTGTAAAAAGTAGTTCCCCCCTTAAAGGTATATACATTACAATTCCTCCCCTTTTAGATTAACAGTACCATAACACTCATTTAACAATTAAATATCAAACTAATTACAATTAACACTTTTAACATACAACGTTAGCTGAAAATAGTCCATTTATATATTCAGTCTTTGGGGAGGCTTTCTGATCCTTTCTGGATAGCACCTTTCCTGAGTGTCTCGCTCTTGGTGCGGAGGCGATTCTGGCACCCTGTCGTCGGTTGGGTCATCAGCTTCCGATGCTACTGTTTCTGGGGTAGATGCGACCTGTATGTCGGGTTCCTCACCAGGTACGTATGGGCGAGGCATGGGGTTGACTTGATCCTGTGACTCTAGGATCTGGTCAGCATGGCGTCTCACGATGTTCTCCCCAACGTCCACTGTGTACATTAGTGGGCCCTGTCGTGTGCATATCATTCCTGGCTGCCATTTTTCTGTTCGGTAGTCGCGGGCCAAGACTGGTTGCCCTACATTTGAAGCTCCTTGTTGGCTTCTCATGGATGTGCTGGAATTGCTTACTCTCAACATCTCTTCGTACGTTTGGTCTGAGCAAATCCAGGCGTGATCTTAACCTTCGGTTAAAGAACATCATGGCCGGGGCCTGGTTGGTGACTGCATGTGTCGCATTCCGGTAGGCGAACAGGAAATTGTCCACCTTATGCTGCAGCAGAATGTTGTCATTGTACATAGCCTTTATTGCCTTCTTAAAGGTTTGTACGAACCTCTCAGCCAATCCATTTGTGGCTGGATGATATGGGGCGGATGTGTAATGCCTTACCCCATTCTTCTTCATAAACCTCCGGAACTCTTCGGACACAAACTGTGGTCTGTTATCAGAGCAAATCTGTTCTGGCAAGCCGTTCCTGGCAAATATGGTCCGTAAGACTGCAATAGTTTCTCCGTGGTGGTGGAGGACATTTTGATGACCTCAGGCCATTTCGAGTGCGCATCCACGGCTATTAAAAACATTGAGTCCATGAATGGACCAGCAAAATCAATATGCACCCGTTGCCATGGAGATGAGGGCCACTCCCATGGGTGTAGAGGGGCATGTGGTGGTGCATTTTGGACTTTCTGGCATCCTGAGCAGCTCTTGGTCAGGTCCTCGATTTGTTTATCGATTCCCGGCCACCACACATAAGCCCTGGCAAGGCTTTTCATTTTTACCCCTCCCAGATGACCCTCATGAAGCTCATTGAGCACTCTATCCCTTAACTTGGGTGGAATTACCACTCGGGATCCACACATCAAGGTCCCCCGGCACACTGACAGCTGTTCTCTTCTTGTCGAGAATGCTGGCAACAGTGAGTTGCCATGTGCTGGCCATCCCTTCACCGTCAAATCATATACCCGAGACAGTGTCGGGTCATTTCGGGTCTCCTTTTTTATACGAGCGTCAGTTACCGGTAGGTATTCAATTATAGTCGAATGAAATATTTCGACAGGATCCACTGCTGGTGCTTCCTCCGCAGTAGGCAGTGGCAGGCGTGATAGCCCATCAGCATTTCCATGCTGTTTCATGCCCTTATATTCAATCTCATAGTGGTGCATCCCTAGAAAGAGTGACCATCTTTGTAGTCGTTGCGCAGTCATCACCGGAACGCCCTTCTTCGGATTAAAAATGGAGACAAGAGGCTGGTGGTCAGTCAGCAAGGTGAATTTCTGCCCGTGCAGATAATGATTGAACTTTTTCACTCCCCACACTAGGCTGAGGGCCTCCCTGTCAATCTGGGCGTAGTTACGCTCGGCTGAGGTTAGTGATCGTGACGTAAAGGCTATTGGCCTGTCTGAGCCGTCCGAGAATTTGTGCAGCAGCACCGCTCCAATGCCGTAGGGTGACGCATCACACGCCAACCGAATTGGTAGTGCTGGGTTGAAATGGGCCAAAACCTCTTTCGATGTGATTAGTGTTTTGCTCTTCTGGAAAGCTTGTTTACATTCGTCACTCCACGTCCATGGCACTCCAGTTTGCAGTAGGGTGTTCAGTGGGTGTAGTATTGTAGACAAATTTGGCAAGAACTTATGGTAGTAGTTTACCAGCCCGAGGAACGACCTCAGTTGTGACACGTTTTCCGGTGCTGGAGACTTGACTACTGCCTCAATCTTTTCTGGGGACTTATGTAACCCCTCTTTATTGATAACGTGGCCACAATACGAGATCTGTTTTATAAAAAACTCGCATTTGGGGCGGTTAGCTCGGAGCCCATATTCCTTTAATCTAGTGAGCACCTGCTCCAGGTTGGCGAGGTGATCACTGTCATTTTCGCCCGTGACCAGGATGTCGTCCAAATAACACTGGGTCCCTGGGATTCCTTGCAGGACTTGTTCCATTGCCCTTTGCCAAATAGCCGGAGCTGATGCTACCCCGAATATCAGCTGGTTGTATTGGTAGAGACCTTTATGGGTGTTGATTGTGAGGTATTTTTTTGATGCTTCTTCTACCTCCATTTGCAGATACGCCTGGGCCAGATCAATCTTAGTGAAGCGTTTCCCTCCAGATAGGGAGGCGAAAATATCTTCAATCCGCGGAAGTGGATATTGCACGGTGTGAAGGACTGGATTCACTGTTACCTTAAAGTCCCCACAGATGCGGACCTTCCTTGGTTCCCCAGGCGTGCTGCTCAACGACTTTTTCATCACAGGGACGATGGGTGTAGCCCACTCGCTCCAGTCTACCTTGGACAGTACTCCTGAATGTTCCAAACTCTCCAGCTGTGCTTCAACAGCTGGGCGGATCGCATAAGGTACCGATGTGGCCTTAAAAAATTTTGGGCTTGCGTTTTCTTCGATTTTAATTGTTGCTGTCATGCCTTTTAGTGTTCCGAGTCCTTGCTGGAACACTTCTTGTGTGTCGGTTAGAATCTTTGACAGTCGCCCAGGTGTGACGTCGTCATCCTTTTTGGCAGCCACAGTCAGTGCTTGTATGGAATGCCAATCCAGCTGTATTTTCCAGATCCATTCACGTCCCAGTATTGGTGGTCCTCAATCTTGCAATACATACAGGTCTAGTTTTGTTGTTTCCTTACCGTTATATATAACGGTCACACTTATTTTTCCTTTGGGGTAGACTTTTTGCCCCGTGTACGTCTTCAAAATAATTTTTGTTTCTCTCAAGGGTATGTGTGAGAATAGCCGCTCATAGTCCTGTCGGTTTATGACTGTTAGGGCTGATCCTGTGTCCAATTCCATTTTTACCTGGACTCCTGCTATCTTGAGAGTGACCCAAATGGTTCGGTGATCCTCCATTTTGATCACATTATGTAGTTTCAGACAACTCAGCTCCCTGCTTTCGGAGTCGGTATCACTTTTTTGTTCATCTGAACTATTCTCCATCACCTTATGTACCTTCTTGTACTTTTCTTTTGGAGATTTCTTATTGCTGGTTTTCTTTCCCGACCTGCAGACTCGTGCTATGTGTCCTACTTTTCCACACTGTCTGCACACTTTGTCTTTGAACCAGCAATCATTGTGGTCATGTGTTGTTCTGCCGCAGCGATAGCACTTCTCTGTTCTGTATGACATTTCATTTGTGCCATATTCTTGCGGTCTCTGTTGTATCTCTGCAGCGCCCCGTGCTGCTGCTTCATATGATACCGCAATGCTGAAAGCCTTGTCCAGCGTAAGGTCCTTTTCAGATAAAAGCCGTTTCTGGGTTCCTTCACTTTAAAGCCCACACACAAACTTGTCCCGTAAGGTATCTGCCAGTACGGTTCCAAACTGGCAGTGTTTCGATAGTTTGCGCAGTTCTGTTAAATATTCAGCATTGCTTTCATCCTTATGCTGGTTCCGTTTGTGAAACTTGAATCTTTCTGCTATCAGCAGCGGTGTGGGGTTTAAATGTTCCTGTAGTATCGTCACGATGTCTCCAAAACTCTTTTCCACTGGCTTCGCTGGGGTTACTAGATTTTGTAATAAGCCATACGTCTTTGCACCCATTAAATTTAACAATACCGGTGCTTTCTTGTCATCTGACACCTCATTTGCCTTGCAGTATACCACTATTCGTTCGACATATGTAGTCCAATCTTCGACTTCATTGTCAAATGCGGTGATACTGCCACTCTTTGGCATTTTGGGTGTGGTTTTAAATGGCTTAAAATGGCGTCTCCCGCGCTTTCCTTCCTTCCCCGCTGCTGCCAACGCCGCTCTCGGCGGTCCTCGTGGCAATGGCGGTGCCCTGTAGGTTTTGCGCACTTCTCCTGCACTGCTGCCAACGCCGCTCTCGGCGGTCCTCGTGGCAATGGCGGCGCCCTGTAGGTTTCTGCGCATCTCTCTCCCTCTCTTCAATGCTGCTCGGCCCCTGAACACTGGCTGCACCCTGTGCGCTCTGCCCTCTCTCTCTCTCTCCCGTCGACGCTGCTCGGCCCTTTGCTGTGCCGCTCAGTCGGGCTCTAGCCCGCCGCTGTCTGGGAAGGGTCTGCGCACTACCTGTTGCCAGCCCATTTCTCTGGACCACCGCGACTGGAAAACCAAGCCTGGCTCTCAACAGCCTCACCCGCAATTCTCGGGTCTCTGCTGGATGACTGGGCGGTTGCCCGTGGTCGACGCCCGTGCCTCTGACCTTGACCTCCAATCTACTGGTCTCCAGGAACGAGTCCCTGGGAGGTGATGCAGAGTTGCAGGTAGGATCGAATTTGCCTCGTCGCCAATGTTGTGTCTGTCAGTAGTAAGACACAGACTGCAGGAGAACGGTACAACAGGTGTTTACTCAATGTGGCTCACTCTGGAACTGAACTGTACAGATTACTACTCAGTGCTATATACAGGTGTGGTCACTGCCGGTACTACAGTATACATGAGCTGTAAAAAGTAGTTCCCCCCTTAAAGGTATATACATTACAGGGATGGCACCAGCTGCGGTGCACATTGCTGCCTGGGAAGCCTGGGATGACCTCATAATGCCTAGATTGACTTAACTTGCAGCAATTCACCCATATGGCTGCAAGATGCTGCACTAACCTCCCTCCCCCACCAGCCCCCCCACCCCAATAGCAACACAAAGCAGTCCTACAATGACCAAGCCATTGGTGTCACCGAAACCCCCAGTGCTCAAGTTTAAGTAATGTCTCACTATTCACTCCAAGTGACAAGGCCACTTCCCAGGTAGCAGGCAAAAATGGAAAGTTGTGCAAAGAAATAAATTTATGTGCATCATAAATATAACTGAAACTTAACATTAAAATGTTTTCATACACTCATGTGCATACCCTAGTGCATCTAGGATTGTGTCATTTTTTGTTTCCGCGTGCTTCTATGAGGTGCAACCCCCTTGGCTTCAGCAGAGGTAGAGGCAGGCTGCTCACTTCCCTGCTACGACTGCTTTGACACTTTTGGCGGACATTCTCTGGATTTCGGAGCCTGTGAGGGCCCCGCCAAAGACTGCTCCTCCTGCACCAAAGACTGCTCTTCCTGCACCAAAGACTGCTCCTCCTGCACCAAAGACTGCTGCTCCTGCACCAAAGACTGCTCCTCCTGCACAAATGACTGCTCCTCCTGCACCAAAGACTGCTCCTCCTGCACCAAAGATTGCTCCTCCTGCACCAAAGACTGCTCCTCCTGCACCAAAGACTGCTCCTCCTGCACCAAAGACTGCTCCTCCTGCGACTCGGCCATCGGGATCTAATGCAACATGTGGGGCTCTGACTGAAGGGGAGCCAATGTAGGAGAAGTGGGAGTGCTTTAAGAAGAGCCCACACTTCCATGTCCCCTCTCACCATCATCCCTTTCATAGGCCACCTGGACTTCCCTGCTAGCAAGGAGCTGGAGAGGACCTTGCTGCACATCAGTGGGGCAATGAATGCCCAAATCTACTTTAGTATCCCTCGTCAAGATGAGGTCACTGAGTGTCTTGCAACCTGTTGTTCACAGCAAGTATGTTCTCGTGTGACTGGCGCATTTGCTGCTCCATGCAGCTGGCCATCCTTTCCAGGGAATAGCACATCGTCGCCATCGCCTGTGAGATGGTGGTGCTCATATTGGAGATGGACTCCTCCATTCTCTGTACAGTTGCACATATCATTGCTGCAAAAGCTGCCAGAGCCTTATGCAATTGTTGCTGCTCCTCCAAGATCACCCTCTTTCTCGATGGCCCTCGAGGTTCAGCGTCTGCATGCAGCAGAGCTCGGATAGCCTGCGCCCTCTGGTTAGGAGTCTCCACTGCTGTCCCTGTCAACACCATCTGCTCTTGTTCACTTGTGATGCATGAGACAACAAGTGACAGTATTACTCTATCTCTCACAGGACCCACCGATGTGTGCGTATCTGTGCTGGTGCTGGGTGCGCATGGGTCTGCTGACGGTGCACCCTCAGAGACTGCAGCTTCCTCTGAGGAGTCGTCTTACTCCTCCAGTTGGACAGTGGGTGGGGGGTGGTGGGGTGGTGGAGGCACTTGAAGGACCTGTAGGAGTGTAAAGAAATGAATTAGAAGTATTATGATAAGAATGGGTAAAGTTACCATTATCCACATGATGACATTTCACTGGCTACTGACATCAGTCACCATATGAGTGACTGTTGTATGCCATGTGGCTGCATGAGATTTAATTCTGTCACCAGGTTACTGGGAGGCCCCCTCTCTCCATCTCCCACTGTCAGCAGCACTGCAACTCCAGAGATCTCCAAAGCCTCCTCCTCTGCTGGAGTCAAATGACTGAAGACTCAAGGGCCACCTCTCGTTCTCTGCCTCTCCCTAATGTTGTGGGCTCTCTTCTGCTGCAAGGAGGGAAAGAAGAGGAC
This sequence comes from Somniosus microcephalus, assembly GCF_052327205.1. Taxonomy (NCBI): domain Eukaryota; kingdom Metazoa; phylum Chordata; class Chondrichthyes; order Squaliformes; family Somniosidae; genus Somniosus; species Somniosus microcephalus. The sequence goes on along the minus strand of NC_140997.1, from coordinate 163,820,102 downwards.
TTTGATTGAGAGTGATGTAATGAGTGTAAGGAATGGATGGGTTACATCTGTAGAGGGTGACTATGAGGGAGTGGCGTGACATTGACAAATGGCCTCCTTCTGGGGTGTTACTTGTTATGATTGCTGCATCTCCAGCCATGCCCTTGCAGTGACTTTGGCTGGTCTGTTTTGGCCATCCGCAGGGAAGGGTGCTCTTAGTCCCAGGACCAGCACTTCCAGGAAGGCACCTGGGAATCTTAGCACTGCCCTCTGTTTTTGTGTCTCAATGACCTACAGAATTCTCAATCTTATTCAGCAATTTTTAGCTCTTGAAAGCATCTTGAACACTCCTGCAGCAACCTTCAAATGAGATGTGTGCAAGGCTGCTTTAAATATTCGCACTGAAAACGAGTCATCGGTGACATCATCAGATCCGCTCCACTTAATTGGGCCGGGATACCCACATGACTCTTTCAATTGGTGCCATTGAGTTAAACACACTGTTGAAATCTTTGGGATGGCAGCCCGCAATGCAGCTTGCATGCACCCGACCCAACTCCAAGGTGTAGGGGGGCATCTTTTTCGGGGTTTATGGTAATTTACCTTCCTTTACCTGGTTTACGGTAATTCACCTGGTCAGGCAGCCTTTTCATTTCACAGACTGAGGCCAATACCAAATAGCAGTTTCGAATCGCTAAACCCACCCTTCCAGTTCTGACTGGAGGACTTATAATTAATGATATATTAAAACGGACAACTGGTCTGGATGTGAGAAATCAACTTTTATTAAACTAAAGAAAACTACACCACACGATTTTAGTAATCGCTGTACAATTGCTTAAATGGGGGCAGACAGACGGCAAAATGAGGGATAAATGGCTACAATGTTAATTAAACAATCTTAGCAATTTCCCTTAAATTACCCCCCCCCTTTAACTCCTTACTAGATTGCCTTGCTGAGGAGTCAGAAACCTGCTCACCTGTGGTCCAAGGAAGTAAGAGAGAGAGATAGCTTCTCAGGAGCTATCTTTATATCCTGCCAGCTCCTGCTGTTTGGCGCTGAAAGGGTCTGTGTGCAAATTGGCGCCCAAAAGTTTGAATACACAAGAGAAAGGCTCTGATTGGCTGATTCAAATGAAGCTTGAAGTGGTTTGAATGTGTCTACATTCTGGGGCCGAAGTGTTCCCACCCACATCCAGAGTTTAATGGGTGATTCAAAAACCCATTCATTCCTTATCAAAGTCCTTTCCGTAGTTTTCATGTGTCCCATTATGTGTAAGTGGTGTTGAATGGGGTTGGATTTCTGTGTAAACAGAAGCCTTTTGTCCTGTGGTCAGTCTCAAGTAGTTTAATCCCTTATGTCAATATCCTGCAGTTTCTTGTAAACAAACATTGCCTCTGTAGAGAAGGGAAACTCCCTGGTTTGATTGACAGGTCTGACTGCCACTGCTTGATCCTCCCACTTACACAGACACTTCGAGCTGCTTCTCTTGTCCCTTTTGGCCATGCTTTTCTGACGGCCATTTTCAGACCCCTCTGCAATTTACACAGTTCGAAACTCAGAGGTACCATTTTAATCTTAAAGTTCTGATGTTGTCCAAGAGTTCTGGGTATGCTTTTAAAACATTGTCCAACCCAGAGACAATTCAAATCACACAATTCTTTGTCCACGATGTTCAGGGATTTATGAGATTTTTGCGAACCCCTACAGTCCCCCCTTTGGATACTTCCAACTTGATTGTAGTATCCATTCAAAGAAGTGAGCAAAATTTTCTGACCCCCGACAAACAACCATCCCCTGTATTTACCACTGATCCCCCAACCCGTCTATTCCCCTCAAATTCGAGAAAAAACCATGGTACGGTAGGCATCTTACAGATACATCGGTTTACAATAAGGGGCCTCATACCCCTGCATCACTTGTTACATTATACAATGCAATCAAAATTTACAATCACTTGTTACATTACAACTTATTGCAAAATGTTGCAATCTTAGTTATACGATGTAATCAAAATGATCCCAAGCACGGAGAGGGTCCTATGCCTCTGCTCAACTTGGGGCTATAACAAAAAATACAAAAAAAAATCTTGAACAACATGCTTAAACAAACCCCGACCATCACGTGCCAATGATGGGTCATGAAATTCGAGTGGGTATTGCTCTTCCCACCCGGGCAGTAAATGTTCCTTCCACCCCCCTTGAATGGTCTTAAGCTTTAAAACAGACCGAATGGATTTTACAGAACAGTCTGCTCCGCCAGCCCTGAGCCATTCCCTTGTCCCTTTGTGGAGGCAGGGTGCCCCTCATGTTTAAAATTTACCTTGGCACAGACCGAGACCGGGGAGTATGGGATCGCGACTCCCAGTCCCTCCCCCTCCCATCTTCCCTCGACTGGCTGCAGAAAATGATGGGTGCCTGTGTGGCGGCTCTCACTGGCCCCTCAAACTTGGATCCCAGATCCGGCCACCCACTCATCCTCCCCAGCCACACTTACACTCTAACTTTGCCCGTGGGCCCACCCCCCTTTACAATCTTTCCCGGGCCGTCACCACCCACTCCCCGGGAACGCGTCCCTATCTGACAAGGTGCCCGTGCTTCCCCACCATGACTCCTCAACAGCGAGGTCTCCCGCAAGTGAACTTCAGTCAGGATAGTGCTGGGTTGGGGGCCGTGCCCCACCCAGCTGGGGCCATCTCTTCCGCGTAGGAGAAGAAGGCAAGTTCATCCGGACCCTGTCCGGTTTCTCCCGAAGGTCGCTGTGGGGTTTCCTTCTGGATTTGTCCAGTGGCGAGGTGATCCCCAACATTCTGTATCCTTATCTTCCTTCGATGCCCAGCTCGGGCTGGGTGAACAGTGCTGGTCCTTGGTTCATTCTCCTGAAAAAAACTTAAAAGGACATGCAGCCAGGTCTCTCACTGCCTTAGGTGGAGACATGGTCGGGTCCCTCAACCTCGGACCAAAATACAAACATTTGGCACACTTATAAACTTAAACTTTAAACTTAAAACTACAAAACTGGTTATATCAAAACTTAAAATTCACCTTAAAAGCACGCTATATCCAAACCAAAGCTATAATACAAATGCCGCCCATCTCTGGGCGGCCAGGCTAATCTCTGGCACTGTCGCAGATTACTGCTGGCTGCAGCGAAGCTGGACTGCCTCCTGCCTCTGGTTCCTCACAGCTTATGGCTGCTGGTTGGGGACCTCAGTTCTTTGGCTGCTCGCCGGTTTGGGAGATTGCTCTTTGTGGCAGGTACTCTGGTGACCATCTTTTCTTGGGCTTGCGGACCCGCTGAGACTTTCTGAGGTGCGTCTCTGTGGGGGAAACGTTGGCTGGCAGACCCTGAGCCTGTGCCACAGCCCTAGCTGGCTGGGAACCTTCTCCCCCTGGTGCAAACAGCCCAGACTGTATAATATACCTGGCAGCCTGCCGGTACTCTGGGTTTGTCTCCTTTTCCCTACCCACTCCTGTGCAGGGGGCAGGTATTCCCTCACCACCCGCTGCTGGTTGCTGAAAATCTTCCTCTCCAGGTCCAAAACCTGGTACCGGCTCCCCTGCAAGAGGGATTGCTATCCCTGCCTCCCCAGGGTCCCACATCATGGGGGGGACCACTCTAGAAGCAGGCTGGGAAGCTTGTCCCTTTAAACAGGCGACTGCGCCTGCGAGAATCTCCTCCCCTGAGTCCCTCGGCAGAAGCTGTGAAGCCTCTGTATTCAACTAGGCATCTGCGCCTGCGCAAACCTCCTCCCCGGAGTCCCTCGGCAGAGGCTGTGAAGCTTCTGTATTCAACCAGGCATCTGCGCCTGCGCAAACCTCCTCCCCGGAGTCCCTCGGCAGAGGCTGTGAAGCTTCTGTATTCAACCAGGCATCTGCGCCTGCGCAAACCTCCTCCCCGGAGTCCCTCGGCAGAGGCTGTGAAGCCTCTGTCTTCAAGCAGGCGACTGCGCCTGCGCAAACCTCCTCCCCGGAGTCCCTCGGCAGAGGCTGTGAAGCTTCTGTATTCAACCAGGCGTCTGTGCCTGCGCAAACCTCCTCCCCGGAGTCCCTTCGGCAGAGGCTGTGAAGCCTCTGTCTTCAGCAGGCGACTGCGCCTGCACAGGGAAACCGAAGAGGAGCCGCTGTGGTCCCGCAGGCAACTGCGCCTGCGTGAACCTCCTCCCTGGAGTCCCTCGGCAGAGGCTGTGAAGCCTCTGTCTTCAAACAGGCGACTGCGCCTGCACAGGGAAACTGAGGAGGAGTCGCTGGGGTCCCGCAGTTAACTGCGCCTGCGCGCTCGATTTGGCTGAAAAGGGTAGGAAGAACTGCTGGGTCTTCCAAGCATGCTACTGTGCCTGCATGTATAGATTGGGAAATGGGGACCTTTAAATGGCCGACTGTGCCTACTCGCTCGGCCTCACAGAGAAAAGGAGTTGCTGGAGGTTCCGAGTCTGCGGCTGTGCCTGCGCGAACCCGGTGTTGGGAAACCTCTCCCCTCAGGCGCGCGACTGCGCCTGCGCGGGAAAACTGAAAAGGAGCCGCTTGGGTCATGGTCTGGTCAACCGCGCCTGCGCGAGCAGTCTCTGAATGGATTTGCAGCAGCCTGCAGATTTCTAATCTCAGGTTGCTGTTTCTCTGTTTCTGAGCCACATAACTTGTTCAAATTTAAACTTTGGCCAAAACTTAGGTTCCACTGGGGCAGGGAAGTGTCCCAATTTGTGGGCTGGACAACTTTTCCCTGGAAACAAGCCACAGCGCCTGTCTTTACAGCCTGTGAACTTGAACTTGTCTGGTCAGATTTATATAATTTTCCTGATTTTCCCTGTGTCCCATCCCTGCCTGTAATTGCTGCCACTGGCCCGGACTGATATGGGTCCCAGAAAGTGCCTGCACGTGCACCCTCCTTGGCCAGCATACCGGCCAGTCATTGTGGGGAGGCAGAGGTGGGCGAGGGGGCTGCAGCACCACTGATGGCTGCCACCTTTCCCTGGTTGGTCAGGAGAGACCGCATTGCCTCCAGTAGTGACTCGACTGAGGCGGGGGAAGTTCCTATCTCTACCCTTTGAGTTGGGGCTGCGGGGGTCCCGGCTTTATCGTCCCTCCCAGGCTTTTTACAATCCCTGCGCCAGTGGCCATCCTCCCCGCACCTGTAACAAGCGATCTTGTTCTGGGAGGGATGGCTCCCCTCCTGGTGCCACTCTGTCTTATATTGAGCCCCAGGTTTAACCTCGTGGACTTTACCCTTTTGCTGGGGGGTCTCACTTTTCCTCCCATTTCTATATGCTACCGTGAGCTGCCGGATTACAGTCTCTTCAGTTACTAGGGGGTCTCGGTGGTCAAACCAAGTATCAGCTTTTACTTTTATCTTGGGTAGGCAATTGGACACCAGGCAACGAAGCCATTGGGTCCGCTGCCTCTCGTTCAGGTGTGCCCTATTTTGTCCCCCTGTACACGCGCTGTTGTAGACTGGCCACAGCCTGTCTGCAAATGCCTGTGGGGTCTCCCCTTCCTTCTGCAGGGTTTTCCCTACGCGATTGAATGGATTGCCGTCGTTCGCACCCATGGCTTCCAGTATTTCCTCCTTCAGGTCCTCAAAACCCTTCTCTCCTCTCTTGGCCTCACCTGAAAGGGTCTGATAGAGCTTGCTATCCACAGAGAAAAGCAACATTTTGGCTTTCTCTTCATCATCACAGCCGTTAACACCGGCTGCCTGTTCTACTTGTTGGAAGTGCATTGAGGTGTCTCCCTTTTCAGAGAGCATGGGAATATGTTTCACCAGGCCTCTGAGCTGTTGGGTATCATAGGGTACCAGATAGGTATGCTGAACAGCCCCTAGGTTATTATCGCTCACGGGTGGACCGTACCTCCGTTGTCGGAGGGGGTACACTGGTCCTGGTCCCCGCCTGCCTAGCAGGACCTGCTGGTGTTCTCCTACCACCCCATTGTCCACCTCTTCTTGCTGCCAGAGCTCCTCAAAACCCAGAGCTGTGGGCTGCTGTCTTGGGATCTCTAATTCCCTAGCCAGCCTTTCCCTGGGTGTTGCCTGTGGGGCGGTTTGATTTGGGCTGCTGGTAAAATCCGGCTGACCTGCCTTCGGGCCGATCAGGCAAATCATCCCCCTTGATCCTTTTAAAGCCATGTTAAGGCTTTCTACCTCTTCCCTACAGGGGCCATGATCTGCTTCATGAAACCTTTGGTCACAGGCCAGCTTATAAGCTGCTGTAACTTCTGAGATGAGGCGGACATTCTCTTCCCGCAGTCTTATCTCGCTATCTCTGGCCTCAGTGGCTTCCTGCACAAGGCGCTCTATCTCTGCCTGGCATTTTTCCAACTCTGACTCCCGATTCTTGGCCTCTGTCACCTGCTCCTGCTTCCTCATCTCACCCTTCTTAACCCAGCCACCTATGCTATAATAGGTCAGCTTACACGCTGCCGCTAACATCTGCAGGACTACCCACAGACTGAAAGCAAGAAAAGCAATAGCTTGTAGGAATGGAGGTTCCTATCTGAATAAGGTATTCGACTCGATGAATCAAATCAACAGGTTTTAATTAACAACGAAGTTAACAGGGAAACTACAGGAGAACCGGTACACAGGTCTAATCAGTTTGCTGGGCACTCGACGACTACTGGAAGATTCTGGAAGCTGACGTCATGACGTCATCGCGTTCTTCGCGCCACTGGTGGTCACGTGATCGGCGTCATGACGTCATCACGTGGAGTGCAGGAAAACACAATACAGTACAGTTAACAGGCAGTTTAAAGGTGCAGTCCGTGGCTGCACTACACTGTAGTTAAAGGGATTATTACTAATTGTTCTGAGACCCTTGGTGGCTCCACCACAAGCTGATGTTTTCTCCAGATCCAGACCACCTATCATATCAAGAACTGCCTCCAGTCCTGCCGCGGTCGTCAATTTGTAGGGGGGCATCTTTTTCGGGGTTTACGGTAATTTATCTTCCTTTACCTGGTTTACGGTAATTCACCTGGTCAGGCAGCCTTTTCGTTTCACAGGCTGAGACCAATACCAAACAGTGATTTCGAATCGCTAACCCACCCTTCCAGTTCTGACTGGAGGACTTATAATTAATGATATATTAAAACGGACAACTTGTCTGGATGTGAGAAATCAACTTTTATTAAACTAAAGAAAACTACACCACATGATTTTAGTAATCACTGTACAATTGCTTAAATGGGGGAAGACAGATGGCAAAACGAGGGTTAAATGGCTACAATGTTAATTAAACAATCTTAGCAATTTCCCTTAAATTACCCCCCCCCTTTAACTCCTTACTAGATTGCCTTGCTGAGGAGTCAGAAACCTGCTCACCTGTGGTCCAAGGAAGTAAGAGAGAGATAGCTTCTCAGGAGCTATCTTTATATCCTGCAAGCTCCTGCTGTTTGGCGCTGAAAGGGTCTGTGTGCAAATTGGCGCCCAAAAGTTTGAATACACAAGAGAAAGGCTGTGATTGGCTGATTCAAATAAAGCTTGGAGTGGTTTGAATGTGTCTACATTCCGGGGCCAATGTGTTCCCGCCCACATCCGGAGTTAAATGGGTGATTCAAAAACCCATTCATTCCTTATCAAAGTCCTTTCCGTAGTTTCGATGTGTCCCATTATGTGTAAGTGATGTTGAATGGGGTTGGATTTCTGTGTAAACAGAAGCCCTTTGTCCTGCGGTCAGTCTCAAGTGGTTTAATCCCTTATGTCAACATCCTGCAGTTTCTTGTAAATAAACATTGCCTCTGTAGAGAAGGGAAACTCCCTGGTTTGATTGACAGGTCTGACTGCCACTGCTTGATCCTTCCACTTAAACAGACACTTCGAGTTGCTTCTCTTGTCCCTTTTGGCCATGTTTTTCTGACGGCCATTTTCAGACCCCTCTGCAATTTACACAGTTCGAAACTCAGAGGTACCATTTTAATCTTAAAGTCCTGATGTTGTCCAAGAGTTCTGGGTATGCTTTTAAAACATTGTCCAACCCAGAGACAATTCAAATCACACAATTCTTCGTCCACGATGTGGACCAATATTTTCCGATCTTCAGGAATTTATGGGATTTTTGCGAACCCCTACAAAGGTATAGATTCCAGCCAAAGAGCAACAGTTGACTTAAATTCTCTTCCCTCCACGTACAGAAGTAACCCTATACATACTCGACTTACTGGGCTAAATTTACTTTTTTTTCCAAAGAAATATCACCATCTGGCTCTTGTATGAAGTTATCTTCTGTTTCACACGTACCTCTGTCTCGCTCTGTACAGACAACTTTAGTGGCGTGTCTTCCTAAAACATTTGGAAATCAAGTCAAATCTAAAGGAAAATATGGATCTCAATTGTTTGCCATGTAGAAGATGTGAGCTTGAGATTATCCTCTTTGTACCACCCAATAAGTGGGTGCAGGAAAGGGGGCGGGGACGTGTAATCCCAGATCCTCGCCCATGTTTCCATTCACCTGATTTTCCAGTGTCAATTTTGCCCGATGCTGGAAGCATCTGCCCAAAAAAATGGTTAAGCATATTTAAATGAGGCAACAATGACACAGTGAGACCATACATCCCCATCTTTGGTCATTTGCAGTGGCTATAAATCATGCTTACAGAAATGGCCGTCCAGCTTTACTAGATATAAATATAAAAGTGGAAGTGGATTTATAGGGTCAACCAATTTTTGCGAATGGATTCATAAGAGGCTTGTTTCTAATGCAGGTCTGAACATTATTTGTTGTTGCTGACAATTGCTTCGTCCACCTTATGTCTTCTGCTGTGGGTCTCCTCCCCAATTTGAATGAGGCCAGTGGCATTTTCACTACAGGCTTTGAAAATGTGGGAGCTCTGTGCCCTGCAGCAGACCTCTTAGTCGCACTACAAAGATTTCCAATCCTGCTTTCAAAAAAAGAACTCTGTGATAGTGCCGTGCCCTTTACGCTGCTTCACTGGTTTATCTCTGCAGTAGCGCACCATTTCCCACCCTCAATCATGGGTGATCTCCAAAATAAGAAGCATTGATGACACCAGGAGTTCACCCAGAATATTCAGATTAGGCTGATGGATGAAAATTCACATTGGTCAACATTAATTCAGTTGCAAGTACCATCCCGCTGCACTTCGGGCAGCGATTATCCCAAAAGGAAAAATCCAGGCTCATGGCATCTAGGAGGCAAACTTCCACAAGGATTCTCCTGCTCGTCTGCCCTGACTATGGTGGAAAAGTTGCAGAAACCCTGGAAAAAATTGGGCTGTTTTCCTGGGGTTTCTGTGATTCTTCCATCAAAGTTACAGCAGTGAAGTTGGAGAATGTCCCCCCGCCCCGCGAGTATCTTTACCCAAAAGGTTATGGCAGAACTTTTGGAACAGCCTGTTCTTGGCCGACTTGAAAACCCCCCTAATTGAGCACCGTGCCCCACTAACTGCATCACACAATCACCGTGAAATAGCAATGCAAAAGTTTTTATCAGAATTGACTTTTTCTTCAGTAATGGCAAACAGAGAACAGCCCTGGGAATTTGCTTTATGAACATCAGAAGCTCATAGTACACCGGGAGCCCAGCAAGCTTGAAGTTACTTCGGTCCTGCAAGTTCTGCACACTGCAATAATTTACTTGTATCTGTTGCCTAGTGATGAAGTGAGATTTTAAATTAATCCTTTCTATGGATTATAGCAGAATTGTTAATCAAACAGGGAGCACTGCTCAGCGATAAATGTCAAACCTGTTAGCTTTGCATCTAGTTCTCGCACTTTAAAACAGTTACAAGTTTCCAACAGAATTAATGAATATCAGATTCTCTATGTTCCAGTCATCTTCACACTGCACATGTTTGTTCTGGAGCTGAAATAAAATTTGGGGATAATTATGAAATGACATTTTTGAATAATTATCACGTAAAGGAGATGGGCTGTCTAGAGCAATTAATTTTGTTTAAAGTACTTTTTGTAAAGAAAATATTAGCCTCAATGTAATTTTGATTGCCATTTTACTTAATGGAATGGTAGCCCACCAGTTGGGGTTCTCTGTTGCTAGACTGCTCTCATGGCATCGCTGACAGGCCACAGCAGATCCACAGGGAACAGCAGAGACCAGACATCAAACTGCCTGAGCCTGCAGAGTATCTGCACCCAGAAGATCATGCTACCAACTCGGACTAGACTTTCCTTCTTTTTAAGTGGGCTACAACAGCTGAAGTAGAAAGTTTAATGCTAATATATTTTTTGTACTTATGGAAATATTCATAAATATTATAGTGATAACATTAGCTCAGTAACATCTAAGATGTGTGTGAAAATATGAATGTGACATGACTTATAATAACTGTGGTGTTGAAGTAAAAGGTTTATCAGACATCCTCCCTCTCTGTCTCTCTCTAATCCTCTCAGTTTTTCTCTTTTCTTTCTATTTCTTTCCTTTTCTCATTGCCTCTCCATCTCTACATCTGTTCCTCTCTATTTCTCTGCTTCGCTGTCTCTCTTCCTGTCTGCGTATCCCTCTGCCTCTTTTTAGATGTTTTTCCTCAATGAGCTAACTGATTGATTAGCTCGTTAGTTCAACCTTCCAAAGAAACTTTCATCTCCTGCTATCACAGCATCCACCTGCCGCTTGAATAATGCCAGAGACTTTGGCCCCGATATTCACTGGGGCATGGTTTCGGAGCAGGGGGAGGAGCTATGGTTGGGAAACCTTATTTTTAAATAGGTTTCCCGCCCAGAAGCCAGCCTGGTTGTGAGGCTTGGCTGCCTGTCGGGCAGGGAAATTCTTCAGAAAAGGCCGCAGCCATGGATCAGGTAGTTTCCATGGTTGGGGGTGGAGTTCGAGAGGGGTTGGGAGGAGAAGGGTAGAGCATGGTTGGGGGTGTCACAGGTGATCGTGGGGTGTCAAAAATCGTAGGAGCTCAGGGGGTGATCGGAGAGGGGGCAGCGATCAGGGGGAGAGAAGGGGGTGTCGGTGGAGAGTCGAAGATCGCGGGTTGGTGATGGGTGGTGGGTGATGGGGGGTCAGTGACGGGGGGTCAGTGATCGCGGGGTCAGTAATGGGGGGTGGGTGATGGGGGGTCGGTGACGGGGGTTCAGTGATCGCGGGGGTCGGTAATGGGGGGTGTGTGATGGGGGGTCGGTGACGGGGGGTCGGTGATCGCGGGGTCGGTAATGGGGGGGTGGGTGATGGGTGATGGGGTGATGGGGTGGGTGATGGGGTGGGTGATGGGGGGGTAATGTGGTGGGTGATGGTGGGTGATGGGGGTGATGGGGGTGATGGGGTGGGTGATGGGGGGTAATGGGGGGTGGGTGATGTGTGATTGGGGTGGGTGATATGGGGTGGGTGATATGGGGTGGGTGATATGGGGTGGGTGATTGGGGGTGGGTGATTTGGGGGTGGGTGATGGGTGATGGGGTGGGTGATGGGGTGGATGATAGGGTGGGTGATGGGGGTGGGTGATGGGATGGGTGATTGGGGGGTGGATGATTTGGGGGTGGGTGATGTGTGATGGAGGTGGGTGATGGGGTGGGTGATGAGGGTTGGGTGATGGGTGGGTAATGGGGGTGGGTGATGGGGGTGGGTGATGGGGTGGGTGATGGTGTGGTTGATGGGGGTGGGTGATGGGGGTGGGTGATGGGGTGGGTGATGGGGTGGGTGATGGGGTGGGAGATGGGGTGGGTGATGGGGTGGGTGATGGGGGTGGGTGATTTGGGGGTGGATGATTTGGGGGTGGGTGATGTGTGATGGAGGTGGGTGATGGGGTGGGTGATGGGGTGGGTAATGGGGGTTGGGTGATGGGAGGTCATTGATGGGGGGGTCGGAGATCACGGATCACTGATGGGGGGGTGTTGCAGGGAGTTCGTTGAAGTGAGGGTTGTTTGCAGGTAGGTTTTTTGGGCCTGGAGGAAACACTCCTGCTCCTCTGGCCCACAAGCAGTGATGTAAATGCCCTAACCTGATGGATCCCGCCCTTCTCGCCTCCTTTTACCTGCTGAGTTTCCTGAGGCCCAGGAAACCCGGCTGACATGGGTTAAAAATAAAAACAGTGTAAAAATAGAAGCACGCAGCCTCGTTAAAAGGTTTCAATGACTGACCCACCTCCTGAGAGTGGGGTGATTCCCCACCGCTCATCCCGCCTCCATTAAAACCAGAAGTGGGCTGGTTCGAGGCAGGTTGGGTTCCTGTTTCAGATTTTTAACATTTTAGCCTCCCACCCTAACCAAACCCACCCATTTTGGGGTTTAAAATTACCCCCTTTGCCTCCACTATCCTGTTTTGCAATCTGTTCCTCCTTTTCCTTTTTACCATGTTGGTGTTGCATTGTGCTTGCATTTTTACAGGACTATATAAAAAGAATGAAAGACTTGCACCTGGAGTGAGCTCAGGATGTCCCACAGTGCTTTACAGCCAATGAAGTACTTATCAAATGTAGTCACTCTTGTCATGTAGAGAATGCAGCAGCATATTTGCAGACAGCAAGGTCCCACATACCAGTTCATTTGTTTTAGTGATGTTGTTTAATAGATAAATATTGGGCAGGACACCGGGGATAACTTCCCTGCTCTTCGAAATAATGCCATGGGATGTTTTGCATCCACCTGAGAGGGCAGATGGAGCCTCAGTTTAACATTTGATCCAAAAGACGGCACCTCCGACAGTGCAGCACTCCTTCAGTACTGCACTGGAGTGTCGCCAGATTTTGAAAGTCCCTGGAGTGGGACTTGTACCCAATAAGCTTCTGAATCCAGAAGATCATACTATCAACTCAGACTAGACTTTTCTTATTATTAAGTGGGCTACAACAGCTAAAGTAGCAAGTTTAATGCTAATATTTTTTTGTACTTATGGAAAGATTCATAAATATTATAGTGCTGACATTAGCTCAGTAAAATCTAAGATGTGTGTGAAAATATGAATGTGACATGACTTATAATAACTGTACTGTTGAAGTAAAAATTTTATCAGACATTCTCCCTCACAATCTCTCTCTATTCATTTCTGTCTTTCAATTACTTTCTTTCTGTTTCTTTCTATTTCTCATTGTCTCTCCATCTCTACATCTATTCCTCTTTATTTCATTGCTTCACTGTTCCTCTCCCTGACTGCGTATCTCTCTCCCTGTTTTTTGATATTTTTCCTCATTTGTTCCTGTATCTGTTTCACTTTCTCTGTGTCTCTCTCTGTCTTTCTATCTCTATTTCTGGCTTGCTCTTTTCTTTCTGCCTACCCCTTGCTCTATCTCTCTCTATCTCTGTCCTTCTATCATTCTGTATGTCACTCTCTCGATTTCTGTATCTCTTCCTGTCTATCCTTTGCTGTCTCTCTCTGTTTGCCCTCCATCTCTCACTCTCACTATCTGGGCTCAATTTTGCCATTGAGTGCGGGCTGGGGCGTGTCAGTTGTTTTTCGTGTCAGGACCCTGACTCCGATATGAAGTGGAAAAAAGTGCGATTTTGCCCTAATTGGGCACTTGATTTCCAGCGTGTGGAAACCCCTGGCCTAATGAGTCTTTTCATACAGAAAATCACCTCTGATGACGTCATCAGTGCTGCTGGATTTAAGGCCTGCAAGCAGCCTTGCTCCTTCTGGAGACTTTAAACTTTATGCCCATTGGTGTGATCGCTTCATTCAGCAACTATGTCCAGCAGTAGGCCAAAGTGTGCACCAAGGTTCGATGAGGCCTCCCTCCAAGCTCTGGTGGAGGGAGCAAGATCAAATAAGGAGGTGCTCTTCCCTTCCTCAGGGAGCATAATGCCTCCCCAGCAGACTAAAGCTGTGTGGATGCAAGTGGCCCAGGAAGTCAACTCAATCTCTATGTGCCGCAGAACCTGGCTGCAGTGCAGGAAGTGGTTTCATGACCTTCTATGCACAAGAAAAGTGAGTATGACATTCTCATCAGCCTCAATCTGATCCCCATTGCCTCTCATCACCAGCACTCTGCTTTGCCAACTGTAAGGCTCGCAAAATTCTACAGATTCCCCCAAAGTAAGAAAAGAAGAGATTTTGGACTGTTTGAAAGAACATTGGGCCAAAAGGGCCTTAAAACCAAAACCCCAGGATTTCTGCTAGTTTAAAAGGCATGTTCAGGCCTGTGGAAAAGCTGCAACAAAGGGACTGGGTTGGACACTGTGGGACAGACAGTTTGAGTACTGGAAAAGGCCAGATTATCTGAGAATGTTCTGGACTGTCCCAGCCATTCTACATAAAGACAATAGGCCCATGGAAGGACAGTTCCCGCCGAAAACCTACAGGGTCATCAAGTACATGAATAATACAATACATGCCAACAACCAACAAAAGAGACCCTGGCCCCAGCAGGAGAAGACAATCAAATAACAGTTTAAACCACTCAGAAAGATTTCCAAAACCACTTTGCACACTTAAAACTGATTTCGAAGCAATCCCGAAACCAGGTAAAGGCCAATTAAAATTAAATGGGACCAGCCCCAAAACGCGATGAGAATCTAAACGTTTTAAAATTAATGAGCCCGCCAAAATTAACAATGGGCCAGAGGAGATTTGATGGTCAGATAAGCCAGGCCTCAAAACAGTATAATTGAGGCCTGCTTGTTCAGTTGACACAGTTGAGAAGACAGTTCAACACAACACGCAGTTGAGAAGGTTCAAGTTCAGTACAGGAGAGAGAAAGTATGGTTCAGAAAGTGTACTACTCATCATCATTATCACCGTACATAGTCGAAGGATCGGAGACTTGAGGAAAGAAGAACAAAACAAAAGAAAAAGGGAATCGCGGCAACCAAAGGCCTCTTGAAACCAACAACTAACAATATTACCACCAATTAGGTAATATTGGGCCACCGCGACCATCAAGAAACCAACCTGGGAAAACCCGAAGATTCGCAAACTTGTTTCCACTCTACAAGCTAGCCTGACTTACTCCTGGGTAAGATTTAACACAAAAGACTCTAAAAACTATACCTAACCGAAGGAAATTGGGTACTTACCTGATAAATCCAACTACGCACCCAACCGCATCAGCGGACACGCGAAGACTGAAAACCCAACGCAGGTGCAGTCTTCCACCATGTCCGGGGTACAGCAGGCCCCAACCGCCACAACTAAAGAGAACCCCGAAATCGCGAACCTCTACAACCTGTCAAAAATTTGTTTGGTGAGCATTTCCTGGTCCTCTGGAATTCAACCTAGTTAGTGTAGTGGGATTGGGAGGGTAAGGTATTTTGTCTATTGTCATTCTCCCTCACATATTCCGAAGTGTTCCCCCTTTTAGAGTATAAGATTTATTGTATTGTATATTTTCCTGTCTCAAAAATAAAATCTCAATTCTTTTGACCAACTCAAGTGTCTGTTGCAACTTCATTACAACCCCCAAATAAGTCCAAAGCCTAGAACCAAAGGAGTGGGAGCGATTCGAACCACTCAGGGAGTCAGAGGCAAAGCTGACCACACACACACCACCCCTTACTCAACCTCTTCCTCCACATCCCACTTGACCCTTACATCCCTGCACCCTTACCCATTCCCTCTCTCTCTATTGTCACATTCACTTAATCATTCGACCATGCAGCCCTCACACTCCCTATCGCTGTGATACAATGACAACAACTTACAACACACAGGGAGGGCCCTTTGTCTCCTTCTAAGCATCTATGCTGTGGATTCTCTACACTCACTCCTTCATTCTCACTCAAACTCCACTTGTGTCCCTCATTGCAGGAAAAGAGAGCCCACAATAAGAGGGAAACAGTGAGCACAGGAGGAGGGCCACCCTTAGTAGCCCAGCTCACCACCTCAGAGGAGGTGGCCCTGGTGTCAAGGAAGATTCGCATGTGGGGGACGGACAGACGGGCACATTACAGCAAGCTGGTGACAGAATAGTTTGGTATCTCTCTCATTGAAATTGCATGAGTGACTGATCATGATTCTGATGCACTAACAGATTGACTTATGATCATCTGCATAATTCAATGTGCATGCAACCTTTACCTCACATCTCTAACTCTTTCCTTTACTCCCCCACAGGACCATCGACAGCCCCCATCCCCACTGTCCAGGAGGAACAGCCTGAGCTTCAAGAAATATAGAAACATAGAAGATAGGAGCAGGAGCCATTCGGCCCCTCGAGCCCGCTGCGCCATTTAATGAGATCATGGCTGATCATCCAAATTCAGTACACTGTCCCTGCCTTCTCCCCATATCCCTTGATCCCTTTAGCCTCAAGAAATATATCCAACTCCTTCTTGAATATATTTAATGAATTGGCCTCAACTGCCCTGTGTGACAGAGAATTCCATAGGTTCACCACTCTCTGGGTGAAGAAATTCCTCCTCATCTCAGTCCTTAATGGGTTACCCCTTATCCTTTGACTGTGACCTCTGGTTCTGGACTCCCCCACCATCAGGAACATCCTTCCTGCATCTAGTCTGTCTAGTCCTGTTAGAATTTGATAAGTTTCAATAATGGCACTGCGTCAGCAGAATTCAGCGAACCCAGCACCAGCGCAGACACTCACACCTCGGTGGGACCGTCACGAGATAGAATAATGTTGTCACCTGGTGTATCACAGCTCACAAGTGAGCATCAACAGATGGTGGAGACAGGGACAGCAGTGGAGAGTCCTCGTCGGAGGGCGCAGGACTCTCCCAGCTTGGCTCCACTGCATGTCGACCCTGTGCCTCCTGGTCCATCCAGAAGGAGAGTGGTGCTGGAACTCCAGGAACAGGTGCAGGAGTCTCTGGCAGGTTTTGTACAGCTTCCAGTGCAGAAACGGTTCCTCATGGCTCCCTTGAAGTGCAGCAAAGTGCTGTCAAGCCACTTGCTAGTTCTGAAGTGGGGCTGACCATTGAGATGGATGTTGGTGGCAGACAACAAGGCAAAGGGATAATTACTAGTCCTAGCCCTTTTCGGGCTATCCCAGATCAGGCGTATTCCCCAGATGTTCACCTTCAACTAAAGTTAGAAATAGCCGAATTCAATAAGATGCTTAAATTGGTCTAAACGTTCAGGCTTTCTCTCCCTAAAGGAAAGGACTGACTGAATATGTTACCATCCTCCAGATAGCACTTTTAATAAGTTTAACTAGACTGTAACCTTCCGGATATTATGAGGGTCCGGAATACCCCCCAGAATTCTGCAACTCCTTACAAAAGAGTGTACAGAAATTGAGTTTGCGAGATTGATACAGAATTACTCTATGAGACAATTCTAAAAATATATAGCTTTATTTAAGAGCCGACATTCAGTTAACAGCTATTGATTCAATCGCAACTTTTACAGTTCAAAATACAATTAGCTTACACAATCTTATTCTCAGAGATCCTTATTCTCAAATCTTAACTTTGTTACATTTCCACAATGCTACTTATTCTTAATCCAGAATATCCACCAAAATCAAATACCTTGATTACCCGAGACTCAGAGTTGTAGGCTTACAGTGTGGTTCTGAAGCCGAGAATCGCTTGCCCGTTTCCAGTGACTTCTGTTTTCCCATTTGAAAATCCTATCTTTTATATCTTTTTTAGTGGTTTATTCTTTGAAGTTTTCTGCTGATGTAAGCTAATTATCTTTAAGTCATTCCTTCTGTTGACCTCTTTCTATTCTTACTGTCAATTTAGCTGCTGCATGCATAATTATGTCTCTAGGTGTTCCAAAAACCATCATAAAATGGCTACAACAGATTTATCTTTTTGATGTCATTCTTATCGAAGATTTTCCATTCAATTCTTAATATTGGCTTAACTGGTTATAACCACAGACATTGTGACTCCGTGGTGTTCCAAGTTCAATACAAAAACCATGTGATTGCTTGGTGTCATCTATTGAAGTCATATATTCAAAGTGTTCTGCAGGTATCATATTTACTACATGTAAATCAAAACCAATTTAACCAGGGTGTTGGCTTCTTTTCTAGCTATCTCAATTGGTTGCATATTTAATCATGTTTCCTGTCTTATTTGACGTTACTTTTACAAAGGCACATGGTTTTTTAATGTTCTGTTCCTGTTTGAAGTGTCAGTTTCTAACACTTTACTTGGGTCATTCCATTGTGTTGGTTCCAAACCGCAGACCTTTTGGAAGCAAGCCTTTGCTTCTTCAATAGGGCCATTGTTTAGCATTAACACTCAATTCCCATTTCAAAGCTTGTTGTGTTTACAACTTGTGTTATCAAACCCACCCATCTCAGAAGCCTGTTTTCTGTTTGCAGCCTGTGTCTCCGAGGCTTTAGATTTTTAAACCCAGTATAACGTGTATTAATAAATATCAGTATTCTGTTCATATTATGGTGTATCTCTTGAAATATGGCTCATTCCATCACAAAGGAATTGGGGGCGCCTCTCAAAGAGCTCACACGACCATACCACTGCAAAGCCCTCGGTCAGAGCCCCACCAGAGTCCTCACCCAACTGAGATAGGCATCTCATCCCCTGCACAGCTGCAGGAGCAGCAGACTGTTGCCGAGCCCTCACAGGTTCACAACCCCAGAGGATGGCTGCCAAAGGTGTTGAGACAGGAGAAGTAAGAAAGTGAGCAAGGGGCCTCCACATCTGCTGAAGCCACAGGGGAAGCACCACGTAGGAGCACGCGTAAGAGGAAGATAATGCACAGGTAGTCAAAAGGGTAGTCACTTGGGTGTTAGTATGTGTTTATTTATGAAATGCCATCAGTTGCTTTTTGTGATAAAAAATTCTGATTACAAACTGTTGAAGTTGTGGCCTGTGTCATTTTTCAAATGGGACCTCCACATTGAGGGCTTAGAGTGACTTGCAATTGTCAGTATGGTGGTCAGGGTGATAGGAATCCGCAGGTTCTTGTCCATTGTTGATGCACTGGTAAGAAGGTGTGAGGCAAAAGTGTTTGATTGTGCAGGCTAAGCAAATCGGGCCAACATGAGTGTGTCCCTTGCATCCCGGGCAGCAATGTGGTCGCGTGTTGGTGCCTTCTGGCCTGTGCAGCTTCAGGTGGGTGAGCAGTAGCTTGGCGCTCCTGTTGTTGCTGCTGTTGTTGGTGCTGGTGTTGCTCATGGTTCTGCTGCTGCCGCGGCTGGTCTTCGTCCGAATATGATGTCCAGGCTGAAAGGAAATAAATGGTTCCCAAGCTTCTGGTATATGCCTCAGTTGAGGAAGTGCTCAGTCAAGGTGGGGAGAGGGGTTTCCCAGCAGGTCACACTGGAGATGGGGGTCAGGCTCCAAACTTCCACAACAATGAGTATGCCTGCTAAAAGTTCCCCCAGACCTGAGACAACAAAGTTCTGCCACCTGCAAATGATCAAGGTGAAGACTTCTTTTTAATGGTGGAGCTGCAGCTGTTAGTATAAGAACATAAGAACATAAGAAATAGGAGCAGGAGTAGGCCAATCGGCCCCTTGAACCTGCTCCGCCATTCAATAAGATCATGGCTGATCAGATCCTAACAGCCAATCTACTATCACAGAACCATCTCCTGAATCTAACAGAAAAAGACACACAAAATAGGAGCAGGATCAGGCTACATGGCCCCTGGGCCCGCTCCGCTACCCACAGGGCCATGCCCGATCCGAACCTAGACTCATGTCCAAATTCCTGCCCGCTCCCCGTAACCCTTAATTCCCTTTACTTCTAGGAAACTGTCTATTTCTGTTTTAAATTTAAGTAATGACGTAGCTTCTACAGCTTTTTGGGGCAGCATATTCCATAGAGCTACCACCCTCTGAGTGAAGTAGTTCCTCCTCATCTCAGTTTTGAAAGAGCAGCCCCTTATTCTAAGACTATGCCCCCTAGTTCTAGTTTCACCCATCATCGGGAACATCCTCCCCGCATCCACCCGATCCAACCCCTTCACAATCTTATATGTTTCAATAAGATCGCCTCTCATTCTTCTGAACTCCAATGAGTAGAGTCCCAATCTACTCAACCTCTCCTCATATGTCCATCCCCTCATCCCTGGGATTAACCGAGTGAACCTTCTTTCTACTGACTCGAGAGCAAGTATGTCTTTTCTTAAGTATGGACACCAAAACTGTATGCAGTATTCCAGGTGCGGTCTCACCAATACCTTGTACAACTGAAGCAATACCTCCCTATTTTTATATTCTATCCCCCTAGCAATGAAAGCCAACATTCCATTGGCCTTCTTAATCATTTGATGCACCTGCATACTAACCTTTTGAGTTTCGTGCACCAGGACCCCCAGATCCCTTAGTACTTCAGTACTTCAAGTTTCTTGCCATTAAGATAATAACTTGCTCTACGATTTTTCCTGCCAAAGTGCATAACCTCACACTTTCCAGTATTGAATTCCATCTGCCAAATCTCTGCCCACTTACTTAGCCTGTCTATGTCCCCTTGCAGGTTTTTTATGTCCTCACTCACTACTTTCCCTCCCATCTTAGTATCATCTGCAAACTTTGATATGTTACACTCGGTCCCCTCCTCCAAATCGTTAATATAGATTGTAAAGAGTTGGGGACCCAGCACTGACCCCTGCGGAACACCACTAGTTACTGATTGCCAGTCTGAGAATGAACCATTTATCCCAACTCTCTGCCTTCTGTTAGATAGCCAATCCCCTATCCATGCCAGAATATTACCCCCAATCCAGTGATTTTTTTATCTTAAGCAATAATCTTTTGTGTAGCACCTTGTCAAATGCCATTTGGAAGTCTAAATATACTACGTCCACTGGTTCCCCTTTATCCACCCTATATGTTACTTCCTCAAAGAACTCCAGCAAATTTGTCAAACATGACTTCCCCTTCATAAAACCATGCTGACTTTGTCCTATTAAATTATGATTATCCAAATGTCCTGTTACTGTCTCCTTAATAATGGACTCCAAAATTTTGCCTACCACAGATGTTAGGCTAACCGGTCTATAGTTTCCAGCCTTCTGTCTACTACCCTTTTTAAATAAGGGTGTTACATTAGCAGTTTTCCAGTCTGCCGGGACCTTTGCTGAGTCCAGGGAGTTTTGGAAAATTATTACCAATGCATCCACAATCCCTACCGCCACTTCCCTCAAGACCCTAGGATGTAAGCCATCAGGTCCAGGTGATTTATCCGCCTTGAGTCCCATTATTTTACCGAGTACCACTTCCTTAGTGATTTTGATCGTGTTTAGCTCCTCCCCCCTATAGCCCCCTGTTTGTCCAGTGTTGGGATATTCTTAGTGTCCTCTACTGTAAAGACTGATACAAAATATTCATTCAGTGTTTTTGACATCTCCATATTTCCCACCATTAATTTCCGGGTCTCATCCTCTAAGGGACCAACATTTACTTCAGCCACCCTTTTTCTTTTTATATAACTATAAAAACTCTTACTATCTGTTTTTATATTTTTTGCTAATTTACTCTCATAATCTATCTTCCCTTTCTTAATCAATCTTTTTGTTATTTTTTGCTGTCTTTTAAAGTTTTCCCAATCCTCTATCCTCCCACTAGATTTGGCTACCTTATATGCCCTTGTTTTTAGTCAAATACTATCCTTAATTTCGTTACTTAGCCACAGATGGCTGTCTTTTCTTTTACACCCTTTTCTTCTCAGTGGAATATATATTTTTTGGAAGTTGTAAAATAATTCCTTATATGTACACCACTGATCATGTATCATCTTACCCTTTAATCTATTTTCCCAATCCACTCTACTCAATTCCACTCTCATACCTTCATAGTCTCCTTTATTCAAGCTTAACACGCTTGTTTGAGATCCAACCTTCTCACCCTCTAATTGAATATGGAATTCAACCATGTTGTGGTCACTCATTCCAAGGGGATCCTTTACTAGGACATTTTTAATTAATTCTGTCTCGTTACACAGGGCCAGATCTAAGGTTGCTTGCCCCCTGGTCGGTTCAGTTACATACTGCTCAAGAAACCCATCCCTAATACACTCAATGAACTCATCCTCAAGGCAGCACTGCCCAATTTGATTTGTCCATTTAATATGACAGTTAAAATCCCCCATAATTATAGATGTTCCCTTATTACAAGCCTCAACTATTTCCTGATTGATACTCCGTCCAACAGAGTTGCAACTGTTCGGAGGCCTATAGACTACACCCACTAATGTTTTTTTCCCCTTATTATTCCTTATCTCCACCCAAACTGTTTCATTATCCTGATCTTTTGACCCAATATCATTTCTCTGTATTACAGTGATTCCTTCCTTTATTAACATAGCCACCCCACCTCCCCTTCCTTCCTGCCTGTCCTTCCTGATCATTAAAAAACCTGGTATGTTTAATTCCCAGGCATTGTCACCCTGCAGCCATGTTTCTGTAATGGCCACAAGATCATACCCATATGTAGTTTTTTGTGCCATTAACTCGTCTATTTTGTTACGAATGCTACGTGCATTCAGATAGAGAACTTTCAAATATGTTTTGTGACACTTAGTTCCTGCTTTTGCCCTTTTTATTACTTTACCTTTTACTCCATACCTTCTGCCCCTTCCTGACACGCTCTGGTTTTTAATTTCCCCACTGCTACCTAAGTCTATGACCTTCTCTGTTGTAATTTTTATTATTTGCTCTCTAGGAACCTCCCCCCCACTAGTTAGTTTAAAGCCCTCTCTACAGCCCTAGTTATATGATCCGCCAGGACTCTAGCCGCAGCACTGGCCAAGTGAAGCCCTTCCCAACGGAACAGCTCCCCCCTGCCCCAGTACTGGTGCCAGTGTCCCAGGAAGCATTGGTTCTGTACTCCCCTGCCATCGGGAACATCCTTCCTGCAATCCACTTGTGAGGTCACCAGGATTTACTGGTATGTTCCAGAGGAGACGTGCAGGATGGGGGTAAGTGTTAAAATCAGAAAGGCCTCTCAAAATATAGAAACATAGAAACATAGAAGATAGGAGCAGGAGTAGGCCATTCGGCCCCTCGAGCCTGCTCCGCCATTCAATATGGCTGATCATCTAAACTCAGTACCCTGTCGCTGCCTTTTCCCCATATCCTTTGATCCCTTTAGCCTCAAGAAATATATCTAACTCCTTCTTGAATATATTTAATGAATTGACCTCAACTGCCTTCTGTGGTAGAGAATTCCACAGGTTCACCACTCTCTGGGTGAAGGAATCCCACCTCATCTCTGTCCTAAATGGCTTACCCCTTATCTTTAGACTGTGGCCCCTGGTTCTGTACTCCCCTGCCATCGAGAACATCCTTCCTGCATCTAGCCTGTCTAGTCCTGTTAGAATTTTTATAAATGGGATTATAGAGGCAACTAACTGGTTGTTATGGGCCTTAAGGGCCTATCCTGCCTCTTGGGGGCAGGATGGAAATGTGGTCTGAAACCCCGATTCTGGGAAAATTGCTCGGAGGCGGGCTGGAGGTGGGATCGGAGCCGCACGCCATTTTTTGCGATTTTAACACCTCACACGCCTCCAATCACGCCTCCTCGGGTCTGGCAAAATCAAGCCCTCTGTCTCTGTATGTATATGCAGATATAGACACTAGTTACTACATTGCTTTGAGCTTTCTGAAATTTATTTCTAAATGCTGCCAGTTCCCATTTCAGCACAAGCAAATATTTATTCTGATATCAGAAGGCTTTTGTATTGTTTCCTTTCTGATGCTTCACACCATACTTCCTATGTTCTTCATCGCATACAGCTCTGTCATGTTGGCTGACTGTTCTCCCTGATCTTTCATCAGCTATTATTCAAAAGGGAAACAATGGGAAAAAAATAAGTCTGTGCATGTTGTGTCCTGTTGTGGATGGTCAGGATTTGCAATACAGACATTTTATAAGGTCCCTGGTGGTTTGGATCCTGTATATCTAAGAATGATCGATATCAAAAGCAACTTGTATTTGCAACATTTGCAACTCAACCCTGGCCAGTTATTCATGACATATAACAAGCAATCTAATTTATTTAATTGACAGTGAAATTGATAAGCGCTCTTAACCTTTTATCCTGCACACTGCAAATTTTGTCCAGATTCCCCAATCAATTATCTAATTGTTTCCTTCCTCCGCTTGCATTAAATAGCCTCACATGTTGCTCTTCTCTGTCCTTGAGCTGGGATTAATGTTACCGCTTCATCCCTCGCTCTCCCTGCTGTCATTTGTAATACTGAGATGCAGATGGGGAGAACTGAAGCTTTGCTCCATATCTGGGTGTTTATGCTGGATCTGGAGTTTACTACTACATTGCGTTCTTGGGTTAAATTCCCCAAGCTCTTTCTTCTCCTTTCTCATTGTTCTGATCTGGAGTCATATCTAGTTTGGGGTTTTCAAGCACACACGGTGAGGTGTCAATTTCCTTGGAGTCTTCTTCCTCCTGGGGGATTACATCCAGAGCCCATTCATCTTGGTTGCTCAGTTCCTCTGGAATGACTGGACCATCTTACTATCTTTTAATGCAGACAATTTTGCCTTTCCACATCTGTTACCATCATTCCAACTCTTGTGGAGTCCTCTCCAGTCTTTCTAATTCTAGAGGCTGAATTCAGCTAATATACAATGGGCTTGGAATCACCCTGTGCATGAACAGATTCCATTGACTTTCCTCTGGCTCCTAGTTTAACACAGGCATTAACCTGGGTTAGCAGCTTAGTTAGATCATTAGCTCATCATTCCAAAGAAACCTACACCTCCTGCTATCACAACAACTAACTGCCTCTTGAATAACTCCAGAGACTTTGGCTCCGATAGTCACTGGGACGGGGTTTTGGAGCGGGGGAAGAGTTATGGTTGGGAAACCGACCATAGATAGGTTCCCTGCCTGTAAGTCAGCCTAATTGCCAGGCTTGGCTGCCTGTCAGGTGGGGAAGTTCTCCAGAAAAGGCCACTGCTGAGGATCAAGTAAGTTTTGTGATTATTGGGGGTAGAGATCGCGGGGTGGGGGAGTGGAGGTGGGTAGAGCATGGTTGGGCGGGTCAGGGGTGATCACGAATGTCGAAGATTGCAGGGTGTCAGGGGGAAGATCAGAGGGGGGTTCAGAGATCGGGGAAGAGATGGGGTATCGGGGGAGGGTTGGAGATCGTTGGGGGTCAGTGATGGGGGCGCTCAGTGATGGGGGGTGTTGGGGAAGGGTCGTGGGAGTGGGGGGTGTTTACAGGTAGGTTTTTTGGGCCTGAAGGAAACACTCCTGCTCCTCTGGCCCACAAGCAGTGCTGCAAATGCACTAACCTGATGGATATCACCCTTCTCGCCTCCTTTTACCGACACGGGTTAAAAATAGAAACAGTGTAAGAATAGAAGCACGCAGCGTCCTTAAAAGGTTTCAATGACTGACCCGCCTCCTGAAAGTGGGGTGATTCCCCACCGCTCATCCCACCACCATTAAAATCAGAAATGGGCTGGTTTGAGGCAGGTTGGGTTCCTGTTTCAGACTTTTAACATTTTAACCTCTCACCCTAACCAAACCCACCCATTTTCACAGAATCACAGAAACCCCACAGTGCAGATAGAGGCCATTTCGGCCCATCGAGCCTGCACCGACACATATCCCACCTGATCCCCGTAACCCCTACACCAACACATATCCCACCCTATCCCCGTAACCCCACGTATTTAATCCCCTAACACTAAGGGTCAATTTATCATAGCCAATCAACCTAACCCGCACATCTTTGGGGCTTAAAATGACCCCCTTTGCCTCCACTATCCTGTTTTGCAATCTGTTCCTCCTTTTCCTTTTTATCATGTTGGTGTTGCATTGTGTTTGCATTTTTACAGGACTATATAAAAAGAATGAATGACTTGCACCTGGAGTCAGCTCAGGATGTCCCACAGCGCTTTACAGCCAATGAAGTACTTATCAAATGTAGTCACTCCTGTAATGTAGGGAATGCAGCAGCATATTTGCAGACAGCAAGATCCCACAAATCAAATAATTTGTTTTCTTGATAAATATTGGCCAGGTCACCAGGAGAACTCCCCAGCTCTTCTTTGAAATAACACCATGAGATCTTTAGCATCCACCTGAGAGGGCAGATGGAGCCTAGGTTTAACATCTCAACTGAAAGAGGGCACTTTTGACAGTGCAGGGTTTAGCTCAGTACTTCAGGAGTGTCAGCCTAGATTTTGAAAGTGCCTGGAGTCAATGCTCCCTCGGGCGGAGGCAGCGCAGCGCAACGAGCAGCAGCAGCAGCCACGATGACCCGCTGCAGCACGTCGGCCGGCAGCTCCATGGCGGGAAGCTCACAGTCCGACTGGGAGGAGGGGAGCCGGGCATGGCGGCCAGAGATCAGATCGTGAGCGGGAGAAGCAGGCCACCACTTGGAGCCGGCAACAGTGAGGAGGAGGCCGCGGTGACAAGGAGGACGGAGCGGCTGAGGGACATCGTGCTCCCACTGCCACTGGAAGCCATTGTATTGACTTTCTGAACACGGCTCTGTATGAATAGCTGACGTGTCCCTACGGGGAGTAAGCATTCCATTGTAATTGTACTTGTACTGGTTACATATGGCAAATAAAATTGAATTGAATTGAATTGAAATATTACTGGCATGCGCGGCCTGTTTATTTAAATGCACAGTGCCTTTAAATTTGCAGTGTGGCCATGCACCACAGCCTCTTCAACAGGACAGCTTGTGAGCAGCCCACGCAATACCTTCATAGCCACACACCTGTGCAGCTCACAGGAAATATTACACTGGAGTGGGACTATGAACCTCCCAAGCTTTGGACTCAGAGGCAAGACTGATACTGTGGCAGAGCCACCAGGGGACTCTGATCTAATGTACATAATTATCTTTAACAAATTATTAACTACAGAATGAATCTGTATCTTTGTTCATATTATTGCATGTACATAGCGCGGTCCCTTTAAGAATGAGACCAAATGCGATGACGTCATCACGTTGATCACGTGATCCTCCAGCGGCGGGAAAACGTGATGACGTCATGAAGTTAGGCTGGGGAGCCGCCCTGGCTAGTCCTCGTGGAGCCAGCAAACAGTACAGACCTGTGATTTAGTTCTCCTGTGTTTTTGTGTCAAACTCTGTTGAATAGTATTAAACATCGTTTGTTTGATAGACTGACTCGACCTCAGTCCTTTAGTTAGGAATCTAGCCATTCCTACAGCGGTGACCCCGAATTTTCGGGAACAATTTTCGCGGAAGAAGCGAAGCGAAATGAAACATGGAAGTGAACTCCGTGGCTTTGAAGCTCCCACAGTTTTGGGAACAATAGACGGCCTCCTGGTTCATACAAGCAGAAGCACAATTCGAACTCCGAAACATCATTGCGGATCAGGCCCGTTACCTGTTAATACAGGCCTTTGGCCTCACCAAGGCGGAGCATGCCCGCCGACCGCTCTCTATACTAGGGCTTGGCGATTCCAAGCCATCTGAGTTAATGAGCCAGATGCTCATGCTCCTTGGCTCCGAACCACAATGTTTCCTCTTTCGGGAGTTATTCCTGAGTCAACTACCCAAGCAGATTCAGGCTGCCCTCGCCAGATCGGAAGCCATAGATTGCACAGCACTTGCTGCAGAAGCAGATACGATTTATGCGGTCACGCAGCAACAATGCGCCGCCACGAGGCACCCCTCCCTCGCGAACACCGCCCCGACACCTCCATCCCCCGGCTTGTGCTTTAACCACGCCCGTTTTGGCGCGAAAGCCAGAGGCTGCCGCCTTCCCTGCAGTTTCGCGCCTAAAAACAAAAACCAACATCAACACCAGCAGCAACTCCAGAAAAGGAGGACCGAATCTGAGGGACGTTCCGCGGCTGCGATGGCGATTGGAAATTCCGGGAAGCTCCTCTACATTACAGATTCCCTCTTGGGCCGACGCTTTTTATGCGACACCAGGGCACAGTGTTGCATCCTTCCTGCCTCAGCACTCGATATTCAGTCTGGGAGGCATGGCCTCTCCCTCGAGGCAGCTAATGGCAGGGCCATTCGTACCTTTGGCAAACGGCGGGTCCAGGTGTGCTTCAGCGGGCAACGGGTTCAGTGGGAATTCATCACAGCCAAGGTTTCGCAAGCCATCCTCAGCGCGGATTTCTTATGCGCCAACAGCCTCTTGGTGGATGTAAGAAATCATCGATTGGTTAAAGCGGCCACCTTCCACTCCATGCCTTGCTTCTGCAGTTCGGCAACATCGCACACTGTCTCCTGCGCGTTGCCCTCGCCGGACGAGTTCACTCGCCTATTAGGCGAATTCCCGGAGCTGACCAAGCCCACATTCTCCTCCTCGGCCACTAAGCATGGTGTCGAACACTACATTACTACGACTGGCTCTCCAGTTTAAGCACGAGCTCGCCGCCTGGAACCTGGCAAGCTCGCGGCTGCGAAGGCAGAGTTTGCCACGATGGAACGGCTGGGGATTATTCGCCGGTCAAATATTCCCTGGTCCTCGCCTCTCCACATCGTCCCGAAGCCCGGCGGCGGATGGCGGCCATGCGGGGACTACCGACGCCTTAATGACGCCACTACTCTCGATCGGTACCCGATCCCGCATATTCAGGATTTTTCTGCCCATTTGGCGGGAAACTCAATCTTCTCCAAAGTCGACCTTGTCCGTGGCTACCACCAAGTTCCCGTACACCCGCAGGACATCCAGAAAACTGCAGTCATCACTCCCTTTGGACTGTTCAAGTTTCTACGGATGCCATTTGGGCTCAAGAATGCTGCACAGGCTTTTCAGCGACTAATGGACTCGGTCCTGTGGGAATTTAAGTTTTATTTGTCTACCTCGACGACATCCTGATAGCCAGCTCTACCAAAGAGGAACACGTCTCCCATCTACGCACCCTCTTTCGGCGCCTCAGCCAACATGGCCTCATTATCAACCCGGCCAAGTGTCAGTTCGGCCTACAGCAGATTGACTTCTTGGGCCACCACATTACTTCAGAGGGCGCAATTCCACTGCAATCAAAGGTCGAAGCAATTACGGCATTCCCAAGGCCGCAGTCCACCAAGGCTCTTCAAGAATTCCTGGGCATGGTGAATTTCTACCACCGCTTTGTACCGAAGGCAGCACAACTCATGCAGCCACTCTACGATGCCCTCAAAGGCAAGGCTGGAAAGGATACAATAGCCTGGACGGTCAAAATGGACAGCGCTTTCGACAACACAAAAACCGCTCTAGCCAATGCAACTATGTTGGCGCACCCTCTGCCAGGTGCCACCATCGCCCTTACCACCGATGCTTCCGACTATGCCGTAGGCGCCGTACAGGAACAGTGGGTCAATGGGACGTGGCAACCACTGGCGTTTTTCAGCCACCAACTCCGGCGCAATAACGCAAATACAGCACTTTCGACCGGGAGTTGCTGGCGCTGTTCCTGGCTATCCGCCATTTCTGTTTTTTTTTCGAAGGACGTCCCTTCACTGCGTTTATAGATCACAAACCACTGACCTTCGCCATGGCCAAGACCGCCAAACCGTGATTGGCTCGACAGCAGCGACAGCAAACTTTCATTTCAGAATTCACGACAGACATCCAACACGTAGCTGGCAAGGACAACTTGGTAGCTGATTGCCTTTCTCGCGCGACCGTACGGGCGGTCCAGCTGGGCATCAATTATGCCCTCATGGCCACTGATCAGGCATCTGACCCTGAAACACAGGCGTATCGCATCGACACCTCTAGCCTTCAACCGGCTGATGTGCAATTCCACGCAACAGGCACCTCGTTACTCTGCGATGTCTCCATGGGAGATCCCCGCCCAATCGTTCCAGTTGCCTGGTGCCCCAAAGTTTTTGACGCTTTCCCATCCTGGCGTGAAGGCATCTCAAAAATTAATGTCGGCTAAGTTCGTCTGGAGAGGAATGCGTAAGGATATCCGCGACTGGGCTAACACCTGTGTCGTCTGTCGAAAGTCTAAGGTGCAACATCACGTCAAGGCCCCATTGGCCACGTTCGCAGTACCAGAACATCGATTCGACCATGTCAACGTGGACCTCGTCGGGCCGCTTCCACCATCACAGGGGTTCACACACATCTTCACCATGGTCGATCGTACTACTAGATGGCCAGAGGCAGTTCCTTTGGCGTCTACTACGTCAGCTGATGTCGCCAGAGCATTCCTCTCCTCGTGGGACGCACGTTTCGGCATTCCGGCGGACATTTCTTCAGACTGCGGTCCACAGTTCTCTTCCGAGCTCTGGAACGCTGTGGCCCAGGGTCTCGGCACCAAGCTTCACTGCACCACGGCCTATCACCCGCAGACAAACGGTTTGTGTGAACGTTTCCACAGGTCGTTAAAGGCATCGCTGAGGGCCAGCCTCCAAGGCGCCGGATGGGTGGATAAGCTTCCGTGCGTCATGTTGGTTCTTCACACGGCACCCAAAGAGGACCTGCAATCGTCCGCCGCGGAGCTCGTGTACGGCCAGCCACTCCGCGTACCGGGAGATCTCCTGCCGCTTCCAACTGAGCCGTGGTCCGCAGCTGACCAACTCAGCAATCACCGGGAAACAGCCAAGGCTTTTGCGCCTATCCCAACTTCGCATCACGGCCTTCCATCTTCACACGTACCAACGGAGCTAAAGAATGCTGAATTTGTATTCATTTGTCATGATGCCCATAGGCATCCGCTCAAGGCCCCTTATACAGGCCCTTTCCGCGTACTGGAGACAGGCGACAAGAGTTTCTCCGTATACATCGGTGGTAAACCCGACCACATATCCATTGACCGTTTCAAACCGGCACACCTGGACATCGACTGGCCAGTAGAGACCGCACAGCCACCACGAAGTGGTTGACCTCCCGCTGCATCCACGCCAGACCCAAGGCTGCCATCCGCCAGCCTGCCAGCTGTTCAACAACGTCCACTCCAAGAATACAGGAGTCGCTCTGACAGGCTTGTCAGACCTCCTAGTCGCTTGACTTTTACTGTTTAAGACAGTTCTGGGGGGGCGCATGTGGCAGAGCCACCAGGGGACTCTGATCTAATGTACATAATTATCTTTAACAAATTATTATCTACAGAATGAATCTGTATCTTTGTTCATATTATTGCATGTACATAGCGCGGTCCCTTTAAGAATGAGACCAAACGCGATGACGTCATCACGTTGATCACGTGATCCTCCAGCGGCGGGAAAACGTGATGATGTCATGACGTGAGGCTGGGGTGCCGCCCTGGCCAGTCCTCGTGGAGCCAGCAAAGAGTACAGACCTGTGATTTAGTTCTCCTGTGTTTTCATGTTAAACTCTGTTGAATAGTATTAAACATCGTTTGTTTGATAGACTGACTCGACCTCAGTCTTTAGTTAGGAATCTAGCCATTCCTACAATACCACTGAGACAGAGCTAACAGATAGGCATCACCTGTATGCATTTAAGTTGGTTTTATACAATGAATGGCTGGGACTGTGGTATGCCAGTGCTAATTTTGCTGAGAACATTATGAAGCTGAACTTTTCTGAAATTAGCAAACTTTTGTTGAGTTCGGCGGCTACAGAATAGAAATGTAAAATCACAAGCTTTCTTCGTTCTGGCTTCACCTGCTATCGTGACTTGAATGAGCTAAATTTTGAGTTTTAAACTTGTTCTCCCTCTCCTTTCCTCAAAGGAAATGGTTCACTTTGCAGAAATGACAACGTTAAAAACAAATCAGCCTGTTTGTTATCAGGTACTGCTGATTTAATAGTTCAGGTGCACTTAACACACTAGGGTAAACTTAGCAGAGACTACGAAGATTAGAATACATTGGTTTCTTGTGATTTGGCTGGCGAGCATTGTACTGGTAAGTAGACTGGGGAAATTGTCTTCTAAAAAAGGGAGGCCCCAGAGAAATGATTAATTTACGCGGGCTTTGCTCTTGGACTCTAGGTACTGTGGAAATGGACTAGATAGTGATTGTATTGTCCTACTGTTCAAGGTGGAGGACAATATAAACATAAGAACATAAGAATAAGAAATAGGAGCAGGAATAGGCCACTTGGCCCCTCGAGCCTGCTCCGCCATTCAATAAGATCATGGCTGATCTTGGGCTCAGAGCCACTTCCCTGCCCGCTCCCCATAACCCTTCACCCCCTTATCTTGTAAAAGTCTGTCTATCTCCACCTCAAATGTATTTAATGACCCAGCCTCCACGGCTCCCTGGGACAGAGAATCCTACAGATTTGCGACCCTCAGAGAGAAGAAATTCTTCCTCATCTCAGTTCTAAAAGGGCGACCCTTTATTCTGAAACTCAGCTCCCAAGTTCTAGATTTCCCCACGAGGGGAAACATCCTCTCTGCATCTACCTTGACGAGCATGGAAAGAAAGGCAACTGGACTCTTGCATCCACCACAACCTATTCAACTTAACAGCACCTCTCAGCCATGTCAGCTGTGCCTCAGTTGATAGCACTTCTTGCCTCTGAGTTAGAAGGTTGTGGGTTCAAGCCCTGCTCAAGAGACTTGAGTCCAAAAAATTAGGCTGACACTCCAGTGCAGTACTGAGGGGACGCTGGTGTCTTTTGGAGGAGAAGTTAAACCGAGGCCCCGTCTACTCTCTCGGATGGATGTAAAAGATACCATGGCACTATTTTTTCAAAGAAGAGCAGGGGAGTTCTCCCTGGTGACCTGGCCAATATTTATCCCTCAACCAACATCACTAAAACAGATTGGACTGTATTTTCTGATTGGAGGCTTCCTGCGTGCGGAGGCTTCCAATCTGGAAAAAATCTACGGACTTACCTGAGAGCTCCCAAGGTGCATACACTTCTGCTCCTGGGCCTCTCCAACTTGAAATGAGCAGGGCCCACGTATCCCAGAGGCGCATGCGGTTCGCAAGCATCCCTGGGATCATGTGGGCCATGGGGAGCCAATAGGAGAAGGGAATCTCCCTTCATACACTTGACAGATAGACCTGTCAAATATATGAATGGAGATCACCCCAAAAACACTGTAAAACATTAGGGGCTAAAAATTGAGTAGCGCCCCATTTGGGGTGCTAACTTTGCCGGGGCGCTACTTTTAGCACCTGGAAAAATTAGCACCCCTGCACTGGAATTTGAGTGGTTGCACCCCAAGAGGGAAGTGGGGCACTACTGGAAGTGCCCCATATCCCTCTTGGGACGCTGCAAGTCAATATCGCCGCACTGGTGCTGCGGCACGTCGCGCCACGGTATTGCAGGCCTTCCTCCCCTTTTTAACTGGGAGGGGCCTTGTGCAGTGCGATCCAGGGCCCAGCTGGGCCCTGGGGATCGGGAGTGCTGACACTCCGCGGGGGGCGATCAGGGGGTCGGGGACAGGAATGCAGGCAGGTGCTGGCAGGCGGCAAGCAAACAAATGGCCGCCCCCACCTCGCCTTTAAATTGCACCTCCCCGGCCGCAGGTAGGCCCCCCTGACCCAGTCGGACATAGCATTCGATGGTAAGTCAGGGGGCGCTTCCGAAGATCACGGTCATGGCGTGAACGGGGTGCTGCGCATGGCGATGACGTCTACCACCGGCAGCGCAGCACCTCGGGGCGCTACCGGTTAACGCCGCTACTAACCTCCCACTGGATCTCACGGGAGGCGTAGGCGGCGCCACGCCCATGCGCTAGTTGCTTTGTGCTCCATTAGCGCCCTCGTTAGCACCTTAGGGCGCTAACGGGAGGCGCAAAGCAACCCAATTTTTCCTCCTAAATAATTTTTTTAAATCACATTTTTAAAATGAGTTGAAATTACAATAAATTAAATATTTTAAACAAAAATTTAATTTTTTGAAAAAAATAAAAGTTTTTTACTGGGCTAAAAATAAACTTACCTTTTTCTAAAAGTATTTTTAAATGATAAATGAGTGAAAAAATTTTTTTTTTACTTTTTTCAAATCTTATGCTGGTAAAAGCAGGCCTTACGCCTACTTTTACCAGGCGTAAGATTTCCAAGAATTTTCTGTGGGCGGAGGTTCTGCTGAAAGCGGAACTCTCCACCCGCAGAGGCCCTTCTCCAGGGCAGGTGTGCGATCTGTCAAGAGCATTCTTGACTGATCGGAAATGCGGGTTTTCAGCGCATGCGCTTGGCATGCCTGAAACCAACATTTCTGATGTCCCTATGGGTGCGTACACAGCGCATATTCACCCGTAGGGATTGGAATATAGAGCCCAATATCTGGTCATTATCACATTGCTGTTTGTGGGACCTTGCTGTGCACAAATTGGCTGCTGCATTTCCTACATTACAACAGTGACTACACTTCAAAAAGTAAAGTGTAAAGTGCTTTGGGATGTCCTGAGGTGGTGAAAAGCGCGATATAAATGCAAGTATTTCTTTCTTTTTCTTTTCTCACATCAGCTGTTTTGAACCATATTCAGAGAATTTGTTTCTTATTCATTTCCTTACTGAGTTAGCTTTCTGATAAGAGCAAGGCACTTAAATCTAATGCTGTCGTTCAGTTATGGTGTATTCCAATGATCGTGAAGTTGGCAGCATCTATCGATACCAACAATCATGGTTGCTAAAATGGGGAGATGTTAGGAAAAGCTTGCAGAAGTTGGAATATAAAGGATATTTCCATGATCCAGCATTCCCGTTGGGGAACCATGCTTGTAGGGAGCATAGTCTGTGATGGGGCAACAACATTGTAGCCCCGAATCTCCAAGGAACATGGCTCCTTGCGGAGAGCATGGAATCGTAAAATTACCATCATCATTTTACATCATTCGCAGCATGTAGTCCTGGAATGCCTCCTCCCCCTCCCAAAAACTGTTTGTTCTTTACTAAGCATAACAACTAGATCACAAGATAATTACAGATGAGAACGGCCATTCAGTCCATCTTGATTAATCCATCCAGCGAGGTCCTAATGTCCCTCCATTGTAGCATTCAATTGATTCTTAAATGATTCCAGGGCTTTTGTCTCCACTGCTGTATCTGGAATTTTATTCTACATGTTGTGTGAAGAAGAATTTCTTGGTGTCTGTCCTAAATCTGTGTCCCTTGTTCTACTCCTGCAATTTAATTTAAAGTAGGAATCGGGCTAATCATTTTTTATAACCGTAACAACCTTTTATATCTCTATATGATCAGTCTCTGCCTTTCCAGATTGAAAAGCCTCAGTCTATCCAGTCTTTCCTGATACATCAGCCTTGTGGCCCTCCTGTGCACTGCCTCCGTCACTTGGTTGTCTCTCTTGTCTCTTGGTGCTCAGAACTGGGCACAGTACGCAAGGTGCAGTCTGACCAGAGCACTGTACCGTTTGGTCATCACCTCCTCTGACTTATCTTCTACTGTTTTGGCTGTATAGTTCAACCATCTATTGACTCTCTTGACTACTGCTCTGAATTGGTCGGACATGTTTAGTATCAAGTCTACTAAATTTCACCTGAACCATTTCAACACCATTCACAGATTACATGTCTTCTCAATTTTTTCTCCCAAAGTGCAGCAATTGACATTTGTCTGCATTAAATATTATCTGTCACTGTTATGTCATGTTGTTCATTTAATAACAAGTTCATTTACCAGTCGTGACTTCAGTGGCAATGAACAGATTTTTGAATAGTAAGGGAGTCAAGGGTTATGGGGAACGGGCAGGGAAGTGGAGTTGAAGCCAAGATCAGATCAGCCATGATCTTATTGAATGGCGGAGCAGGCTCGAGGGGCCGAATGACCTACTACTGCTCCTATGTCTTATGTTCTTATGTTCAAATGCTACAAATAAAGGAACATCCAGGGGATGTTGAGATCCACTACAGAGGTGTTGCTTGGCCATTACACCAGCCATAGAAGGGGTGTGAGCTCAGAATGCTTGTACAGGCCAATAACAGGTAACGTCTACATTGTTGGTTTGCATGATAACAAGATGATACCGTTGAGAACACACTGTGATGATGTATATGTAAGGCACAGAATTCACACAATCTCTGCTTTCTCAACGGTGGAAGCATGCTTTACAAAATGAAGAATGGACACAAATTAAAATGAGAGTTTATAATCTAGGTGAGGCACAAATACTTGAAACAAAGTAGATTATTGATCTGCTACAGTCGTGGCCTCACCTGCTGTGCACAGATTCAAACAGTGAATGGGAGCTGCCTGCATACTGATTCATCAGTTGTAATAGGAACATTTTTAAAGCTTCATTATCATTAGAGTTTATGTTGGAGAAGGCTAGAAACTCTTGACTGAGAACAAAAATATGACAAGCTTATATTCAGCATCAATCACGTTCAAATTTTGAAACACAAATAAATTCAAACATTCGCAAAAAATAATGTACAAAATAACGCAAGAAAAAAATCCTATTAGTAATTTATCAAAAAGTTAGTGACAAGAGTAATGATGCGAATCGACCATAGTCTTTCAATATTTATGGATATTGAATAGCTTGATATTGCTGTGCAATATTAATAATAAATGTGTTGAGACATTCAGATGACATTCCTTTGTCTGCTGTTTTAGCACCTATTTATTATAAAACAGGTTAACATTGTTGTTAAAATAAGGGACTAAGGAATTTGATATGAGCATTGTCTGCAGACTGGCATGTTTTCTTTTCTACCCCCAGCAGTAGCTCCCTACTGTCTGCTGATATGGTGGAGTTATTGCCACCACAAGAACTTAGCTGTAGATAGCACCAGTGGGAACATTCAGTTTGTCTCTCAAAATCTATTCAATTAAAAGTCATGTAACCTTCCTACTTCAAAGTGTTACGCATGCAAAGTGTATATCACATATGCATGTCAGACCATGACTTTGTCACATCAGTACTCTACTCTGTTCAAGTTCATTTGCTTTACCCACATTATAAACTCTTATTTCCCATTTTATGGATTCTTTACTTTGTAAAATATGTGTCGAGAAAATTGTGATCATGTGGAGTATGTAATTCAGGTACAAAGCACCAGTGTGTGCCATCCACAGTCTCACATAAGTGTAAAACATGCCAAAGGTCACATGACCAAAGTATTTGACACACTTCAAAATGTCCCACATGTAAAGGGTAAGTCATACTTAGAATGATACAGCACAGAAGGAGGCCATTCAGCCCATTGTGCCTGAACCAGCTCCTTGAAAGAGCTATCCAATTAGTCCTACTCTCCTGCTCTGGCTCCATAGCCCACCAAATATTTTATTTTCAAGTATTTATGCAATTCCCATTTGAAAGTTACTATTGATTCTGCATCCACCTCCCTTTCAGGCAGTGCACCCAGATCACAACAACTCGCTGTAATTTTTTTCCCTCATGTCGCCTCTGGTTCTTTTGCCAATTACCTTCAATCTGTGTCCTCTGGTTACCGACCCTTCTGTCACTGGAAACAATTTCTCCTTATATACTCTATCGAAACCCTTCAAGATTTGGAACACCTTTATCAAATCACCCCGTATCCTTCTCTGCTCTAAGGAGGACAACCCCAGTTCCTCTAGTATCTCCATGTAACTGAAGTCCCTCATTCTTGGTACCATTGTACTAAATCCCCTCTGCACCCTCTCGAAGGCCTTGACATCCTTCCTGAAGTGTGGCATCCAGAATTGGATACAATACTCCAGCTGAGGCCTAACCAATGTTTTATAAAGGTTTACCATAACTTCCTTGCTTTTGCACTCTATTCCTTTATTTATAAAGCCAAGGATCCTCTGTGCCTTTTTAACAGCCTCTCAACTTGTCTTGCCACCTTCAAAGACTTATGTACGTACACCCAGAGGCCTCTTTGTTCCTGCACCCCCTTTAAAATTGTACAATTTAGTTTATATTGCCTCTCCTCATTCTTCCTACCAAAATTAATCATTTCACACTTAGAATCATAGGATCATAGAAAGTTACAGCAAGGAAGGAGGCCATTTCGGCCCATCATGTCCGCACCAGCCAACAAAGAGCTATCCAGCCTAATCCCACTTCCCAGCTCTTGGTTCGTAGCCCTGCAGATTAGAGCATCCCAAGTGCACATCCAAGTACTTTTTAAATGTGGTTAGGGTTCCTGCCTCTACCACCCTTTCAGGCAGTGAGTTCCAGACCCCCACAACCCTCTGGGTGAAGAAATTTCCCCTCAAATCCCCTCTAAACCTTCCCCCAATTACTTTAAATCTGTGCCCCCTGGTTTTGACCCCTCTGCTATGGGAAATAGGTCCTGTCTATCTACTTTATCTATGCCTCTCATAATTTTATACACCTCAATAAGGTCTCCGCTCAGCCTCCTCTGTTCTAAGGAAAATAGACCCAGCCTATCCAGTCTTTCCTCATAGCTAAGATTCTCTACTCTCGGCAACATCCTTGTAAACCTCCTCTGTACCCTCTCTAGTGCAATCACATCCTTCCTGTAATGTGGTGACCAGAACTGCACGCAGTACTCTAGCTGAGGCCTAACTAGTGTTTTATACAGTTGAAGCATAACCCCCCTGCTCATGTATTCTATGCCATGGCTAATAAAGGCAAGCATTCCATATGCCTTCTTAACCATTTATCTACTTGGCCTGCTACCTTCAGGGATCTGTGGCCATGCACTCCAAGGTCCCTTTGTTCCTTTACACTACTCAGTGTCCTACCATTTAATGTGTATTCCCTTTCCTTGTTAGCCCTCCCCAAATGAATTACCTCACACTTCTCCGGATTGAATTCCATTTGCCACTGTTCTGCCCACCTGACCAATTTATTGATATCTTCCTGCAGTCTACAGCTTCCTTCTTCAGTATCAGCCACACAGTCGATTTTAGTATAATCTGCGAACTTCTTAATCATATCCCTTATATTCAAGTCAAGATTGTTGATATATACCACAAAAAGCAAAAGACCTAGTACTGAGCCCTGCGGAACCCCACTGGAAACAGCCTTCCAGTCACAAAAGCACCCATCAACCATTACCCTCTGCTTCCTGTCGCCGAGCCAGTTTTGAATCCAACTTGACACTTTGCCCTGGATCCCATGGGCTTTTAACATCATGACCAGTCTGCCATGTGGAACCTTATCAAAAGCCTTGCTAAAGTCCATATACACTACATCAAACGCACTACCCTCATCTACCCTCCTTGTTACCTCCTCAAAAAATTCAATCAAGTTTGTCAGACATGACCTTCCCTTAACAAATCCGTGCTGACTATCCTTGATTAATCCGTGTCTTTCTAAATGAAGATTTATCCTGTCCTTCAGAATTCTTTCCAATAATTTTCACACCACCGAGGTTAGGCTGACTGGCCTGTAATTACTCGGTCTATCCTTTTCTCCATTTTTAAACAAGGGTACCACATTAGCAGTCCTCCAGTCCTCCGGCACCTCACCTGAAGCCAAAGTGGATTGAAAAACGATGGTCAGGGCCTCTGCAATTTCCTCTTTTGCTTCGCTTAACAGCCTGGGATACATTTCATCCGGGCCTGGGGATTTATCCCCTTTTAGAGCTGCTAAACCCCTTAATACTTCCTCTCTCATTATGTTTATTTCATCTAATATTTCACACTCCTCCCCCCCAATAGCAATGTCTGCTTTGCCCCTCTCCTTTGTGAAAGCAGACGCAAAGTATTCATTAAGAACCCTATTGACATCTCCCGCCTCCACACACAGATTTCCCTCATGATCTCTAATAGACCCTACCCTTTCTTTAGTAATCCTCTTATTCTTAATATATTTATAAAACATCTTTGGGTTTTCCTTGATTTTACTTGCCAAGAATTTTCCATACTCTCTCTTTGCTTTCCTAATATCATTTTTAATTACACTCCTGCACTTTCTGTACTCCTCTAAAAATTCTGGAGTATTTAGCCCTCGGTATCTGTCATACGCCTCCCTTCTTTTCTTTATCCTACCCTATATGTCTCTAGACATCCAGGGGGCTCTAGATTTGTTAGTCCCACCTTTTTTCTTTAAGGGCACATATTTGGTCTGAACCCTCCGGATCTTCTCCTTGAATGCCTCCCACTGCTCTGACACTGATTTACCTTCAAGTAGATGTTTCCAGTCCACTATGGCTAAACCCCTCTGAGCTTAGCAAAATTTGCTTTTCCCCAATTTAGAAATTTTATTCCTCGTCTATCCTTGTCCTTTTCCATAACTACCTTAAATCTAACAGAATTATGGTCACTAGCACCAAAATGCTTCCCCACTGATACGCCTTCTACCTGCCCAGCTTCATTCACTAAAACTAAGTCCAGAGCCGCCCCCTCCCTTGGGCTAAAAAAGTTCTCCTGGATGCATTTTAGGAATTCTACACCTTCTATACCCATCACACTAATTTTATCCCAGTTAATATTGGGGTAGTTGAAATACCCTACTATTACTGCCCTATAGTTTTTGCACTTCTCAGAAATTTGTCTACATATTTGTTCTTCTATCTCCCTCTCACTGTTTGGGGGTCTGTAGTACACTCCCAGCAGTGTGATCGCCCCTTTTTTGTTTTTCAATTCGACCCATATGGCCTTATTTGATGATCCCTCCAACATATCATCCCTCCTCACAGCTGTAATAGTTTCTTTAATCAATGCCGTGACCCCCCCTCCCTTTTTACCTCCCTCTCTATCCCGTCTGAAAATCCTGTAACTAGGAATGTTGAGCTGCCATACTGCCCCTCTTTCAGTCACGTCTCTGTAATAGCTATAATATCATAGTCCCAAGTATCTACCTGCGCCCTCAGCTCATCTGCCTTGTTCGCTATACTCCTTACATTGAAGTATATACCATTTAGTACAGGCAAACCTCCTTGTTGACTACTATCTAGCCCTTGATTCCTCTGTCCTTCCAATTTACTTTCTACACTTTTGTTTTCCAATTCCAGTTTTTCTTCCCTCCCTATTGACTCTATACTTAGGTTCCCATTCCCCTGCCAAGCTAGTTTAAACCCTCCCCAACAGCACTAGCAAACCTTCCCACGAGGATATTGGTTCTGTTCCCGTTGAGGTGCAAACCATCTGGCTTGTAGAGGTCCCACCTCCCCCAGAAACGGCTCCAGTTCCTCAGGAATCTAAAGCCCTCCCTCCTACACCGTCTATCCAGCCACGCATTCATCTGCTCTATCTTCCTATTTCTGAAATCACTAGCACATGGCACTGGTAGTCGGAGATTACTACCTTTGAGGTCCTGCTTTTTAACCTTTCCTAGCTCCCTAAACATTGCCTGCAGGACCTCACCCCTCTTCCTACCTATGTCATTGGTACCAATATGGACCATGAACTCTGACTGTTTACCCTCCCCCCTCAGAATGCCCTGCAGCCGTTCAGTGACATCCTTGACCCTGGAACCAGGGAGGCAACATACCATCCTGGAGTCACGTCTGTGGCCGCAGAAACGCCTGTCTGCTCCCGTAACTATTGAATCCCCTATTACTATTGCTCTCCCTCTCCTCTTCCCCCCTGCCTGTGCAGCTGAGCCTTCCATGGTGCTGTGGACTTGGCTCTGGCTGAACACCCCAGAAGAATCAATGCCCTCACCAGTACTCAGCACCAAATACTTGTTGGTGAGCAAGATGGGCTCAGGGGACTCCTGCACTACCTGCCTGGTCCTCCTCTTCTGTCTGACGGTCACCCATTCCCTCTCTGCCTGCACACTCTTAAGCTGCAGGGTGACCACCTCCTGAAACATGCTATCCATGTAGCTCTCAACCTTGCGGATGCACAGCAGTGACTGCAGCCGCCGCTCAAGCTCCATAACCCGATGCTCGAGCTGCTGTAGCTGGCAATACTTCCCCCAGATGTGGTCGTCCAGGCCATGGGAGGTGTCCAGGACATCCCACATGGCACAGGATGTGCATTCCACGGGTGTGAGCTGCCCTGCCATACCTTTAATTAACCTCTAATTTACTAACCTAGCTGGAATAAACTTAAAAACGTTAAGAAAGTTCTCTGTGTTAAATTTCAGCTGCCATGTGTCTGCCCATTTCACCAGTTTGTCTTTGTCCTTCTGAAGTCTGTTACTCTCCTTGATTGACTCAAATATCACATTCACAAACAAGTAACTAATCACTGTTAATTATTACAACTATGATTTATATAGCGCCTTTTTATATAAATGTCTCAAGCCACTTCATAGTATAAGCGTATGTATAATGGATGCAAGCGTGATTAAGGAAGGTGACTAAAAGGTAGATGAAAAGGTGGGGTTTTAGAAGGTTCATAAAAGGAGGAGAGAAAGGGGGAGAGGTTTAGGGACGGAATTCCAGAGAGCAGAACCCAGGGCGGCTGAAGATTCTGTGGCCAATTATGTGGTGAAGGGTGGAGGGATACATAAGAGGGTTGAGTCAGAGGAACGGACTGATCAAATAGACAACATAGGGCTGGAATAGGGTAGGATGAAGCCGTGGAGGGATTTAAAGAGCAGGACAAGGATTTTAAATTTAAGTGCGATAGCAAAATACTGCAGATGCTGGAAATCCGAAATAACAACAGAAAATGCTGGAAAAACTCAGCAGGCCAGGCAACATCCGTGGAGAGAAATTAGAGTTGGCGTTTCGGGTTGAAACCCTTTTTCAAAACTGGAAAGGAAATGAAATAGATCGAGGGCAAGGCTGCGATAGAACAAAAGAAGTAAAGGGACATTAAGAGGTATTCACAACCAGACGAGATGGTAATAGGACAGTGGAGACAAAAGATGGCTCAGATTAGGTGTGAAGTGTACTGGCAGGATGAGAGACAGCTGCTACCAAACGCAGATTGGGTGACCGTTTTGCGGAACACCTCCGTTCAGTCCGTAAGGGTGACCCCGAGCTTCCGGTCGCCTGTCATTTTAATTCACCGCTCCATTCCCACTCGGACCTCACCGTCCTTGGCCTCTTGTATTGTTCCACGGAAGCTAAACGTAAACTCAAGGAACAGCACCTCATCTTCCGATTAGGCACGTTGCAGCCTTCCGGACTCAATATTGAGTTCAACAATTTCAGATCATAACCTCGGCCCCTATTAC
Source organism: Somniosus microcephalus (assembly GCF_052327205.1). Taxonomy (NCBI): domain Eukaryota; kingdom Metazoa; phylum Chordata; class Chondrichthyes; order Squaliformes; family Somniosidae; genus Somniosus; species Somniosus microcephalus. Next base: position 163,777,521 of record NC_140997.1, on the reverse strand, counting down.
ATTTTTACTTACATTTTTTTTCCACCCCTTTGTTTTGGGTCTTCCCTTCCCCCCCCCCCCCTTCCCTTCCCTTTTTTCTCTCTCTCCCACCTGGCAGCTGTCTCTCATCCTGCCAGTACACTTCACGCCTAATCCGAGCCGTCTTTTGTCTCCACTGTCCTATTACCATCTCGTCTGGTTTTGAATACCTCTTAATGTCCCTTTACTTCTTTTGTTCTATCGCAGCCTTGCCCTCGATCTATTTCATTTCCTTTCCAGTTTTGAAAAAGGGTTTCAACCCGAAACGTCAACTCTAATTTCTCTCCACGGATGTTGCCTGGCCTGCTGAGTTTTTCCAACATTTTCTGTTGTTATTTTAAATTTAAGTGAGGACAGGGGAGATGAGAAAGTGGGACTTAGTATGGGAAAGGATATTCAATATTGTGTCTGCAGAAGAGAAGCTAAAGTAGGGGCAGAGATGAGCAATGTTGCAGAGGTGGGATTGGACAGTCAGTGGCGGAGAGGATATGGGGTATGAAACCCTGTTTAGGATTGAACAAAGTGCCAAGGTTGTGAATAATATGACTCAGCCTGAGTCAATGGCTGGGGAGGGGGAAGGAATCAATGGTAAAGGAATGTAGTTTGTAGCAGGGCTGAAGACAATGCATAAAGTAAACAGGCTGAAGGCATGCTGTGTGATAGTGGTAACAAACACATTAATGAGCTCATCAGAAATTCCTCTGCCTGCCATTTAAAAAAGCTGTTATCCATTTAAAATGAGCAGGTGAACACCTTCATTATAATAGCAGACAGAGGAATTTCACAAAGTGAAATTGGGATTGAATTTGCTCCAAGCTTCATCCATTCTGCCACCGTAATTTGGAGGAAATCCCATTTGAGCGCCAAAATAGGATTCTGTAGGAATGGCTAGATTCCTAACTAAAGGACTGAGGTCGAGTCAGTCTATCAAACAAACGATGTTTAATACTATTCAACAGAGTTTAACACAAAAACACAGGAGAACTAAATTACAGGTCTGTACTCTTTGCTGGCTCCACGAGGACTGGCTAGGGCGGCTCCCTAGCCTGATGTCATGATGTCATCACGTTTTCCCGCTACTGGAGGATCACGTGATCAATGTGATGACGTCATCGCGTTTGGTCTCATTCTTAAAGGAGCCGCGCTATGTACATGCAATAATATGAACAAAGATACAGATTCATTCTGTAGCTAATAATTTGTTAAAGATAATTATGTACATTAGATCAGAGTCCCCTGGTGGCTCTGCCACATACGCCCCCCCAGAATTTCTTTAACAGTAAAAGTCAATCGACTAGGAGGTCTGACAAGCCTGTCAGAGCGACTCCTGTATTCTTGGAGTGGACGTTGTTGAACAGCGGGCGGGCTGGCGGATGGAAGCCTTTGGTCTGGCGTGGATGCAGCGGGAGGTCGACCACGTCGTGGTAGCTGTGCGGTCTCTACTGGCCGGTCGATGTCCAGGTGTGCCGGTTTGAGACGGTCAATGGATATGTGGTCGGGTTTACCACCGATGTCTACGGAGAAACTCTTGTCGCCTGTCTCCAGTATGTGGAAAGGGCCTGTGTAAGGGGCCTTGAGCGGATCCCTATGGGCATCATGATGAATGAATACAAATTCAGCATTCTTTAGCTCTGCTGGTACGTGTGAAGATGGAAGGCCATGATGTGAAGTTGGGATAGGCACAAAAGCCTTGGCTGTTTCCCAGCGGTTGCTGAGTTGGTCGGCTGCAGACCATGGCTCATTTGGAAGCGGCAGGAAATCTCCCGGTACGCGGAGTGGCTGGCCGTACACGAGCTCCGCGGCGGACGATTGCAGGTCCTCTTTGGGTGCCGTGTGAAGACCCAACATGACCCATGGAAGCTTATCCACCCATCCGGCGCCTTGGAGGCTGGCCCTCAGCAATGCCTTTAACAATCTGTGGAAACGTTCACACAAACCGTTTGCCTGCGGGTGATAGGCCGTGGTGCGGTGAAGCTTGGTGCCGAGACCCTGGGCCACAGCGTTCCAGAGCTCGGAAGAGAAATGTGGACCGCGGTCTGAAGAAATGTCCGCCGGAACGCCGAAATGTGCGACCCACGAGTAGAAGAATGCTCTGGCAACATCAGCGGAAGTAGTAGACGCCAAAGGAACTGCCTCTGGCCATCTAGTAGTATGATCGACCATGGTGAGGATGTGTGTGAACCCCTGTGACGGTGGAAGTGGCCTGACGAGGTCCACGTTGACATGGTCGAATCGACGTTCTGGTACTGCGAACGTGGCCAATGGGGCCTTGACGTGACGTTGCACCTTAGACTTTTGACAGACGACGCAGGTGTTAGCCCAGTCGCGGATATCCTTATGCATTCCTCTCCAGACGAACTTAGCCGACATAAATTTTTGAGATGCCTTCATGCCAGGATGGGAAAGCCCGTGTATGGCGTCAAAAACTTTGCGGCGCCAGGCAACTTGATCGATCGGGCAGGGTTCTCCCATGGAGACATCGCAGAGTAACGAGGTGCCTGCTGCATGGAATTGCACATCGGTCGGTTGGAGGCTAGAGGTGTCGGTGCGATACCCCTGTGTTTCAGGGTCGGATGCCTGATCGGTGGCCATGAGGGCATAATCGATGCCCAGCTGGACCGCCCGTACGGTCGCTTGAGAAAGGCAATCAGCTACCAAGTTGTCCTTGCCAGCTACGTGTTGGATGTCTGTTGTGAATTCTGAAATGAAAGTTAGCTGTCGCTGCTGTCGAGCCGACCACGGTTCGGCAATCTTGGCCATGGCGAAGGTCAGTGGTTTGTGATCTACAAACGCAGTGAAGGGACGTCCTTCTAACAAAAAACGGAAATGGCGGATAGCCAGGAACAGCGCCAGCAACTCCCGGTCGAAAGTGCTGTATTTGCGTTCATTGCACCAGAGTTGGCGGCTGAAAAACGCCAGTGGTTGCCACGTCCCATTGACCCACTGTTCCTGTACGGTGCCTGCGGCATAGTCGGAAATGTCGGTGGTAAGGGCGATGGTGGCACCTGGCAGAGGGTGCGCCAACATAGTTGCATTTGCTAGAGCGGTTTTTGTGTTGTCGAAAGTGCTGTACATTTCGACCGTCCAGGCTATTGTATCCTTTCCAGCCTTGCCTTTGAGGGCCTTGTAGAGGGGCTGCATGAGTCATGCTGCCTTGGGCACAAAGCGGTGGTCGAAATTCACCATGCCCAGAAATTCTTGAAGAGCCTTGGTGGACTGCGGCCTTGGGAATGCCGTAATTGCTTCGACCTTTGATTGCAGTGGATTGCACCCTCCGAAGTAATGCGGTGGCCCAAGAAGTCAATCTGATGTAGGCCGAACTGACACTTGGCCGGGTTGATTATGAGGCCATGTTGGCTGAGGCGCTGAAAGAGGGTGCGTAGATGGGAGACGTGTTCCTCTTTGGTAGAGCTGGCTATCAGGATGTTGTCGAGGTAGACAAATAAAAACTTAAGATCCCGCAGGACCGAGTCCATTAGTCGCTGAAAAGCCTGTGCAGCATTCTTGAGCCCAAATGGCATCTGTAGAAACTCGAACAGTCCAAAGGGAGTGATGACTGCAGTTTTCTGGACGTCCTGCGGGTGTACGGGAACTTGGTGGTAGCCACGGACGAGGTCGACCTTGGAGAAGATTGAGTTTCCCGCCAAATGTGCGGAGAAATCCTGAATATGCGGGATCTGGTGCCGATCGGGAGTAGTGGCGTCATTAAGGCGTCGGTAGTTCCCGCATGGCCGCCATCCGCCGCCGGGCTTCGGGACGATGTGGAGAGGCGAGGACCAGGGACTATTCGACCGGCGAATAATCCCCAGCTGTTCCATCGTGGCAAACTCTGCCTTCGTAGCCGCGAGCTTGCCGGGTTCCAGGCACGGAGCTTGTGCGTAAACTGGAGAGCCAGTCATAGTAATGTGGTGTTCGACACCATGCTTAGTGGCAAGGAGGAGAAAGTGGGCTTGGTCAGCTCCAGGAATTCACCTAATAGGCGAGTGAACTCGTCCGGCGAGGGCAACACGCAGGAGACAGGGTGCGACGTTGCCGAACTGCGGAAGCAAGGGATGGAGTGGAAGGTGGCTGCGTGAACCAATTGACGATTCCTTACATCCACCAAGAGGCTGTTGGCGCATAAGAAATCCGTGCCGAATGTAGCTTGCGAAACCTTGGCTGTGATGAATTCCCACTGAAACCGTTGCCCGCCGAAACACACCTGGACCCGCCGTTTGCCAAAGGTACGAATGGCCCCGCCATTAGCTGCCTCGAGGGAGAGGCCGTGCCTCCCAGACTGAATATCAAATGCTGAGGCAGGAAGGATGCTACACTGCGCCCCGGTGTCGCACAAAAAGCGCTGGCCTGAGAGGGAATCTGTAATGTAGAGGAGCTTCCCGGAATTTCCAATCGCCATCGCGGCCGCGGAACGTCCCTCAGACTCGGTCTTCCTTTCCTGGAGTTGCTGCTGGTGTTGATGTTGGTTTTTTTCTTTAGGCGCGAAACTGCAGGGAGGGCGGCAGCCTCTGGCTTTCATGCCAAAACGGGCGTGGTAAAAGCACAAGCCGGGGGATGGAGGCATCGGGGCGGTGTTTGCGGTGGATGGGTGCCTCGTGGCAGCGCAGTGTTGCTGTGTGACCGCATAAATCGTATGTGCTTCTGCAGCAAGTGCTGCGCAATCTGTGGCTTCCGATCTGGCGAGGGCAGCCTGAACCTGCTCGGGTATTTGACTCAGGAATAACTCCCGAAAGAGGAAACATTGTGGTTTGGAGCCAAGGAGCGTGAGCATCTGGCTTATTAACACAGATGGCTTGGAATCGCCAAGCCCGGGCATAGCGAGTAGTCGGCGGGCACGCGCCGCCTTCGTGAGCCCGAAGACCTATATTAACCGCGCTTTAAGGGTATCATACTTGCTGTCAACCGGGGGGGTTTTCGAGCAGGCTGATGATCCATGAGGCCATGGAGCTGTCGAGTGCGGAGACCACATAAAGGTAACGGGTCTGATCTGCAACGATGTTTCGAAGTTCCGAAGTTCAAATTGTGCTTCTGCTTGTACGAACCAGGAGCCGCCTGTTGTTTCCAAAACTGTGGGAGCTTCAAAGCCACGGAGTTCGCTTCCATGTTTTGTTTCGCTTCGCTTCTTCCGCGAAAATAGTTCACGAAAATTCGGGGTCACCACTTTAGGGATGGCTAGATTCCTAACTAAAGGACTGAGGTTGAGTCAGTCTATCAAACAAATGATGTTTAATACTATTCAACAGAGTTTAACACGAAAACACAGGAGAACTAAATTACAGGTCTGTACTCTTTGCTGGCTCCACGAGGACTGGCTAGGGCGGCTCCCTAGCCTGACGTCATGACGTCATCATGTTTTCCCGCCACTGGAGGATCACGTGATCAATGTGACGACGTCATCGCGTTTGGTCTCATTCTTAAAGGAGCCGCGCTATGTACATGCAATAATATGAACAAAGATACAGATTCATTCTGTAGCTAATAATTTGTTAAAGATAATTATGTACATTAGATCAGAGTCCCCTGGTGGCTCTGCCACATACGCCCCCCCAGAATTTCTTTAACAGTAAAAGTCAATCGACTAGGAGGTCTGACAAGCCTGTCAGAGCGACTCCTGTATTCTTGGAGTGGACGTTGTTGAACAGCGGGCGGGCTGGCGGATGGAAGCCTTCGGTCTGGCGTGGATGCAGCGGGAGGTCGACCACGTCGTGGTAGCTGTGCGGTCTCTACTGGCCGGTCGATGTCCAGGTGTGCCGGTTTGAGACGGTCAATGGATATGTGGTCGGGTTTACCACCGATGTCTACGGAGAAACTCTTGTTGCCTGTCTCCAGTATGTGGAAAGGGCCTGTGTAAGGGGCCTTGAGCGGATCCCTATGGGCATCATGATGAATGAATACAAATTCAGCATTCTTTAGCTCTGCTGGTACGTGTGAAGATGGAAGGCCATGATGTGAAGTTGGGATAGGCACAAAAGCCTTGGCTGTTTCCCAGCGGTTGCTGAGTTGGTCGGCTGCAGACCATGGCTCATTTGGAAGCGGCAGGAAATCTCCCGGTACGCGGAGTGGCTGGCCGTACACGAGCTCCGCGGCGGACGATTGCAGGTCCTCTTTGGGTGCCGTGTGAAGACCCAACATGACCCATGGAAGCTTATCCACCCATCCGGCGCCTTGGAGGCTGGCCCTCAGCAATGCCTTTAACAATCTGTGGAAACGTTCACACAAACCGTTTGCCTGCGGGTGATAGGCCGTGGTGCGGTGAAGCTTGGTGCCGAGACCCTGGGCCACAGCGTTCCAGAGCTCGGAAGAGAAATGTTGACCGCGGTCTGAAGAAATGTCCGCCGGAACGCCGAAATGTGCGACCCACGAGTAGAAGAATGCTCTGGCAACATCAGCGGAAGTAGTAGACGCCAAAGGAACTGCCTCTGGCCATCTAGTAGTATGATCGACCATGGTGAGGATGTGTGTGAACCCCTGTGACGGTGGAAGCGGCCTGACGAGGTCCACGTTGACATGGTCGAATCGACGTTCTGGTACTGCGAACGTGGCCAATGGGGCCTTGACGTGACGTTGCACCTTAGACTTTTGACAGACGACGCAGGTGTTAGCCCAGTCGCGGATATCCTTATGCATTCCTCTCCAGACGAACTTAGCCGACATAAATTTTTGAGATGCCTTCATGCCAGGATGGGAAAGCCCGTGTATGGCGTCAAAAACTTTGCGGCGCCAGGCAACTTGATCGATCGGGCAGGGTTCTCCCATGGAGACATCGCAGAGTAACGAGGTGCCTGCTGCATGGAATTGCACATCGGTCGGTTGGAGGCTAGAGGTGTCGGTGCGATACCCCTGTGTTTCAGGGTCGGATGCCTGATCGGTGGCCATGAGGGCATAATCGATGCCCAGCTGGACCGCCCGTACGGTCGCTTGAGAAAGGCAATCAGCTACCAAGTTGTCCTTGCCAGCTACGTGTTGGATGTCTGTTGTGAATTCTGAAATGAAAGTTAGCTGTCGCTGCTGTCGAGCCGACCACGGTTCGGCAATCTTGGCCATGGCGAAGGTCAGTGGTTTGTGATCTACAAACGCAGTGAAGGGACGTCCTTCTAACAAAAAACGGAAATGGCGGATAGCCAGGAACAGCGCCAGCAACTCCCGGTCGAAAGTGCTGTATTTGCGTTCATTGCACCAGAGTTGGCGGCTGAAAAACGCCAGTGGTTGCCACGTCCCATTGACCCACTGTTCCTGTACGGTGCCTGCGGCATAGTCGGAAATGTCGGTGGTAAGGGCGATGGTGGCACCTGGCAGAGGGTGCGCCAACATAGTTGCATTTGCTAGAGCGGTTTTTGTGTTGTCGAAAGTGCTGTACATTTCGACCGTCCAGGCTATTGTATCCTTTCCAGCCTTGCCTTTGAGGGCCTTGTAGAGGGGCTGCATGAGTCGTGCTGCCTTGGGCACAAAGCGGTGGTCGAAATTCACCATGCCCAGAAATTCTTGAAGAGCCTTGGTGGACTGCGGCCTTGGGAATGCCGTAATTGCTTCGACCTTTGATTGCAGTGGATTGCACCCTCCGAAGTAATGCGGTGGCCCAAGAAGTCAATCTGATGTAGGCCGAACTGACACTTGGCCGGGTTGATTATGAGGCCATGTTGGCTGAGGCGCTGAAAGAGGGTGCGTAGATGGGAGACGTGTTCCTCTTTGGTAGAGCTGGCTATCAGGATGTTGTCGAGGTAGACAAATAAAAACTTAAGATCCCGCAGGACCGAGTCCATTAGTCGCTGAAAAGCCTGTGCAGCATTCTTGAGCCCAAATGGCATCTGTAGAAACTCGAACAGTCCAAAGGGAGTGATGACTGCAGTTTTCTGGACGTCCTGCGGGTGTACGGGAACTTGGTGGTAGCCACGGACGAGGTCGACCTTGGAGAAGATTGAGTTTCCCGCCAAATGTGCGGAGAAATCCTGAATATGCGGGATCTGGTGCCGATCGGGAGTAGTGGCGTCATTAAGGCGTCGGTAGTTCCCGCATGGCCGCCATCCGCCGCCGGGCTTCGGGACGATGTGGAGAGGCGAGGACCAGGGACTATTCGACCGGCGAATAATCCCCAGCTGTTCCATCGTGGCAAACTCTGCCTTCGTAGCCGCGAGCTTGCCGGGTTCCAGGCACGGAGCTTGTGCGTAAACTGGAGAGCCAGTCATAGTAATGTGGTGTTCGACACCATGCTTAGTGGCAAGGAGGAGAAAGTGGGCTTGGTCAGCTCCAGGAATTCACCTAATAGGCGAGTGAACTCGTCCGGCGAGGGCAACACGCAGGAGACAGGGTGCGACGTTGCCGAACTGCGGAAGCAAGGGATGGAGTGGAAGGTGGCTGCGTTAACCAATTGACGATTCCTTACATCCACCAAGAGGCTGTTGGCGCATAAGAAATCCGTGCCGAATGTAGCTTGCGAAACCTTGGCTGTGATGAATTCCCACTGAAACCGTTGCCCGCCGAAACACACCTGGACCCGCCGTTTGCCAAAGGTACGAATGGCCCCGCCATTAGCTGCCTCGAGGGAGAGGCCGTGCCTCCCAGACTGAATATCAAATGCTGAGGCAGGAAGGATGCTACACTGCGCCCCGGTGTCGCACAAAAAGCGCTGGCCTGAGAGGGAATCTGTAATGTAGAGGAGCTTCCCGGAATTTCCAATCGCCATCGCGGCCGCGGAACGTCCCTCAGACTCGGTCTTCCTTTCCTGGAGTTGCTGCTGGTGTTGATGTTGGTTTTTTTCTTTAGGCGCGAAACTGCAGGGAGGGCGGCAGCCTCTGGCTTTCGTGCCAAAACGGGCGTGGTAAAAGCACAAGCCGGGGGATGGAGGCATCGGGGCGGTGTTTGCGGTGGATGGGTGCCTCGTGGCAGCGCAGTGTTGCTGTGTGACCGCATAAATCGTATGTGCTTCTGCAGCAAGTGCTGCGCAATCTGTGGCTTCCGATCTGGCGAGGGCAGCCTGAACCTGCTCGGGTATTTGACTCAGGAATAACTCCCGAAAGAGGAAACATTGTGGTTTGGAGCCAAGGAGCGTGAGCATCTGGCTTATTAACACAGATGGCTTGGAATCGCCAAGCCCGGGCATAGCGAGTAGTCGGCGGGCACGCGCCGCCTTCGTGAGCCCGAAGACCTATATTAACCGCGCTTTAAGGGTATCATACTTGCTGTCAACCGGGGGGGTTTTCGAGCAGGCTGATGATCCATGAGGCCATGGAGCTGTCGAGTGCGGAGACCACATAAAGGTAACGGGTCTGATCTGCAACGATGTTTCGAAGTTCCGAAGTTCAAATTGTGCTTCTGCTTGTACGAACCAGGAGCTGCCTGTTGTTTCCAAAACTGTGGGAGCTTCAAAGCCACGGAGTTCGCTTCCATGTTTTGTTTCGCTTCGCTTCTTCCGCGAAAATAGTTCACGAAAATTCGGGGTCACCACTTTAGGGATGGCTAGATTCCTAACTAAAGGACTGAGGTTGAGTCAGTCTATCAAACAAATGATGTTTAATACTATTCAACAGAGTTTAACACGAAAACACAGGAGAACTAAATTACAGGTCTGTACTCTTTGCTGGCTCCACGAGGACTGGCTAGGGCGGCTCCCTAGCCTGACGTCATGACGTCATCATGTTTTCCCGCCACTGGAGGATCACGTGATCAATGTGACGACGTCATCGCGTTTGGTCTCATTCTTAAAGGAGCCGCGCTATGTACATGCAATAATATGAACAAAGATACAGATTCATTCTGTAGCTAATAATTTGTTAAAGATAATTATGTACATTAGATCAGAGTCCCCTGGTGGCTCTGCCACATACACCCCCCCAGAATTTCTTTAACAGTAAAAGTCAATCGACTAGGAGGTCTGACAAGCCTGTCAGAGCGACTCCTGTATTCTTGGAGTGGACGTTGTTGAACAGCGGGCGGGCTGGCGGATGGAAGCCTTCGGTCTGGCGTGGATGCAGCGGGAGGTCGACCACGTCGTGGTAGCTGTGCGGTCTCTACTGGCCGGTCGATGTCCAGGTGTGCCGGTTTGAGACGGTCAATGGATATGTGGTCGGGTTTACCACCGATGTCTACGGAGAAACTCTTGTCGCCTGTCTCCAGTATGTGGAAAGGGCCTGTGTAAGGGGCCTTGAGCGGATCCCTATGGGCATCATGATGAATGAATACAAATTCAGCATTCTTTAGCTCTGCTGGTACGTGTGAAGATGGAAGGCCATGATGTGAAGTTGGGATAGGCACAAAAGCCTTGGCTGTTTCCCAGCGGTTGCTGAGTTGGTCGGCTGCAGACCATGGCTCATTTGGAAGCGGCAGGAAATCTCCCGGTACGCGGAGTGGCTGGCCGTACACGAGCTCCGCGGCGGACGATTGCAGGTCCTCTTTGGGTGCCGTGTGAAGACCCAACATGACCCATGGAAGCTTATCCACCCATCCGGCGCCTTGGAGGCTGGCCCTCAGCAATGCCTTTAACAATCTGTGGAAACGTTCACACAAACCGTTTGCCTGCGGGTGATAGGCCGTGGTGCGGTGAAGCTTGGTGCCGAGACCCTGGGCCACAGCGTTCCAGAGCTCGGAAGAGAAATGTGGACCGCGGTCTGAAGAAATGTCCGCCGGAACGCCGAAATGTGCGACCCACGAGTAGAAGAATGCTCTGGCAACATCAGCGGAAGTAGTAGACGCCAAAGGAACTGCCTCTGGCCATCTAGTAGTATGATCGACCATGGTGAGGATGTGTGTGAACCCCTGTGACGGTGGAAGCGGCCTGACGAGGTCCACGTTGACATGGTCGAATCGACGTTCTGGTACTGCGAACGTGGCCAATGTGGCCTTGACGTGACGTTGCACCTTAGACTTTTGACAGACGATGCAGGTGTTAGCCCAGTCGCGGATATCCTTATGCATTCCTCTCCAGACGAACTTAGCCGACATAAATTTTTGAGATGCCTTCATGCCAGGATGGGAAAGCCCGTGTATGGCGTCAAAAACTTTGCGGCGCCAGGCAACTTGATCGATCGGGCAGGGTTCTCCCATGGAGACATCGCAGAGTAACGAGGTGCCTGCTGCATGGAATTGCACATCGGTCGGTTGGAGGCTAGAGGTGTCGGTGCGATACCCCTGTGTTTCAGGGTCGGATGCCTGATCGGTGGCCATGAGGGCATAATCGATGCCCAGCTGGACCGCCCGTACGGTCGCTTGAGAAAGGCAATCAGCTACCAAGTTGTCCTTGCCAGCTACGTGTTGGATGTCTGTTGTGAATTCTGAAATGAAAGTTAGCTGTCACTGCTGTCGAGCCGACCACGGTTCGGCAATCTTGGCCATGGCGAAGGTCAGTGGTTTGTGATCTACAAACGCAGTGAAGGGACGTCCTTCTAACAAAAAACGGAAATGGCGGATAGCCAGGAACAGCGCCAGCAACTCCCGGTCGAAAGTGCTGTATTTGCGTTCATTGCACCAGAGTTGGCGGCTGAAAAACGCCAGTGGTTGCCACGTCCCATTGACCCACTGTTCCTGTACGGTGCCTGCGGCATAGTCGGAAATGTCGGTGGTAAGGGCGATGGTGGCACCTGGCAGAGGGTGCGCCAACATAGTTGCATTTGCTAGAGCGGTTTTTGTGTTGTCGAAAGTGCTGTACATTTCGACCGTCCAGGCTATTGTATCCTTTCCAGCCTTGCCTTTGAGGGCCTTGTAGAGGGGCTGCATGAGTCGTGCTGCCTTGGGCACAAAGCGGTGGTCGAAATTCACCATGCCCAGAAATTCTTGAAGAGCCTTGGTGGACTGCGGCCTTGGGAATGCCGTAATTGCTTCGACCTTTGATTGCAGTGGATTGCACCCTCCGAAGTAATGCGGTGGCCCAAGAAGTCAATCTGATGTAGGCCGAACTGACACTTGGCCGGGTTGATTATGAGGCCATGTTGGCTGAGGCGCTGAAAGAGGGTGCGTAGATGGGAGACGTGTTCCTCTTTGGTAGAGCTGGCTATCAGGATGTTGTCGAGGTAGACAAATAAAAACTTAAGATCCCGCAGGACCGAGTCCATTAGTCGCTGAAAAGCCTGTGCAGCATTCTTGAGCCCAAATGGCATCTGTAGAAACTCGAACAGTCCAAAGGGAGTGATGACTGCAGTTTTCTGGACGTCCTGCGGGTGTACGGGAACTTGGTGGTAGCCACGGACGAGGTCGACCTTGGAGAAGATTGAGTTTCCCGCCAAATGTGCGGAGAAATCCTGAATATGCGGGATCTGGTGCCGATCGGGAGTAGTGGCGTCATTAAGGCGTCGGTAGTTCCCGCATGGCCGCCATCCGCCGCCGGGCTTCGGGACGATGTGGAGAGGCGAGGACCAGGGACTATTCGACCGGCGAATAATCCCCAGCTGTTCCATCGTGGCAAACTCTGCCTTCGTAGCCGCGAGCTTGCCGGGTTCCAGGCACGGAGCTTGTGCGTAAACTGGAGAGCCAGTCATAGTAATGTGGTGTTCGACACCATGCTTAGGGGCAAGGAGGAGAAAGTGGGCTTGGTCAGCTCCAGGAATTCACCTAATAGGCGAGTGAACTCGTCCGGCGAGGGCAACACGCAGGAGACAGGGTGCGACGTTGCCGAACTGCGGAAGCAAGGGATGGAGTGGAAGGTGGCTGCGTTAACCAATTGACGATTCCTTACATCCACCAAGAGGCTGTTGGCGCATAAGAAATCCGTGCCGAATGTAGCTTGCGAAACCTTGGCTGTGATGAATTCCCACTGAAACCGTTGCCCGCCGAAACACACCTGGACCCGCCGTTTGCCAAAGGTACGAATGGCCCCGCCATTAGCTGCCTCGAGGGAGAGGCCGTGCCTCCCAGACTGAATATCAAATGCTGAGGCAGGAAGGATGCTACACTGCGCCCCGGTGTCGCACAAAAAGCGCCGGCCTGAGAGGGAATCTGTAATGTAGAGGAGCTTCCCGGAATTTCCAATCGCCATCGCGGCCGCGGAACGTCCCTCAGACTCGGTCTTCCTTTCCTGGAGTTGCTGCTGGTGTTGATGTTGGTTTTTTTCTTTAGGCGCGAAACTGCAGGGAGGGCGGCAGCCTCTGGCTTTCGTGCCAAAACGGGCGTGGTAAAAGCACAAGCCGGGGGATGGAGGCATCGGGGCGGTGTTTGCGGTGGATGGGTGCCTCGTGGCAGCGCAGTGTTGCTGTGTGACCGCATAAATCGTATGTGCTTCTGCAGCAAGTGCTGCGCAATCTGTGGCTTCCGATCTGGCGAGGGCAGCCTGAACCTGCTCGGGTATTTGACTCAGGAATAACTCTCGAAAGAGGAAACATTGTGGTTTGGAGCCAAGGAGCGTGAGCATCTGGCTTATTAACACAGATGGCTTGGAATCGCCAAGCCCGGGCATAGCGAGTAGTCGGCGGGCACGCGCCGCCTTCGTGAGCCCGAAGACCTATATTAACCGTGCTTTAAGGGTATCATACTTGCTGTCAACCGGGGGGGTTTTCGAGCAGGCTGATGATCCATGAGGCCATGGAGCTGTCGAGTGCGGAGACCACATAAAGGTAACGGGTCTGATCTGCAACGATGTTTCGAAGTTCCGAAGTTCAAATTGTGCTTCTGCTTGTACGAACCAGGAGCCGCCTGTTGTTTCCAAAACTGTGGGAGCTTCAAAGCCACGGAGTTCGCTTCCATGTTTTGTTTCGCTTCGCTTCTTCCGCGAAAATAGTTCACGAAAATTCGGGGTCACCACTTTAGGGATGGCTAGATTCCTAACTAAAGGACTGAGGTCGAGTCAGTCTATCAAACAAATGATGTTTAATACTATTCAACAGAGTTTAACACGAAAACACAGGAGAACTAAATTACAGGTCTGTACTCTTTGCTGGCTCCACGAGGACTGGCTAGGGTGGCTCCCTAGCCTGACGTCATGACGTCATCACGTTTTCCCGCCACTGGAGGATCACGTGATCAATGTGACGACGTCATCGCGTTTGGTCTCATTCTTAAAGGAGCCGCGCTATGTACATGCAATAATATGAACAAAGATACAGATTCATTCTGTAGCTAATAATTTGTTAAAGATAATTATGTACATTAGATCAGAGTCCCCTGGTGGCTCTGCCACATACGCCCCCCCAGAATTTCTTTAACAGTAAAAGTCAATCGACTAGGAGGTCTGACAAGCCTGTCAGAGCGACTCCTGTATTCTTGGAGTGGACGTTGTTGAACAGCGGGCGGGCTGGCGGATGGAAGCCTTCGGTCTGGCGTGGATGCAGCGGGAGGTCGACCACGTCGTGGTAGCTGTGCGGTCTCTACTGGCCGGTCGATGTCCAGGTGTGCCGGTTTGAGACGGTCAATGGATATGTGGTCGGGTTTACCACCGATGTCTACGGAGAAACTCTTGTCGCCTGTCTCCAGTATGTGGAAAGGGCCTGTGTAAGGGGCCTTGAGCGGATCCCTATGGGCATCATGATGAATGAATACAAATTCAGCATTCTTTAGCTCTGCTGGTACGTGTGAAGATGGAAGGCCATGATGTGAAGTTGGGATAGGCACAAAAGCCTTGGCTGTTTCCCAGCGGTTGCTGAGTTGGTCGGCTGCAGACCATGGCTCATTTGGAAGCGGCAGGAAATCTCCCGGTACGCGGAGTGGCTGGCCGTACACGAGCTCCGCGGCGGACGATTGCAGGTCCTCTTTGGGTGCCGTGTGAAGACCCAACATGACCCATGGAAGCTTATCCACCCATCCGGCGCCTTGGAGGCTGGCCCTCAGCAATGCCTTTAACAATCTGTGGAAACGTTCACACAAACCGTTTGCCTGCGGGTGATAGGCCGTGGTGCGGTGAAGCTTGGTGCCGAGACCCTGGGCCACAGCGTTCCAGAGCTCGGAAGAGAAATGTGGACCGCGGTCTGAAGAAATGTCCGCCGGAACGCCGAAATGTGCGACCCACGAGTAGAAGAATGCTCTGGCAACATCAGCGGAAGTAGTAGACGCCAAAGGAACTGCCTCTGGCCATCTAGTAGTATGATCGACCATGGTGAGGATGTGTGTGAACCCCTGTGACGGTGGAAGCGGCCTGACGAGGTCCACGTTGACATGGTCGAATCGACGTTCTGGTACTGCGAACGTGGCCAATGTGGCCTTGACGTGACGTTGCACCTTAGACTTTTGACAGACGATGCAGGTGTTAGCCCAGTCGCGGATATCCTTATGCATTCCTCTCCAGACGAACTTAGCCGACATAAATTTTTGAGATGCCTTCATGCCAGGATGGGAAAGCCCGTGTATGGCATCAAAAACTTTGCGGCGCCAGGCAACTTGATCGATCGGGCAGGGTTCTCCCATGGAGACATCGCAGAGTAACGAGGTGCCTGCTGCATGGAATTGCACATCGGTCGGTTGGAGGCTAGAGGTGTCGGTGCGATACCCCTGTGTTTCAGGGTCGGATGCCTGATCGGTGGCCATGAGGGCATAATCGATGCCCAGCTGGACCGCCCGTACGGTCGCTTGAGAAAGGCAATCAGCTACCAAGTTGTCCTTGCCAGCTACGTGTTGGATGTCTGTTGTGAATTCTGAAATGAAAGTTAGCTGTCGCTGCTGTCGAGCCGACCACGGTTCGGCAATCTTGGCCATGGCGAAGGTCAGTGGTTTGTGATCTACAAACGCAGTGAAGGGACGTCCTTCTAACAAAAAACGGAAATGGCGGATAGCCAGGAACAGCGCCAGCAACTCCCGGTCGAAAGTGCTGTATTTGCGTTCATTGCACCAGAGTTGGCGGCTGAAAAACGCCAGTGGTTGCCACGTCCCATTGACCCACTGTTCCTGTACGGTGCCTGCGGCATAGTCGGAAATGTCGGTGGTAAGGGCGATGGTGGCACCTGGCAGAGGGTGCGCCAACATAGTTGCATTTGCTAGAGCGGTTTTTGTGTTGTCGAAAGTGCTGTACATTTCGACCGTCCAGGCTATTGTATCCTTTCCAGCCTTGCCTTTGAGGGCCTTGTAGAGGGGCTGCATGAGTCGTGCTGCCTTGGGCACAAAGCGGTGGTCGAAATTCACCATGCCCAGAAATTCTTGAAGAGCCTTGGTGGACTGCGGCCTTGGGAATGCCGTAATTGCTTCGACCTTTGATTGCAGTGGATTGCACCCTCCGAAGTAATGCGGTGGCCCAAGAAGTCAATCTGATGTAGGCCGAACTGACACTTGGCCGGGTTGATTATGAGGCCATGTTGGCTGAGGCGCTGAAAGAGGGTGCGTAGATGGGAGACGTGTTCCTCTTTGGTAGAGCTGGCTATCAGGATGTTGTCGAGGTAGACAAATAAAAACTTAAGATCCCGCAGGACCGAGTCCATTAGTCGCTGAAAAGCCTGTGCAGCATTCTTGAGCCCAAATGGCATCTGTAGAAACTCGAACAGTCCAAAGGGAGTGATGACTGCAGTTTTCTGGACGTCCTGCGGGTGTACGGGAACTTGGTGGTAGCCACGGACGAGGTCGACCTTGGAGAAGATTGAGTTTCCCGCCAAATGTGCGGAGAAATCCTGAATATGCGGGATCTGGTGCCGATCGGGAGTAGTGGCGTCATTAAGGCGTCGGTAGTTCCCGCATGGCCGCCATCCGCCGCCGGGCTTCGGGACGATGTGGTGAGGCGAGGACCAGGGACTATTCGACCGGCGAATAATCCCCAGCTGTTCCATCGTGGCAAACTCTGCCTTCGTAGCCGCGAGCTTGCCGGGTTCCAGGCACGGAGCTCGTGCGTAAACTGGAGAGCCAGTCATAGTAATGTGGTGTTCGACACCATGCTTAGTGGCAAGGAGGAGAAAGTGGGCTTGGTCAGCTCCAGGAATTCACCTAATAGGCGAGTGAACTCGTCCGGCGAGGGCAACACGCAGGAGACAGGGTGCGACGTTGCCGAACTGCGGAAGCAAGGGATGGAGTGGAAGGTGGCTGCGTTAACCAATCGACGATTCCTTACATCCACCAAGAGGCTGTTGGCGCATAAGAAATCCGTGCCGAGGATGGCTTGCGAAACCTTGGCTGTGATGAATTCCCACTGAAACCGTTGCCCGCCGAAACACACCTGGACCTGCCGTTTGCCAAAGGTACGAATGGCCCCGCCATTAGCTGCCTCGAGGGAGAGGCTGTGCCTCCCAGACTGAATATCAAATGCTGAGGCAGGAAGGATGTTACACTGCGCCCCGGTGTCGCACAAAAAGCGCCGCCCTGAGAGGGAATCTGTAATGTAGAGGAGCTTCCCGGAATTTCCAATCGCCATCGCGGCCGTGGAACGTCCCTCAGACTCGGTCCTCCTTTCCTGGAGTTGCTGCTGGTGTTGATGTTGGTTTTTTTCTTTAGGCGCGAAACTGCAGGGAGGGCAGCAGCCTCTGGCTTTCGTGCCAAAACGGGCGTGGTAAAAGCACAAGCCGGGGGATGGAGGCATCGGGGCAGCGTTTGCGGGGGAGGGGTGCCTCGTGGCAGCGCAGTGTTGCTGTGTGACCGCATAAATCGTATGTGCTTCTGCAGCAAGTGCTGCGCAATCTGTGGCTTCCGATCTGGCGAGGGCAGCCTGAACCTGCTCGGGTATTTGACTCAGGAATAACTCCCGAAAGAGGAAACATTGTGGTTTGGAGCCAAGGAGCATGAGCATCTGGCTTATTAACACAGATGGCTTGGAATCGCCAAGCCCGGGCATAGCGAGTAGTCGGCAGGCACGCGCCGCCTTCGTGAGCCCGAAGACCTATATTAACCGCGCTTTAAGGGTATCATACTTGCTGTCAACCGGGGGGGTTTTCGAGCAGGCTGATGATCCATGAGGCCATGGAGCTGTCGAGTGCGGAGACCACATAAAGGTAACGGGTCTGATCTGCAACGATGTTTCGAAGTTCAAATTGTGCTTCTGCTTGTACGAACCAGGAGCCGCCTGTTGTTTCCAAAACTGTGGGAGCTTCAAAGCCACGGAGTTCGCTTCCATGTTTCGTTTCGCTTCGCTTCTTCCGCGAAAATTGTTCACGAAAATTCGGGGTCACCACTTTAGGGATGGCTAGATTCCTAACTAAAGGACTGAGGTCGAGTCAGTCTATCAAACAAATGATGTTTAATACTATTCAACAGAGTTTAACACGAAAACACAGGAGAACTAAATTACAGGTCTGTACTCTTTGCTGGCTCCACGAGGACTGGCTAGGGCGGCTCCCTAGCCTGACATCATGACGTCATCACATTGTCCCGCCGCTGGATGATCACGTGATCAACGTGATGACATCATCGCGTTTGGTCTCATTCTTAAAGGGACCGTGCAATGTACATGCAATAATATGAACAAAGATACAGATTCATTCTGCAGCTAATAATTTGTTAAAGATAATTATGTACATTAGATCAGAGTCCCCTGGTGGCTCTGCCACAATTCCACTGAATTTCCAGAACAGTTACAGTAGTGGAGTAGGAGAAGCTCCAGGGAATTTCATCCCCTTTAATACATCCAGTACTAATGTTGCACGTGCAATTTCAACCTCAAGGTTTTCCTTCCCCAATCCGCAACCATGCACGACCTTCCTGAAACAGAAGAGCAGAAAGCGAGTCCCGCACAGCACAACTTAACGACTCCATGAGACAGGGATAGCACAGGCAGCAGGATTTCACAGGAACTACTGTGCAAAAACCAGAAGGTGTTTACAAATCAATTTTGGCACATGAAAGATCAGAACAAAGGCATTCCAACTTGCGGTGTCTCTGCTCCCATCATTCACTGCATTTCAGAGTGAGTCATTCTGGGAGTTTTTGAGGGATGTGTTAAGACGCTATATAAATGCAAATTATTTTTGTCATAGCATTTTAATAACATTTGCTCAAATCATGAATGAGAGATGCCACTGGAGCAGAATACATTGTGACTGACAGCAACTCCCCAGGTACCTCCCTGATCATGACAAGGGCCTCCTGAGGTTGCAAACAGGAACTTGCGGTTGGTCAGGTTCTAATCATAATAAAGCAGATATAATAAACATTAATAAAGAGTTTAAATGGAAAAGATGGAAAGGAATCAGTGAGATGAAGAAAAGTAATTACAGTCACTGATCACTGGGACTTTGAATATCCTTAGATTCTCTTTTATTATGAAATGATGATTTTCAAACACCTTTGCTTTGCCTAATGTTGCATTTGAAGTATCAGCTGCTGTTTGTCCCATAGCAACCAACACAAACTGGAAATGGGCAATCCCGACCATCTAGTCAGACAGCCATATTTTCACAAACCCTTTGCCATGGTTAAGGAGTTGCCAACTGTGGAATTAATTCTCATGGGGAAAGAAAGAATCATGGCTATTGAGGAAATAAAAGACAACCAGAAAGTAATTGAGATAACTCTCGATTTATAACAAGTCAAAGAAATTAATTTATATAATAAATTGAATAAAGATTTATTTACAAATGTATGCAATTGCGCAGCATGTACCACATTTTCAGGCACACTGACAGAACTTTCACACTAGCCAGCCATGAAAATAACATTTAAATATGGAAATCATCCGAATAAAAGTGAAAAGCTGCGGGCAATCAGTCTACAGCAAATGTTTAAAAAAAGCCCTGGTGAATAAAGCAAGTTACTGAGCATTCGAGGCAGATCATTTGCTCTATCTGAGGCAGTGTCAGCCCCTGAATAAAGAAATATCACATATTTCCATATAGGTTAGTTAAGCCCATGGTGAAGATTGCTGGGATGGCTGTCTTTTTAAGAGAAGTCTGTGCTGGAACTCGCCTACCCTGTCACGAGGACCAAGCTGTCAGGCATTGATTTGTGTGCCAGGGCAAAAGCTTCTGCAGCAATTTAGAAATGACGGTTGATGTTGTTATAATCTGACATTCAGCAATTTGGAGACCTAGGCCTAGAAATTGTGGGGTTTATCGCCACCCATCGCCACCAGAATCAGGTGAAAAAATGGCGGCCACCGCTCTTCTGCCAGCTGGTGGCAGCTCCTGTGGTGGCCACCAGTTTTGGATGGCCAGCAGCGCTGCCGATATCAGCAATCGCGAAAATCATGGAAATGAAGCAGATCGTGGTGTCAGTGAGTGCGCAACGCTCACTTGACATCCGATCTGCAAGTTTGGAGTTCGCTGTTCAACTTACTGGCATGCCTTACGTGCAATGAGCTGAGCAAGCATTGACAAGCAGGAAGGAGGCTCCAGCAGCGGTATTTAGAGGGATCATCAGCAACTACTTGCACCTGACATGTTTGTCCAGTTTGACTGGCGCTGTACAACTTTCTGCAACTCCTGCAGCTTTATAAACTTCTTGCAAGGTAACAGCGAGTGTTGATGCAAGTGGAGAATGCCTTCATTCTTATTTAAAGGCTTCTGCCCACACCACTTGCTCCCAGTCATGGGGGCTCTACTGGCTGATTCCCTCACACTTGAGTATCTTCGGGAGAGGGAGCAGAGGCAACGAAGAAGATGAGAAGATGTGTGCAGAGGGAGGAGGAGGAGGGGGGCCAGGAGGGCTCTCAACAGGTGGCCTTACCCACCTAGGGTTTTCCGAGAGCACTTCTCTTGTATCCACTTAAGCGAGGAGCAGTGTATTAGGAGGCTCTGCTTCAGCAAGGAGGTGGTCACAGAGCTCTGCCATCTCCTGCAACCAGACCTGTAGCCTGAGAGCAGGGCGAACATGACTTTCCCAGTGGCAGTCAGGGTCACTGTAGCCCTCAATTTCTTTGCCAGCAGATCCTTCTAGTCTGCAGCAGGTGACATAGCTAACCTCTCCCAGTTCGCTGTTCATCGCTGCATCTGGGAGGTCACTGTGGCTCTCTACACCAGGAGAAGGGACTACATTGTCTTCTCTCTGAGCAGAGAGAAGCAGGACGAGTGCGCATGTGGTTTTGCCAGGATAGCAGGCTTCTCCATGGTGCAGGGCGTTATCGACTGTACACATGTGGCTTTGCGGGTGCCACATAACAATCCTGAGATCTCTAACTGCAAAGGCTACCACTCTCTTGATATGCAGTTGGTGTACGACCATGCCCAGTGCTTCCGATAGTCAATGCCCGCTAACCTGGCAGCAGCCATGATGCCTTCATCCTGTGTCGGTCGGTGTGCCAGAAAACTCCAGCCACCATAACAAACTCAAGGGTGGCTGCTTGGAGACGAGGGCTATCCGCTCTCCAGCTGGCTGATGACTCCCCTCTGCAACCCCAATATTCATGCCCAGCATTCATATAATGAGAGCCATACTTCCACCAGGAACATCATTGAGCAGACCATCGAGCTACTGAAGCAACGGTTCCGCTGCCTTGATCGCTTGGGAGGAGCCCTCCAGTACATGCCGGAACAGGTGTCCCATTTCGTGGTGGTCTGCTGCATGCTTCACAACTTGGCCATCATTAGGGTGCAGCCCTTGCCACCAGGAATTGCGGGACCACCTCAGGAGAAGGAAGAGGGAGAGGAGGAGGAGGACGAGGAGGGCGGGAGGAGGCAGGCAGCCAGTCCCCCTTCCAGATGGGCTGTCCGTGAATGCCTCATCAGACTCCGATTCCAAAGAATAAAACCTCAGATCCCCGTTGCTCACCACATCCCCATCATACCATCCCTCTGTCACGGAATATCACAGCATCCTCCTGGGCACAAAGCTGAAATGAGAGACATCACAAAAGATTCCAAACAAAATTAATAAATTTATCAAAAATCAATTGACACATATTTACACTTATGATATGAACGCACCACCCTTGTGCAATCCCTTAGTGCCTGTCGTTTCGGTGCCCTTTCCTGTCCTAGTGCTCCTACGATGTGCTCCCCCAATGGCTGCAGCAAGGCTGGTGGAAGGCTGATGAGTTTCCATGGGGGTGAATTCAGATGGCCTTGCAGGATGACCGCGAGCAGCTCTGGTCCTAAAAGGCCCGGCTGTAGACTGCACCACCTTGGCATGGGCGGCAGTAGTCTAGGCTGGTTGGCTGACAGGCAGCGGCAAGGGCAATGGCGGGGGAGAGACCTTACTTGAGAGTCTCCGCATCAGGAAGAAAACAAACATTCTGAAAGAAAAAGTGAAAAGAAATTTATGGTGAGTATGTTATTCTCCTTTTTAATTAAAAAGATGAAGTACTTTAAACAGCAAGTACTCCCTCTATAGATTCCTTTCCTTTTTAATAGGCAATTTCAAGACTCTGAGTGTTTGTATTGCATTTATGGCTTAAAACATCCTTCCCTTGATAATTTCAGCTGATAACAGAATGCGGCAATCATTGTCCCTGCAGTGCTGAGTAAGACAAAAGTCAGATTCTTCCAGTATCCTGTGTACATTATTTACCTCAGGTGAAAGATACCCTGTGTACTGTATCTATCATTTTCACTTCCCAGTAAATTAGGATAGGTTTCTGTTCTTAAATCTGTACTACCGTTCATGCAACCAATAAATAAACCCAAAAGTTACTGCTGGGGCGTACCGATCACAGAAAGGACACAATCCGCTTTCCGGTCCGTAGACTATAAATCAGGCGTCATGCCTTTAAGAAGGATCACACCTTTAAGAAACTTGATCTGCAACATAGTTAAGCCCAGAGCGGGGGAGGAGCAGTCGAAGCTATGCACTGATGAAAGGCAGTCGTACTTTGTGTAGTCTCTGACTCCATTTTGTGTCCAGCATGCAGCCTCAACAATTAAACCTTTTCTGTTGAACCTCTCCGAGTTCAGTATTTTTTGCTAGGAGTACGTAGACTCCTACACTGCCGTGATATTAGTATGCAAACACTTCTTAGTTTGTTCTTGTAATGGAGGTGTTAATCTGTTTAAAGCCTTGGCAAGCTGAAATATAAAGTAGCTCAACAGCTTGCAAATATCTTCAATGTGTTTGTCCTTCCATCTCCAAACAGTAACGGGAGGAATAAAATACAGAACCAAACATCTGGCTTGTTGTATTCCACTGTAGTTGTTAACTGCCTCACTGACAATTACTTTCTTCAGTCCAAATGTGCATTTCCGGATTTATTCGCTTAGATTAAATGTTCATGCAACAATTTTTTTTATGGTAAATGGAAGATTCATTTATTGCTGTTAACTTATAAAACATTTTTCCACCCTCCTTCCCACCCCCCACACCATTTTGTAAATGGCATGGGTTATTAATTGAACACTTTCAATGGTGTCAGCATCAAGCAATCCCAAACAGAGGTTAGACATAACATGGCTAGATGCAGAGGAAAGCTCCCTCTTCCCTCACCTGAACCTCAGGAGAGCAATCCCAACTATACCAACGTGACACTGTTCCATTCCCAAATCAGCCATCATATGGTCTTTCTCTCAGTGAGTTTGTCAAATTAGTACTAATTGGTATTGTGGTATTTATTTTTCTGTGGACTTGTACCTCATTGGAATTGGATTTAGACAGCCCAAATTAATTTTACTTCAGACCCTTAGAGCCAGCAGACAAGGGAAACTTTCATTCCTATCAATGCGGGTTGCATTTGAACCCAGGCTACCGATGGGAAAGATCAGTGCATTTATCTGCCCCTCCAGGGATGGTTTTGCCCTTGTTTTCATCATGAAAAATTGCAGACAACAAATCAAAGTGATTGCATGAAGAGGACCATCAGCAATGGAAAGTAAAGAGAATGTGACCGCATTGGCATGGGGAATTATGGCTACTAGATTTTGGAGGTGCAGAACGTACAGAATAAAATACGAACATGTTTTGTCTAGCATATCTGCAGTTCATGTGGACATGATTTTCAGAAAATGTAGCTTATAACTCATGAAAGGGCTACTTTAGATGGTGTAGTGGGTAAGAGCACCACCTATGTAAAACTAAACCGCATAGATTAATAGGTTCTCGATTCAATTCCCAGTCTGGGCTGAGTTCACTGATCTCAGCCGAAGCATCAGTTAAGCATTATAATTGTCCCCAGTGTCTTTGGCCTTGAGGGGAAACATTAGGCAGGATTTGCATTTTTGAGACCCATGATGGAAAGAGCACGTGTGAGGATGTCAACTCTCCCTCTCTTGACTCACATTTAGAACATGGCCACTTGGCCAAGGTACTAAACTGCTGGCCTTATGAAACCATTCTCTTACCAGAGTTAGCACCTTCATAAGAGGAGAGGGATTAATAAGGTTGATCCCAAGAAAATGTTTATGCCTATGAAGGATTGAAAATCACAGGGGCAGAATCTTTTGTTGAATTGGGAAATTAGGAGCAAAGAGAGAAGTGTGTCACAGACACCTCTAAGTTACCAGGTGTAAGGTTTGAAAATTTCTGCACAAACCCAGAACAGAAGGAAAGTCATTTTAAAGTGATTTTTGGAACATCACAGAAGGAATATGGAAAAAAGGATAAAGGAGTGGTTGGGCCAAACAGAAGGATTTCAAGGAGTTTATTTTAAGGAAGAGACTTTTTGGGACTGTTTATAGAGTTATTAGGCAAAGGGGATTTAAAATAAAAATCCCAGGAAGATTTGGCTGGTTTAAAAGACATGTTCAGGCTTGCAAAAGGCTGGAACAGCAGGGAGGCGGGCTGAACCCCTGAGGTTTGGATATCGGACTGTCTAAGGAATGTCAGGATGCCCCGGGTTTTTGCATAAGGACAATGAAGCCTGTTTTCCCGCACAGGGCCAGGTATTGTGTAAACAGGACATGCCTCCAGCCACACAAAGGAAAAGAACATCGGCCCTACAAATACTATAAACAAACCACAGTCCAAAGTCAATGTAAGGAGATTGACAAACGTTTGGCATTGGTTTCAAGGCAATCCCAAAACCAGTTAAAAGCCAATTAAGTTTGGGAGAGCCATCCCCTAAACTCGTTAGTTTTGGATGGGCCATTCCCGAAGCTCGATAGAGTTTTAAAAGACATTAAAAATAACGAGCCCGCCAAATTTAACAAAGGAAACCGAGATTTGGCGGTCAGATAAGCCAGGCCCCAAATTAGTATAATTGAGGCCTGCTTGTCCAGTTAAACAGTTAGCGCAACACAGCCAGTTCGAGTCAGTTCAGAAGTCTGAGTTCAAGTTCAGCCAACCAGCTCAAGAGTAAGATCATCATCGGAGACTCAAAGGAAGAAAGAAGAAACAGAGATCGTGGCAACCAAAGGCCTATAGAAACCAACACCAGCCAATATTACCACCAACCAGATAATATTGGGCCACCGCGACCAACAAGAAACCAACTGCCGAAAACTCATGAACCAAAGACTTGTTTCCACTCTACAGGCTAGTCTGACTTACCCCTGGGTAAGATTTTTGGACAAAAGACTCTAAAACTAGCCCTAACCAAAGAAATTTGGGTTCTTACCCAATAAGATCCAAACGGAGCGACTAACCGCATCTGCAGACTCACTCCAACTGAAGACCCAACGTAGGTGCAGTCTTCTACCATGTCTGAAGTACGGCAGGCCCCAACCACCACAATTAAAGAGAACCCCGAAATCGTGAACCTCTACAACTGTCAAGAAAGTCATTTTTGGTGAGCATTTCCTGGTCCTCTGGATTCCAGCCTAGTTAGTGTAGTGGGGTTGGGAGGGAAAGGGATTTTGTACATTGTAATTCTCCCTCGCTTATTCCGTGTGTTCCCCACTCTTTTACAGTGTAAGTTTTATTGGATTGTATATTCCCCTGTCTCAAAATAAAGATCTGAATTCTTTTTGACTAACCCAGGTGTCTGTTGCAAGTTTTATTACGACCCCTAAATCAGTACAAAATCTAGAACAAGGGAGTGTGAGTGATTCGAACCACTCAGAAGAGTCAGTGGTGAAGCTGACTACATACAACATCCCCTACAGCATGGCGACCGTGGCAGGACTTTGGCAAAAGGGCAGTAATGCAATAGACCCTGTGTTTGATGAAAGGACAAAGACGGAAGAGAGGATTTCCTCTTACATTTTTGAGAAGGTGAATATCACCAAGAAGTGGGTAACCAGTCTATTATGTGCTGAGCGTCCTATAGATGCTGCAGCTAATTGGACTGAGAGCCAGGATCATAAAAAGTCGGTAGAGAAGGCCATCTGGTTGGTCTGTGCCCTATGACAGATCCAGCTTTTAGACCAGCAGGTGAAAGCTTTGACAGCAGAGCTGCAGGAGGCAATCAACCTGTCCAAAGCCATAGCTGTAGCAGGGGAGGAACTATTGCAGGAATTACAAGCGCAGAATCAAGATAAATTGCAATTAGTAGAGAAACACAGAAACAGGCATGAGTATTTTAGGTGTCAAGTCACCGAAGCAAAGGGAAATGAGCTGGTATTGAAAGAAGAGAACACTCGGCTAACCAGACAGATAATGGAACAGGAAGAGCAGTATAGGAATATAAAGGCAGCTTATCAAGTAGCATGTAGTAGGGAGTTTGAAGCGGGAGATCACGGCCCCTGTCAAAAGCAGATAGAGAGTTAAAGCTTGCTCTGTCCAGGGCAAAAGGCATGGTATGCCTAGTAAGCCTGGGTGCGGCCCGGGTAGACCTGGAAGTAGAAGTTGAAACTGTGCAGACGTCGCCTATGGCGCCGGGGAGCAACTCGGTTGGGCAGCAGGAGGGACAAGCAAGCTGTAGGGAAGACAGGGAGGAGTGCACACCACTGCCACCTGTGGCGCCGGGTTTTGACTCGGTTTGGCAGCAGGGTGAAGTGGGCAAACAATTGCAGGAAAGGTCGGAGCCGGGGCCAATGTGCCCGGCTCGACAGCAAAAGTTTGGTCCACTTGGGGTAGGTGGGGGCCAGGGGCCCCTGGAAAGCCAGTTTGTGGTTCCCCATGAGACTCAACAGCTTAGGGCTATGGTAAGCCACCTGAGTAAGCTCACCCACAAGGGAGATCCGTCAGTTCACTTTTTGGAAGTGGAACAAGCAGCAGGCATTAATGAGTGCGATGACTCAGAAATGGCCAAGATGCTCCTGTTCACCTTAGATGGCAATCTGTACCAGTCCCTCTCTGCTGAGTGCAAGAAGGGACAGGGAGGGTATGCTGCCCTCCGGGATCAAGTTCTGGAGGCGATGGGGATGAATGATGGTAGTTCGTTCTCCCGGGTGGAGAATACCCAGTTAGCAGGGGAGACCCCACAGGCATTCGCAGACAGGTTGTGGCCTGTGTACAGGAGTGCCTGTAATGGGGATCTTGACTGGGCTAACTTGAACCAGGATGAACTGGCTCACTGGCTCCGAAGTCTGGTGGCAAACAGCTTGCCATGGATCAGAGCCAAGGCCAAGCTATGGTTCGACCCAAAGGGCCCCCAGATCACCGAGGAGGCAGTGGTCAGACAGCTGGCCCTGGCTTACCGCAACGGTAGGGTGGTAGACGAACCACAGACTAAAGGGAAAGTGCATGAGTTTAAACCCAGCCAGGGTAAGAAGGAATGGCACCAGGAAGTGGGTATCCCTTCCGATGTGAGGCGCAACTGCTTCGGGTGCGGCAAGAGTGGGCATTGGAGAAGGGATTGTAGAAATCCTTGGAAGGATAGTGTAGGAAAGAACTCCTCAGCTCCCGCCCCAAAGGCAGAAACACAGGCCTCTACCCCCATAGTATATTCGATAGTAGTTGCACTTCAGGTTTTGTTGGCTGGCCCAGGGAAGGTAGCCACAGCCATGGGTGCTTTAACTCCATCTGCCCCCCCAGTTAACACAGACTTATGACTAGAGCCAGCGCAGCCTGTCTATCTGTGTCCCCTTGAGTATGATGTGTGGAGAAGACCGCTTGTTAAGATGGAGGTGGAAAAGGTAAAAGGGACCTATCTGCTGGACACGGGAGCTACAAGTACCATAGTCTACTCAGATAACCCTGTTATGTCTGACATTGGTGATAGGTACTCGATTGCCTTGGCCTGAGCACATGGAGTTTGATAGTGCTGTTATCATTGTATTGTGTATAGGTATTCGATTGCTTGTGCCTGGAAGTGTGTGTGTGTGGCAGCCATTATAAAAGCAGCATGAACTGAACTCGGCTTACGGTCTCTGGATTATCTTTGCAAACGCAACATTTGGCGACAAGGATGGCTGAAATCTCTCTTCCACCACCTCCTCCCTTCCTTGCACTACCAGGTGAGCCCCCAATCCCATGGGTTTGCTTCTTACAGTCCTTTGAAACCTACCTCATTGCTCTTGGACTAGAAACTGTGAGAACGGCTTGGAAAAAGGCACTGTTATCCCATTGCTTGGGAGCGGAGGGCCAGCATGTTCTTGGGACATTATGCACAGCAGACTCAATTCAAACGTATGATGTGGCTGTGGCTCTGTTAAGCACACACTTCTCTGCCCCACAAAGTGCCCTCCTGCGGCGATTCATTTTTAGACAGCGTCACCAACTTCCCGGCGAGTCGGTGCATCAATACGTGGCTAATTTGAGGGGGTTAGCTAGCTCGAGCAGGTTCAGTGCGCTACAAGATGAGATGGTGCATGATCAACTAATAGAGCACACCAACAACGTGAGAGTGCGTGAAAGACTGCTCCTCGAGTCCGACGATCTGTCATTGTCACAGGCAGTCAACATTGCCTTTCAAGTGGAGTCTGCAGCCGAATGTGCAGCGAAACTAGCACACACACCCAGTGACGGCGCCCTCGGCCCCGACAGCCCTGATACTGTAATGCTTGCACGACGGCAGCAACGCGCGCTACCGTGGCAACAGTGTGGAAACTGCGGATCTCATTCACATGCTACCAGAGCGCAGAATTGCCCCGCGCGCGGCCAAGCCTGTTGCAATTGTGGAAAACAAAATTACTTTGCCAAGGTCTGCCGCTCTGCCCCTGTTGCTACAGATGAACACTCTCAGTCCTCAAGCAGTTGGCCTATAATTCACAACGTGAGCTCTGGGCCAGTAGTGGCTTTCAAGTCATGAACAATTAACCTGAATGATGTGTGCATCCCTCTGTTATTGGATACCCGTGCCAGCGTCTCACTGCTGAATGTGGACACATTCAAATGCTTTTTCAGCTCCCTGCCACTCTCTGCGCCCTCCACTGCCCTTTGCGGGTATGGTAATTCGAAAATTGGACTAGTGCACTCAGTCAACCTCACTGTACGCTATGGAACAAAAGTTTTGCCAGATTTTTGTTTTCATGTGGCACGCCAAGGAGCTAACCTGATGGGACTGGATCTTTTCACTGACCTGGGTATTTCTCTCTTGGACACCGGCAGGTCTGCGATTCTGCACGTTGCCTCACTGTGGCGCCAAACATGGCCAGCACTCTTCGAGGGTCTGGGCTGCCTGACTGCCTTCACCCTCCAGCCCATGGTTGACTCCACTGTTACCCCTGACATTCAGCCACTGCGCCGCATTCTGCTTGCTCTCCATGACGGGGTCACAGCTGAACTAAAGCAGCTACTGGAAGCTGGCATCATCGAACCAGTTGATGCCTCCCCATGGGTCTCCAACCTGGTGGTCGCAACGAAAAAGTCAGGTGGTCGACGCGTCTGTGCCGATCTTCGAGCAGTGAATAAGGCCGTAATCCCTGACAAATATCCACTGCCCACGTCAGAGGAACTCACAGCGCAGTTCTATGGTTCCATCCTGTTCTCGAAACTGGACCTTCGACAGGGCTATCTACAGGTTCCCCTCCACCCCAGCAGCAGGGACCGCACTGCTTTTGTGACACATGCTGGCATCTTTCGGTACATCAGGATGCCATTTGGACTTAGCTCTGCACCCAGCTGCTTCCAAAAGGTGATGTCCTCTGTGCTCGCGGGCATTCCTGGGGTGGCCATCGACCTGGATGACATCGTCGTGCATGGGCCCTCGACCTCCACTCACGATGAATGCCTTCACAGAGTTTTCACAGCTCTAGCAAAACATAAGCTCACACTGAATGGCGAAAAGTGCGTCTTTGCTGTTTCAGAGATCGAATTTGTGGGGTTTCGGTTGTCGGCCGACGGTATATCCCCACTCCAGTCAAACGTGGATGCCATTCACAGCATCCCAGAACCCAGCTCTGCAGCACAGGTTGCCTCCTTCCTTGGCATGACTGGCTACTACCTGAAGTTTTTGTTCCAGTACTCAGCCACCACAGCCCCACTGTGCCAGCTCCTGCGAAAGGATGAGCCCTGGGTGTGGTCACAAGCCTGTACGGAAGCTGTTCGCCTCCTCAAATAGAAGCTCACGTCGCCTCCGGTGTTGGCTCACTTTGACGTCGCCAGCCCTACCCTCGTCACCTGCGATGCGTCCGCTGCAGCTGTGGGGGTGGTGTTATCGCAGATACAGAATGGAGTGGAGAAACCAATCGCCTTTGCCTCCCGAGCCCTTAGCCCCACCGAACAGAAGGACTCAGTAGGCGAGCATGAGGCGCTGGCGTGCGTCTGGGCATGAGAGCGGCGGCACCTGTACACGTATGGCATGCCTTCACCCTGCGAACCGGTCACCAGGCTCTCACTGCCCTGCCGTCGACATCCGGCATGGGCCACAGACCACTGCGTCTACACTGCTGGTCTGACCGCCTCCGCCAATACAATTTCAGTCTCCAGTTCACACCAGGACGTGACAATGTTGTTGCAGATCTGCTCTCCCGCACTGTCTCTGCCCCAGCCCCACTTGTCGGGTCTGAACATGTGGAACAGGATATTGTCCAGATGCTGCACACGCCTCTCCAAACCACAGTCTCTCTCCAGGAGCTCAAAGAGGCCTCTGAACACGATCCGGCCCTCTCCCAGCTGTGCACCTTCATCAGAGATGGCTGGCCTCGCAAGGTGCCTGAGGAACTGTCTGCCTACTCCAGAGTTAAAGAGGAGCTCTCCTGCTGGAATGAGTCCTGTGTTGCACGTGGGCTCTGCACTGTGGTCCCAAGTGCCCTTCATGCGCGTGTTTTCTCCACGGCGCATGAGGGCCACTTAGGCATAGTGAAGCTCAAGCAACGATGCCGAGACCTACTGTGGTGGCCGGGTATCGACAGGGAAATCGAGGCCCTGTTCAAGGACTGTGCAGCCTGCCTTGTAAGTGGCAAGACTGGCCACCAAGCTCCCCCACCCCTGCAACCCCTTGCCTGGCCCTCTCAGCCCTGGGAGCACCTGCAGCTGGACGTCTGCGGGGAGATCCACGGTGTCCCCCACCATCAACGGTTCCTAGTGGTGACCTATGACCTGCACTCAAAATGGCCAGAGGTCACTGCCGTGGGCTCCGTCACCTCTCGGGTCATCATTGATATCCTTGAGTCCCTCTTCTCCCGCTGGGGGCATCCAAAGGCCATCACCACAGACAATGGCCCCCAAATGGTCTCTTTGGAACTCTCCTCTTACCTTGACAGCAAGGGCATCCGTCACATTCGCACAGCGTACTACCACACCGAGTCAAATGGGGGGGTGGAGCGTTTTAACCAGACACTGAAAAATGGCCTCAGAGCACACCTATCCCAGGGGTGTGCATTTGACAAGGCCCTCCTCCACACACTGCTGCACTACAGAGCCTCCCAGCATTCCACTACAGGGGTCTCACCCGCATCCCTCATGCTAGGCCGTGAGCTCATGCTGCCCCTTGGCAGGCTCCGCCCCTCACGAGCTCAGAGCCCTGCTCCACGGGCTCAAGCCACAGTCGCTAGACAGCAGGAGAAGATGAAACTCCGCTTCGACCAGTCGAAGAGGGCCAAGGCGCCCAACATCTCAGTCTCCGATTGGGTCAGAGTCCGCAGGCCTCACCGCAATAATAAGATGGCGTCATTCTGGTCCTCCCCTCTCCAAATCAGCCACCAACTTGGACCAGCCACTTTCTGCCGCACTGACGGCTCTCGGTGGCATGCCAGCCGCCTTCGGAAGGTGCCAGCACCCCCTGATGTGGGATTATATGGACCTAACCCCCAAGCCTTACCCCCAGAGTGGCGGGATGCACATGTGACTCAGCCAGCCAACCCCCAAGCAGATGTCGTGCCTCAGCCTGCTCCTCAGCAGTCCCCACTTCGGCCTGCTCTTCACCAGTCCACACCTCGGCCTGTTCGTACACGTTCTCGCCCTGGCCACCTACAAGACTTTGTCACTACATTTCATGTTTGAAATTCTGTGAGGGGGGAGGAAATGTTATGTCTGACATTGGTGATAGGTCCTCGATTGCCTTGGCCTGAGCACATGGAGTTTGATAGTGCTGTTATCATTGTATTGTGTATCGGTATTCGATTGCTTGTGCCTGGAAGTGTGTGTGTGTGGCAGCTATTATAAAAGCACCATGAACTGAATTCAGCTGACGGTCTCTGGATTATCTTTGCAAACGCAACAAACCCCACTGCCTCACCTCTGTCTAACGGGGTCCCATAGAGCTTAGTGGGGTTCACAGGTAACGAGCAGGCTGGCTCGTTCTCTGTTGCACTGTCCATTCATTTAGGAGCACTCCACACCAAGTGGACTTGTGTTCTAATGAAGTGGGAGCAGGAAGGGAAGGGGATCCTGGGGGCTGATTTTATCATAGGCCACCGGATCCTAGCGGATCTTAGGAACCACTATCTGTGGGGAGCATGCACCAGCAAAGAGGGTGAAGTGGCAGTTATCCCAGGGAAGCAGGGCAAGGGGACCCTGTGTACCCTAAAACCCAAGGAGGGTTACGACCTCGAGCAAATGGTCAGTAACACGCCAGTGGATTACCAGGCATTTGTGCGAGCACATCTCGATGCATTTGCCACCCACAAGCATGATTGTGGGAGGGTGAACGGGGTAGAAGTGAGTGTAGATGGGGACCCCATGACCCGACCACAAAAGCAGTATAATTTCCCAAAAGAGGCAGAGAAGGACATGGAAACGGCCATGACCTCTCTGGCCAAACAGGGGGTATTGAGGCCAATAGCCACCCATGTAAGCTCTCCGTTGTGGCCGGTTAGGAAACTGGACAACTGCTGGAGAGCCACGGTGGACTATCGGGTGCTCAATAGGAACATCCCCGCGTGTGCACCCACGGTAGCAGCAGTTGCCGACCTCATAGGAAGTATTCCAACCTCCGCGACCACCTTCACGGATATTTCCAACGGGTTTTGGTCCATCCCTCTGAGGAGAGAGGACCAGTACAAGTTCACCTTTACGTTTAAGGGCCAACAGTAGACGTGGAACTGCCTACCACAGGGGTTCTACAACAGCCCCAGCATCTTCCATCAGTGTATGGCAGATTGCTTAAAAGGTTTCAGCCGACCCCGACAGTTAATCCAGTATGTGGATGACCTGCTCCAATTCACTGATGAAGGAGAGGAACACGGTCCACTGCTGGCTGAACTGCTGGAGTTGCTGAAGCAGGAAGGGTTTAAGGTAAACCCCAAGAAGGTACAGATCGGCCAAAAGGAAGTAAAGTTCCTAGGGCTGGCTGTAAGAGCAGGAGAAAGGGCCATAGATAAAGCAAGAAGGGAGGTGTTACAGGAGTTACCAGCCCCCAGTACAGTGACAGGAGTAAGATCCTTTCTAGGGCTAACAGGGTAGTGCCGGGGTTTTATTGACGATTACGCGCCACAGCAGCCCCTCTGCTCCTACTCCTACACAAGGGAGTGGAGTGGATTTGGGATGAGGGTTGTGAGGCAGCATTTGTAAGCCTCAAGAAAAATCTGCAGACCGCACCAGCTCTAGGGGCGATAGATGGGGGGAAAGAATTTTTCTTGGAGGTAGCAGCCAGCGGGGACAGTCTGAGTGCAGTGCTGCTCCAGGAGCGGCACGGTCAGCTGAGACCAGTGGTTTACTCCTCTAGGATACTCACAGAGGTAGAAAAGAGCTGTTCCATCTGTGAGAGGCATCTCCTCGCCACTCACTGGGCTGTGAAAAGATCATTGATCTTCACAGGTACCTCGCCCATCACCCTCCTTACCCATCACAAGCCCACCCAGATGCTCCTAGATAGGAGAATTAAAGACGGGACAGTGAGCAGCGTCCACATTGCTCACTGGACCCTGCTTCTCTCCCAGATGGACATAAGGGTAAAGGGTCTCTGCGAGCCCAAGCTCGCAGCCAACATGATCTATCCAGGGATGGCCCACAGGTGTTCTGTGGAAGGGGTATGGGAAGTAGACATAGGTTTTCGGGCCGGGATACACCCCACAGGCCGCGAGATCTATGTGGATGGTTCCAGCACAGTATCTGCTGGGAAACGACTCACAGGGTGTGGAGTTTATGACCCAGGGGCAGACATTGCCCTGGCAATTAAACTCCCCAGCACCATGAGCACCCAGCAGGCTGAACTGCCTGCGGTAGTGTACGTGGTTACACACCTAGAGAAATTCCCTACCCCCTACACGATTTGCTCGGACAGAATGTTCACGTGCAATTCATGTACGGAGTACCTGGCCATCTGGTCCCGTCGGGGATACACCTCCGCTGACGGGAGACCTCTGGCCACCAAGCCTCTGCTGGAGAAAATCATGACAGCAGTGGGGAAGGAAGGGAAGGTCTTTATCCACAAGGTTCAGGCCCATTCAAAGACAGAGCCCTTGAGAGAGGGGAATCAAATAGCAGATGAACTAGCCAAGCAGGGAGCTAGGGAAGGAGAGTTTTGGGACCCCTACCAGACAGGGTCGGTAGCTGCAATCCGGGACAAGGGAGGCACACAAGGGGTAGCCTTGGTCCCGGACCTAAAGCAGGCCCAGGTACGGGATCCCATCCTCAGAGCCATCCTGGACACGCTCACAAAAGGGGAGAAGGTAGAGGGCCCGTACAGCGCAGCAGCCATCACGGTAAAGGAAGGCATGCTGTTCAGGGGGGAGCAATGGGTAGTGCCGCAGCAGCACAGGAGGGAATTCCTCCAACTGGCCCATGAGAGTCCAGGAGCGGGGCATCCCGGGTCTGAAGCCACCTGGCAGAGGGTGGAACAGGCAGGATGGTGGCCAGGACTGAGGAAACAGGTCCGCGAGTTCTGTGCCGACTGTCTGGTGTGTGCTGCCAATAACCGTGACCCCCAGAAAAGGAAGGTATCTTTGGGACACACCAGGAAGGTAGAGGGACCATGGCAATCGATCCAGATCAATTACATCGGGCCCCTACCCACCGCCCAGGGAGGCTACAAGTATTGCCTAGTTCTGGTGGATGTGTTCTCAAAGTGGGTAGAAGCTTTTCCCTGCCGTACAGCTACCGCGTTGGGTACAGCCAAGATCCTGGTCAGGGAAGTGTTCTCACGATGGGGACTCCCACAGTATGTGGAGTCTGACCAAGGGAGTCACTTTACCGGACAGGTCATGCAGGAGACCCTCATGGTACTCGGCATTAAAGGAAAATGGCACGTCGCCTACAACCCGCAGTCATCGGGTCCTGTAGAGCGTTTAAACCGTACCATAAAGGAAAAGCTGAGGAAGGAAATGGGAGACTCACCCAAGAAATGGGTGGAGGTCTTACCGCTGGTCTTGATGGGGATCCGAGCCAGCCAGTCAAAGAGCACGGGGTATTCCCCACACGAGCTGATGACTGGCAGGGTTATGCGGACCCCCACCCATGTGCTAACACCAGTGCTGACAGAAGGTCAGCTCAGAGAGGTGAACCGAGACAGTTTTGTCAGAAATCTGTTTGAGCACCTCAAACAGATTCACTGGCAGGCTGCTAGTAACATGGGAAAACAGCATCGGAGTAACCGATTGCTGCTGGAACCCAACAGGCACCACGAGTGGGAGCTAGGGAATCAGGTCATGGTAAGAAACTTCGCCCGGATGGGAAGTTTCGAACCATTGTATATGGGTCCATACAGCATTGTGGACAAGGCAAGTCCCATGGTGTATGCCATCAAGATGCCCCGCCGCACAAAGTGGTTCCACATTAATCAGTGCAAGCTGTTTAAGGCGGAGAACGGTCAGCAAGGGTTAAAAGCACTCAGGCTAGAGAGCAGCCGCCTGCAGCTGTAGCTGATTCACAGACCGCAAAGGTGGGGACAGTGAGTTGTGTGACTGGAGAGGCCCTCCCGCCAATTAAGTGGGACACAGGTACACTCCCAGTAGTCGGAGCCTTAAGGAGGTCTCCTCGCACACCACAGCCTAAACTACCTGGTCACCTGAGTGTCATTTTAGAGTACGGTCCAGCCCCAGGAGAACCCTTAGCAGGAAGGGAAAACCAAAGGTTAGGGACAAGTCTAGGGATACGGATCCCCAGCCTACAGCCTCCAAAGGTGAGGGACTCACAGGAGAGGTAGTGTTGGGCAAGGAGAGAGAGAAGGGTCCCCAGCCTGCGGCATCAGACTGTGGGGAACCCATAGGACAGGATAGGGACTCGGCAGCCACAATGAAGTGGGTAGTGTGTTGCAGCACCGGAGGACACACTACCCTGGTTAACTGGGAGTCAGGAAAACTCCCCGTTGTTTTAAGAAGGACTCTTCGAGTCCGGTGGCACAGGTCACCTTACGCCCAGGCGTACAAACTGCCCAGATTCCATAAAAGGTACAGGCTAATCAGGAATTAGCCTGGCCATCCGGAGATAGCGGCGGATGTATATAGCTTTCTGAAGTATTTTAAGTGTGTTTTTACAGTTTGGAAGTTTGGGATTTTTAGTGGTTTAATTTCAGTGGTGATAAGTTTAAGTTTTGAATTTTGATAATTATGTCAGGCCAGAGAACCTTCGGGACATGGCTATTTTGTTTGTGTGTCCCTACAGAGAGGAAATCGGGATGAGGAAGGTTCTGCTCCTGCTCACCCTGGTAGGGGTGAGCATGAGTGATCGAGGAGACGTGGAGAACTCCCATATCTATGGGTGTTCAGGAGCGAGAGCACCGATCGTTACTGCAGGGGATGGCGAACGGGGTATGGAGGAGCTCGCCATTTACTTCCACGAGGGAAGGTGGCCAGGGTGGTTGGGGTCCAATTCAACCCAGTACTCCAGCCAGACCGGGTTCACGTACGGGGAGGCCTCCCTCCCGTGCCCCAGGGTACAGGTCGTTGCTACAAGGGTCTGTGTCACCGTGGGGAAACGTGTATGTTTGACATGCAAGGGAGAGATTCCTTTGGATAGGTGGTGGTGGCTCAGAAAGCTGAGCAAGGATATAGGAAACCCCGCAGTCGCTTAGGAACGATTGGGGAACAATACCCATCGGACAATTACAGGGACCCAAGGGGGATTGAGTGTGTGCTGGGACAAGTGGTGGGAACCAGATCAGGGGCTTTACGTCTGTAGTCTGTATGTGGGGGTCAGAGAAGGTCTGCCCCACAGGCGTATCCATCATTTTCCACTGGCAATGGCAAGATGCCGGGGAGGGGGTGGAGTGGGATTCCAGACTGCATGCGTGCGCGGTCCCACACTCCCCGATCCCAGTGAATGCCACTGAACTTGTGACCCGCCCCCGAAAGCCCCTGCCCACGACCACAACATCACGGACTATAGTCCAGTGGTGTCCTACCACCACCAAGGGACCAGGGAATGGTTTTGTCCTAGTACCAACAGATAAACTGCTGTGACGATAGCAAAATACTGCAGATGTTGGAAATCCGAAATAACAACAGAAAATGCTGGAAAAACTCAGCAAGTCAGGCAACATCCGTGGAGAGAAATTTGAGTTGACGTTTCGGGTTTGACCCTTCTTCAAAACTGCTGTACCAGGGGGTACACTATGCAGTGGCCTCAGTGATCTTGAACCTGACCGAGGTGCACTTACCTGAGTGGTGCCCTAAAGAGACAGAACGGTTGTACCAAGCCCTGTTGAAGGAAATGTTTAGAAAGTTTTATGAGTTCGACTTTGCCAATGTGGACAAAGCAAAGCTGTACAGTTTACATCCTGAACATAATATGGGTGCAGGGAGACAAAGAAGGGGGACCTGGAATTATGTTTTTACAACATATAGTACAGGATCCTCAGTGATAAACAGCCTCGATGACATAGAGCTGCAAACCCTGACAAATGGTTTAAAGACCCAGTTAAGAAAACTCCTAACTGAGGAGAACACAGTGGTGGGCTCAGGGTTACATGAGGTCCAGGCCATGATGGTCCATTTAAAGGAGATAATAGCTGAGCTGGAGAGACATGCCAAAACAGTAAATGCACTTAGACGGGAAGACAGGAATGCGTCGGATCAAGCTGCACAGAATGAGGTGTGCTTGCTATACGGGGCATGGTTGCTGGGCAAGGGCCGCAGCAACCTGGAGGATTTAAAACAAGGTTTAGTCCCCTCCTGGATTAGCAACAAGCACCTCGCAGCCCTCCACCCGTTTAGTAATTCGCTGAGCCCGTGTCAACTCCGGCTAGCTTCTGAGGCCTACCCTATCCCAGTGGATTGTGGACGTTCCAATCACACTATCATGGGGATAGTAGTGAGGATGCCGGTCATGGGTGGGACAGCCCGAACTGCACCGGTATACAGGATGGAGAACATTGGGATAATTCAAGGGGGTGCAAACGTTCGTTTTGCAGAGGTCCCACCTTTGTCATAAAGTGGGAGCACGCTATGACAGGTACAGACCTCTCCGGGTGTCGGAGCCGGGGAGCACACATAATCCTGTGTCCCCAGCACTTGAATGCCTTTTCGAGACCACATTGCAGGTTTAAAGCTGCTGGTGCACGACCTGTGAACTGTACCATGGAGGTAGTGCCAAAGGACAATGTTTCGCCCCAGGTAGCATTCATAGGGGGTGGGACATATTGTGTCACCACAAGTGCGCCCCACTACCGGCATGGACAGTATATCTGGTGTCCGGTGAGTGACAGCAGTTTTTGTTTTAAACCCGAGGCAGAAGTTCAAGTGGCCCAGGAATGGATTGTACCCATCCCTGAACCCTCGAGTGTTCACCTCACTGTCAGGGAAAGCATCACCAACCTGCAAAGTTACGTCACACATTTTGGATATGATATTCCCCCGTTACCAGAACATCTTACCGCCCTATTAAAAGCAGTGGTCATCTCACAGAAACATTTCTGTACATTACAGCAGAAAACAGTTGAGATAGGAGCCAAGATATTGAATATTTGGTTCCACCCTGGTGGGACATTTTTGAGAATGTAGAAGTCCCCTCTTGGATTAGGCTGGCTTCCCACATTTTAGTGGTTTGCCAGCTGGGAATAGTTTTCTATTTGTTGTGTGCAAAGTGCAAAGGCAGGGACCAAATGCTTCACTCTCAGCATGAGGGAGCATGGGACAAAAACAAAAATAAAGGCTATGCCCAGGTATAAAGACAACCGTGAACTTGATTAAAAATAAAGTTGAACAAGTGTGTGTGTCAATTTATTTTTCCTGTGTGTGTTTTCCAAGTGGTGCAGGGGTGTTGGACCCCCTCCGTGGTTGGATGTGAATGTAATAAAAGTTTTTACTTTGTGTATTTTGATAAACACTACACCTAAAGGGAATGGGAGAGTGTTTTGTTGTTGGGTATTAGTTTAGGTAATACAGGGGAAGGTTGGCTCCAGAGGATCAGAAATTTTGTATGATACTGTAGTGTTATAAAGTATCACAGGGGGTTGTGTAAGGTTTGAACATTTCTGCACAACCCTAGAACAGAAGGAAAGTCATTTTGAAGTGATTTTTGAAACATCACAGAAGGAATATGGAAAAAAGGATAAAAGAGTGGTTGGACCAAACAAGGATTTCAAGGAGTTTATTTTAAGGAAGAAACTTTTTGGGACTGTTTATAGAGTCATTGGGTACAAGGGATTTAAAATAAAAATCCCAGGAAGATTTGGCTGGTTTAAAAGACATGTTCGGGCTTGCAAAAGGCTGGAACAGCAGGGAGGCGGGGTGAACCACTGAGATTTGGATATTGGACTGTTTAAGGAATGTCAGGATGCCCCGGGTTTTTGCATAAGGACAATGAAGTCGGTTTTCCCGCCCAGAGCCAGGTATCAGGTAAACAGGACATGTCTCCAGCCACACAAAAGAAAAGAACATCGGCCCTACAGATACAATAAGCAAACTACAGTCCAAAGTCAATGTAAGGAGATTGACAAACGTTTAGCATTTTAAGTTGGTTTCAAGGCAATCCCAAAACCAGTTAAAAGCCGATTAAGTTTGGGAGAGCCATCCCCTAAACTCATTAGTTTTGGATGGGCCATTCCCGAAGCTCGTTAGAGTTTCAAAAGACATTAAAAATAATGAGCCCGCCAAATTTAAAACCAAAGTTAGCGCAACACAGCCAGTTCGAGTCAGTTCAGAAGTCCGAGTTCAAGTTCAGCCAACCAGCTCAAGAGTAAGATCATCATTGGAGACTCGAAGGAAGAAAGAAGAAACAGAGATTGCAGCAACAAAAGGCCTACAGAAACCAACACCAGCCAATATTACCACCAACCAGATAATATTGGGCCATCACGACCAACAAGAAACCAACCACCGAAAACTCATGAACCAAAGACTTGTTTCCACTCTACAGGCTAGTCTGACTTACCCCTGGGTAAGATTTTTGGACAAAAGACTCTAAAACTAGCCCTAACCAAAGAAATTTGGGTACTTACCCGATAAGATCCAAACGGAGCGACTAACTGCATCTGCGGACTCAACCCAACTGAAGACCCAATGCAGGTGCAGTCTCCTACCACGTCCGAGGTACGGCAGGCCCCAACCACCACAACTAAAGAGAACCCCGAAATCGCAAACCTCTACAACTGTCAAGAAAGTCGTTTTTGGTGAGCATTTCCTGGTCCTCTGGATTCCAGCCTAGCTAGTGTAGTGGGGTTGGGAGGGAAAGGGATTTTGTACATTGTAATTCTCCCTCGCTTATTCCATGTGTTCCCCAGCCTTTTAAAGTGTAAGTTTTATTGTATTGTATATTCTCCTGTCTCAAAATAAAGATCTGAATTCTTTTTGACTAACCCAGGTGTCTGTTGCAAGTTTTATTACGACCCCTAAATCAATCCAAAGTCTAGAACAAGGGAGTGGGAGCGATTCGAACTGCTCAGAAGAGTCAGAGGTGAAACTGACTACACACACCACCCCCTACACAGGAGGGCTGTGGAAGTACTAGTGTAAATGGATTCAACAGACAATTCGATACGATTCAGAAGAAAGCATGGATTGAGTGAGATTGCAATCAGGTGGGGTTCAGAGCAACTAAAAATGGATAGGCTTGTTGGGTCTTTTCCTGACCTGAAAACATCCCCATGTTTTCTTTGCTTTTCATATTCCTTTATGTATATTTTTATAATCATTGAGACAGCAATGCAGTGTCAGTCCGCAGAATACATAGTCGATGGAATTATTGAGATCCTGTAAATTTATGTGGGAACTTAAATGTGAATTCCCCAAAATATTGGAATGTGGTTCACAACATAAGCCTATGTTCAATGACAAGTACTAACAATTCCATTGGACACCCCAGTTAATGTGAAGACTACAGTACGTAAAACATAAGGTAGATTTTCTTCTTTCATATATTCAAAAATACACAGCACATACCCATTTATGACACTAGATCCCCTTTTAATGATTGTTTCACTTATTTCCTTTAAATTAAATAAGAAAAAGACTGCAAACCCTATCCATAATCATTTATAAAATTGTCTTTGTGTAAAAGTTTGAGCTAGCTAAATGTCAGTTGTGCAACCTTTCAGAAGTGAAAATTAATTAGATCCTCAGAGAAATCATTAGCAGTGGGCAATTAGTGGAGATGGTTACTAACATTTAGTACCTAATGAGCTGCAACCATCAGTAAAACAGAGCAGCAGCTCGAATATTCACTTTTTGCAGGCCAATTTCACTGCTATCACTTTAAAAAGAGGATGTGATTTTCTGGTAAATATTCCTGTT
Organism: Somniosus microcephalus; assembly: GCF_052327205.1. NCBI lineage: Eukaryota > Metazoa > Chordata > Chondrichthyes > Squaliformes > Somniosidae > Somniosus > Somniosus microcephalus. The sequence goes on along the minus strand of NC_140997.1, from coordinate 163,736,014 downwards.
ATGATCACGCTTTAATCCAAGCGTTACCCCTGACACTGACTGAATGGGCAGTGTTTTTCTATACAAGTGGCCCGAGTTCCTTCTCGTCACCTTTCGTAGCTCTGAATTCAGTTGAGTTTGAAAGATTGCTAATTATCTCTCAGCCCTTGGTCAATAGGATCTTGACTCTGACAGGAATGATTCAGGATGTAATCACCTTTCACACAATCCTTCAAATAAGTAAGAACCTTCCCGTTCCAAATGTCTGTGGCTCGTACATTACTGTGACAAAAAAATCTTCCAGGAAAGATACAAATCCAGCTATAGAGTGGGACAATTAAAGAAGTGTATAATAAGGAAAGGATTAATCAGAATGACTTGACGTGTGCTAATGTAATATCGCTAATGATTTGGCTTTATACTATAGGAATGTTAGATTTTAGCCTTTGTTTGTTAAATAGGGAAGTATGATTCTTAAATTGTAATTCCTTAAAATAGTTACAAGTGCGCAACAATTCTAAGATAATGACCACTGAACCTTTGAACTGAGGTTGACCATTACAGCACCAGGGATATTTTAATATGAAGTAACCACCTGCTTAATGAGATAAGTTAATTGGTGATGTACCATTGCATACTGCTTCCCAGGTTTCAGGTAGCTGTAATCATGATATGGGTGAAAGGACAATCAGTTAGTCCTGGAAAGTGAAGCCATATGGGCAAAATATTAACTTAATTTACAGTTTCTATAGAATGGGGGAATCAATTGGTGGTGAATGGTGCAGAATCAAAGAAGGACTTATAATTAAAGGTTTCACTTGGTGGAATAACAATTATATAAAACAGGAGAGAAGTTTTTGACAAAGGGTAACAAAATACGAGAGTTCTACTTATCTCATTAGCCCGATGGAAAAATAACTCGTTAGTAAGGAAATCAGCTAATTAACTAAAGTAATTGATACAGTACAGGTCCAATTCGATTCTCCTTATATTTTAACTTTTGGTGTAATCATGTAACGTGCAAAGTGCCACATAGCAGGAGTAAGAGATAAGGGGCTGCAATTTGCGCTGGGTAATAATGGCAAACTAACAACTTTTGCCGTTATTATCCCTTTGAAACTGACCGCAACTTCAGGATGTAGCGCATGCGCATCTAAACGCAAAAACCGTGAAGTTGCATTCAGTCATTCACTGCTGTGACACTGGCTGCGCTGTGCCCGACTCCCCATAGTCGGCAATCAGTGTAATCAGTGAAATCAGTGAATCTGATGAAAACGTGGGCTTTTCCACGGTAATATCGCTGTTCAATAACCCCATTAAATGTTAGGCCTTGTGGATTAGGTGTAACTGGGGTTTTAACAGCGTATTGACTGCTAAACAAACATCATGGCCCTGAAAAACTCACTTTTAATTTTGTGGAATGTCAAATTTCTCCATTATGATAAAAATTATAATTTTTAAGAAACTTAAAAAAAACATTTTTCTATAATTTGTTCATATTTCAGGTTCTACCTTATCGCCATATGAGAGCCCTAATTGTTTTTTGCTCGCTGTAAAAAAATTTAAATGTCAGGATAAAAGCAGGTTCTCATTTCCTGCTTCCCTGTCTGTGAGAATTCTGCAATATGATTGGCTGCTTAGACAGCTTGTTGCTGTCACAGCAGATCACACTAGGGAATCTCCACTATAGAGCACTGAAATCACTTTCGCATCAAAAAAGGCAAACTTCTCGTAACAGTGATTGCAAGATCTCTGTGGGTAGCTTTCTTCGGGGCCAGCGGCAAACGCCTTTGCTCCACAGCTGACCGCAAATTCCGAACCATTGAGTCTGAGAAAGTGAAAAGTAAGATGTTTATACCTTCACCCATGTCACTCAAAATAAGTATTGTAAAATGGCCCATCAGTCACTACTCTGCAGTTTAAAGATGTAAAGCTATACATGGGAACAAGACATGATCATGTCTGTGTAGTAAGCTATATATGGACATTTTGATAAGGAACGTGTAGCTCAGAAAGTTATAAAAAGTGGCCGAACGTAATGAGGATTTAGTTTCAGAGGGTTTAATTAACCCAAATACTGTGTTCGGAACTGTAACGTGTTTGAGTCCCCAACCATCAGGTGTGGTTGTAAGTATTACATTTTAAGTGTATGATGAAGTATTATTGCATGTACTATATACTTAATCAATAAACACTTGATTTCAATTATGAAGAATCTTATTGATTTTTAGGACTAGATAGTACATCCAATCATAAATAACAACCATTTTCTAACAGTATCCCTGTAGTCCTACATTTGTGGTGGTAAAATTATACTCAATCGTAACCCCACCCCCGATCCTGTTCCATATTTCCATAATCAGCCCCAGCCCTGAAATGTCCTGCTACCAATGTCCCTTAACTCTGGCTCCCCTGCTGCAGCCTTAGACCAACACACACACACACACAGATGCCGTTTAGAGAGCAGGGAGCAACTGCATTGGTGGCATAGGGATTGTTGTCAGCTGGAGTGCACATACACACATTGAAATTGGAGCATTCACATTTCCCACACCCTGGCAAGCTGCAGTGATTGATGGCGCAATTCCCTGGTGTGTAGAACATTTGAAACCCATTTATTTGAAGTGTGTCCCTACTGCTGCTGACAACACTCCCACTCTCCAAACACCATGCGTTCAGCTGGAGCTCACCCAAAAAGAAGAGTCTCGGTGACCTGATTGACCCTCTGAATGGAGGTGAGGTGAAACGTCCCCATTCAGAGTAGAGGCTCAGAAACCAATTTAACCCTTATACAAGCTGCATGACTTTATCACAATTGTTTAACAGGGCTTTTACAGTCCTCAACAAGCCCCCCACAAGGAATTTGATTTTTGGTTACTTGCTGTTAATCCCTATTGTGATGGGAGTAAAATAGAGGAGTACTACAAGGAAGTTTTTGAGACCTTTTTGGCTTAGTCGATAGCCTTCCCCATGTGTATATTAATGTCTACTTTCCTATTACACTTTGCACTTGGAGGAAAATATAGGGTAGATTTCCCATGGCCCTGATCCCAAATAGTGCTGAGAAATTAGTGCAGTACAGAGAAAAAATAAGCATGAATCCTTTAGCCATCTATCTGTACTTGAATAGTGCAACACCCTGATGTCATCCATGGCTTTTCTGGTGTCTGCACTTGACGGTGCCTCAAGGGCACATATATAAATTCCACGCAAATTGATGATCAGCGGTTCTGCACACAGATTTCCGCTAACAGTTCTAGGTGCAGATCAGGGGCAAACTGCCTCTATGAAAACCTGACCCTACTGCTGCTGGTTAGGCCTTTTGGGGCTTAAAGTGACTGGCTGGTATTATCAAGAAAGGTCTTTATTTTTGAATAAAAATGGTTTGGCTTCTTCAGATTGGTTGCTGAATGCTGCTAATATCTCATACTTAGATATTCCCCCGCAGGTTGAACTGTATATTATAATGCATTATACTGTTAATGCCATATATGATAATATGAAGTTAGTAATATAATAATTCTGTTTATTCAATAAGCTTGGAAATTAAAATAATTTTTCATGCTCGAAACATTAGTCAAGATTACATTGCTCAACCACAGGGGTAGATTTACATCTCCAGTGGCTAGATGGTAATCTGACGGAGCAGTTCATCCACACGATTTTCATTCCGTTGAAAATCAGATGGGTTCTCTAAAGGGCGGGTGATCCGCTCCACCAGATTACCACGCAGGCGGTGAAGACAAAAATGTACCACTTTTATTTACTTTGCATTGCATGTGTAAATGAAAACACAAGACCCAAACAACCAATGTTAACCTTTTCCCTGTCTTTATTTATGTAAAGTGCAAATGCAGAAGAGAAACAGAACAAGGACAAATGTCCCCAGTGAATGATAGTGCAAGATATTTTATTGGTATATGTGGTGTTTCTTTCTCAGCGAGTGACCCTTTAGTCCAAAAGGCATGAGTCTATAAATGGGATTTTAAACCAGAGATTTACTTACTAGATTCAAGCACTTGCAGATGTAGTAAATCTTTCTGTCATTGCTCCAGTTTTCACTTAAATATTATTTATGTTTCAAATAACAGGTATTGTAGATTTAAAGTGATACCTTTCTTATAATCAGAAGAAGTTTATTGTACTTCTACTCCTAATATTGCTGGCCACCTGGATCCCTGGCGGAGATGGATTTAGCTGCTTGTTTAATGTCGTTGCTGGAGAGTTACGGTTGCAGTGATTACTTTTATAGTCACATTTTCCTGACAAATGTCCTTCAGGTAATACAACAAGAAAGCCTTGGTGACAGCCTAGAATTATGACAAATTGAAAACTAATAAGAGCAGACAGATATGGCCTCAACAGTCCAAATGAGCTCTCAGCTCTCAATGACAATTTGAGGTCAATCATATGTCTTATTTGAGATGAAAGACCAATAAAGTCATTTAATGGGGAACAAACTCAAAAACCATTAAAACACTAATTGGACTGATCAGATAAATCAAGTGACGTTTTATTTGCACTACAATCAAAATTTATCGGGGAGATTTCTTTCAGATAGTACACAGATTCTAACGTGACACCTCTACTTTGTGGAAGAAGTTACTGAAGATTGAGAACAACATAAATTTAACCCTCTGAGCATTTCAGAAACCCACACATATTTTATCATAAGTGACTAGGCTCAATGCCTTGCTGTCTCAGTGATGAGAATACAACATTTCTCAAAAAGATCTAAAATGTTTAATGAATATATGCAATGCAGCTAACCTGACTTATGTTTTATGCTAATAGAGCATTGCCCTTTATTTATATTTTTAATCAAAACATTTTCTTCCCTTTATGTTCTCATTAAGCTGGTTAGCACTGGACCACAGTCAGCATTATTCCAGAATTGTTCTTCCACAGGGCACAACCTGCAAGATTTTCTCCCCTGTAATTGGGTACTTTATTATTGCAGAAATCTCAGTCTAGTGCAGTGATGGACATATTTGTCGACTTCCAACACTGCAGTGTCCTTCTCAATATGCTAAGGGGCAAACAGATGTAAACGTTTCTGCTGAGGGCTATTCAGAATTTATAAATCAGTCACTTTTATTTTAAGCTATATTGAGTACTTTTCCTTTATATCCACTTCATGTTCTCTTTCAGTTTAAGGACATTCTAAATGATGATGTGTAGATCTGGTGCAGCACTGTTTCCCAGTGAGGGGTCACCATTGCAAATGATCACACACACAACAGTTTCAGTACTTGGGACAGGCTGTGACTGGATGAGGATGTTGAAGTTCCTCCGTAACAGGCAGAGCAGGAAATCCTCTGAAGGGTTTAAAAACATTTACATAAAATTTTTGTTCAATCTCCTCTCTTCAGAAATGTCAATCATCTCTAATCTATGAGCACCATTGCCCAGAAGACTAGTTATTGCTGGAGGACAAATAGCCCTACAGTTCTTCAAGGTAAGCCTACTTTGCATTATCACCTTGCTCTCCCAAAAAGGAACAATAGACAGACTGTGGTGATTTTGCCAATGGGGAGCTTTTGGAGGCGGGACTCCCACTTGTCAGGTTTCAGTCCCGCCTCCATCAACTTCTGACCACCCCACGTTATTTTCCCTTGATTGACCTTGTTAAGCCCGCCCAGCGGGCTTAGCAGGCCAATTAAGGGAAAGCCAGTTGCAGAGAACGTCAATGTATGACGTTTCATCTGTCAAAAATTTTTGACAGATGAATTGTCATCATTTGGCAGCTCTGTAAAGCTGTCAGTCACATTCTCTGTAGTTTGATGAGGTCTTGAATTCAAGACCTCATCAAACATCTTTCTTTTGTAGAAATTAGATGGTTGCTGCATTGGAGAATGCAACGGCCATCTGTCATCTCTACCGTAGAGGTGCGAGACTCTCCGCATACCCACCGATTGAAGCCTGCAGGAAGAAACAAAGGTAAGTACACTTTTTCTAACACTTTGCACTTACCTCAGATACTCACCTCTCCACATCTGCACCCATCACTCACCTCCACAGCGCACTTTTGGACCCCTCCGACCCCCGCAGACCCAGTACTTGCCTCGCTGACCTGCTGGGTTTCAGAGCCTTTGGGAAGCCCGCACTTGCGAGGGCAAAAAGGAGATAATCCTATTTTCTGCTTGTTAACTACCTGTTAGCAGGCAGTTAATTGGCTTTAATCCCTTCCCACCTCCAAGGAGATGGGTCCCGGCGCAGGACGGCTACCCGCCTCGGGAAGATGGCATTTTCCTGGCAGTCCCGCCTCCATACCCACCTCCCCAGGGCTGGCAAAATCGTCCCCAAGAATTCCAGCCACAGGCGAAGGGATATAGCTGCATGGAATGAGGCCAGGGAATAGAAACACCTGCTGACTGGAGCCTGTACTTTTGTTATGCTCTGAAAAAAAGAAAGACGACTTGCATTTATATAGCGCCTTTCACATCCACCAGACATCCCAAAGCGCTTTACAGCCAATAAAGTACTTTTTGAAGTGTAGTCACTGTTGTAATGTAGGAAACGCAGCAGCCAATTTGCACACAGCAAGCTCCCACAAATGTGATAATGACCAGATAATCTGTTTTAGATGTTGATTGAAGGATAAATATTGGCCAGGACACCAGGGATAACTGCCCTGCTGTTCTTTGAAATAGTGCCATGGGATCTTTTACGTCAACCTGAGAGAGCAGACGGGGCCTCGGTTTAATGTCTCATCTGAAAGACGACACCTCCGACAGTGCAGCACTCCCTCAGTACTACACTGGAGTGTCAGCCTAGATTTTTGTGCTCCAGTCTCTGGAGTGGGACTTGAACCCACAACCTTCTGAGTCAGAGGCGAGAATGCTATCTACTTTTTTAAAATATATTATTTATTGCACATTAAAAACATTTACAACATTGTGATCATTCCATTGTATCATACAAATCCATTCCACCACTCTGCACAGCCATTCCTCCACCACATTATTAACATCAAAACCTGAAGTTTAATTTGTCTCCCAAAACATATATTAATCTATTATACTTTAAAAATTGATCATAAGATACAATCTTTAAATTCCTTTCTGAATAAAACATCTACAGAGCCTTATAATGATCTATTAGCTTATATTTAAAATACTCTTTTAGATTTATTCTCCGCCCCTTAAAAAACAGATCACAATCTGTGCACAATCACGAATCTAGCCAAACTGAACATTAAATGAATTGCTGCTCCTCTAAACTCGGGCAGACTCTCCTGCAATCCCCGTCTCAAAATTGAGTCCCACAGGATTCCCATTCTCGCTCTTCAGTCCCCACCCAAGCAAAAACTCTTCACACAACTGTCGAACATAGTACTTAAAATCCTTTAACTGCAGACTTAATACCAGTAAATGGGACAGAGTCTCATCCCATGTCCCACACACTGGGCAAGTTGCCACCTCCGCTCGCCCAATCTTACATAAGACCGTCATGGTAAAAATCTGGTTATGAGCCAATTTGAAATCCAGTTCAATCCACTCTGGGCATTTAAAATTCGCCCACACTCCCTTCCAAATCATATTACATAAGAACATAAGAAATAAGAGCAGGAGTAGGCCATTTGGCCCTTCGAACCTGCTCCGCCATTCAATAAGATCATGGCTGATCTTCTACCTCATCTCCACTTTCCTGCACTATCCCCATATCCCTTGATTCCCTTAATATTCAAAAATCTATCGGTCTCTGTCTTGAATATACTCAGCGACTGAGCCTCCACAGCACTCTGGGGTAGAGAATTCCAAAGATTCACCACGCTTTGAGTGAAGGAATTTCTCCTCATCTCAGTCCTAAATGGCTGACCCCTTATTCTGAGACTGTGCCCCCTGGTTCTAGACTCCCCAGCCAGGGGAAACACCCTCCCTGCATCTACCCGGTCAAGCCCTGTAAGAATTTTGTATGTTTCAATGAGATCACCTCTCATACTTCTAAACACGAGAGAGTATATGCCTAGTCTACTCAATCTCTCCTCGTAGGACAATCCCCCCATCCCGGGAACCAGTCTGGTGAACCTTTGTTGCATTCCCTCTAAGGCAAGTATATCCTTCCTTAGGTAAGGAGACCAAAACTGTACACAGTACTCAAGGTGTGGTCTCACCAGAGCCTTATAAAATTGCAGTAAGACGTCTTTACTCCTATACTCAAACCCTCTTGTAATAAAGGCCAACATGCCATTTGCTTTCCTAAATGCTTGCTGTACCTGCATGTTAACTTTCAGTGATTCCTGTACAAGGACACCCAGGTCCCTCTGAAAACCAACATTTCCCAATTTCTCACCATTTAAAAAATAATCTGCTTTTCTATTTTTCCTGCCAAAGTGGATAACTTCACATTTCTCCACATTATATTCCATTTGCCATGTTCTTGCCCACTCACTTAGCCTGTCTATATCCCCTTGAAGCCTTCTTGCATCCTCCTCACAACTTACATTCCCACTCAGCTTTGTATCATCAGCAAACTTGGATATATTACATTTGGTCCCCTCATCCAAATCATTGATGTAGATTGTGAATAGCTGAGTCCCAAGCACTGATCCTTGCAGTACCCCACTAGTTACAGCCTGCCAACCCGAAAATGACCCGTTTATTCCTACTATTCCTTAATAATAGATTCTAGCATTTTCCCTACTATTGATGTCAAGCTAACTGGTCTGTAGTTCCCCATTTTCTCTTTCCCTCCTTTCTTAAATAGTGGGGTTACATTTGCTGAAGTCCAGCTGTGGGTATATAAGTCCAGCTGTGGGTATATACTTTGCCAAAACTCCTGACCAGCAGGTGGCTTGAATCTCCATTCTGTAAACACCCCATAGAAATCTCGAGTATTGTGGCAAAGCCACTAAGAGACTCTCACAGTGACTTGTACAATTGCCTTTAATCATGTTTATTACCTTTTAATGTTGGCTCTGGTTAAACAGAGCTAGATCGACAAAATCGCGATCTGACGCGATGACGTCATCACGTGGGTCATGTGACGTCCCAACGGCGGGAAACGTGATGACGTCATGACGTCAGAGGTAGAGGGCGTTTCCAGCTAGTCCTCGTGTGGAGTGATAGTGAATAGACCTGTTTAGAGCTTCTCCTGCATTTTCTTGTTTTGTAAAGTTTTAGTACATTAAACTCAGTTTGTTAACTACTAGTGAGTTTATAGATTCTTTGCTAGGAGTGCAGAGACTCCTACATTGGTGACCCCGAATCCTCGCCATCGTTTTTCGCGGTGAACGCAGAACACGGGCCAGGAATGGAGGCCAATGCAGTGGCCTTGAAGTTCCCCCAATTCTGGGAACAACAGGCGGCCTCTTGGTTTGGGCAAGCTGAGGCGCAATTTGAACTCTGCAACGTCGTACAGGACCAGACCAGATATCTCCACATGGTCTCCGCCCTCGATAGCTCGACGGCATCGAGAATCATCAGCCTTCTGGAGAGTCCCCCGAATGCTGACAAGTATGTAGCCATCAAGACACGATTGCTGCAAGTATTTGGTTTTACCAAAGCGGAGCGCACTCGCTGTTTACTGACGCTACCAGGGTTAGGTGACTCCAAACCCTCGGAGCTTATGAGCCACATGCTGACTCTCCTGGGGTCCGAGCCCCAGTGCTTTCTGTTTTGCGAGCTGTTCCTTACTCAGCTCCCCGAGCAAGTCCAAGCAGCCCTCGCCCGAGCAGAAACTGCAGACTGCATCGCGCTCGCCGAAGAGGTGGATAAGATTTACGCAGTCCGGCAACAAAACTGCGCCATCGCGCAATGCCCCGCCATGAGGAGCCCGGCCCCGGCTCCGACCACGGCGCCTCCGACGACCGGTTACTGTTCCTACCATGCTCGTTTCGGCCCGAAGGACCGCTGCTGTCGCCCACCGTGCAGTTTCGTTACCAGACCGTCGAATAGACCGCCGCAAGTCAAGCATGCCGGTCCCGGTACTTCCCCCGCAGCCACGATGGCGATCGGCACTTCCGGGAATTTAGGAGTCGGTCCAACAGACTTGTCCGACCTCCTCAGCGATTGACTCTTCTCATTAAAGACAATTCTGGGGGGGCATATGTGGCAAAGCCACTAAGAGACTCTCACAGTGACTTGTACAATTGCCTTTAATCATGTTTATTACCTTTTAATGTTGGCTCTGGTTAAACAGAGCTGGATCAACAAAATCGCGATCTGACGCGATGACATCATCACGTGGGTCATGTGATGTCCCAACGGTGGGAAACGTGATGACGTCATGACGTCAGAGGTAGAGGGTGTTTCCAGCTAGTCCTCGTGAGGAGTGATAGTGAATAGACCTGTTTAGAGCTTCTCCTGCATTTTCTTGTTTTGTAAAGTTTTAGTACATTAAACTCAGTTTGTTAACTACTAGTGAGTTTATAGATTCTTTGCTAGGAGTGCAGAGACTCCTACAGTATTACAGTTGTCAAATTGGATCAACTCCTCCCTGTTGCATTTGTAAAGATAATCCAGAGGCCGTATCCAGAGTTCAGTTCATGTTGCTTTTAATGACTGAATCAAACACACACTTCCAGGCAAAAGCAATCGAATACCTATACCCAATGTCAGACATAATACAACGATAACAGCACTATCAAACTCCATGTGCTCAGGCCAAGGCAATCGAGGACCTATCACCAATGTCAGACATAACATTTCCTCCCCCCTCACAGAATTTCAAACATGAAATGTAGTGACAAAGTCCTGTAGGTGGCCAGGGCGAGAACGTGTACGAACAGGCCGAGGTGTGGACTGGTGAAGAGCAGGCCGAGGTGGGGACTGGTGAGGAGCAGGCTGAGGCACAATATCTGCTTGAGGGTTGGCTGGCTGAGCCACATGTGCATCCCGCCACTCTGGGGGTAAGGCTTGGGGATTAGATCCATATAATCCCGCATCAGGGGGTGCTGGCACCTTCCGAAGGCGGCTGGCATGCCACCGAGAGCTGTCAGTGAGGCAGAAAGTGGCTGGTCCAAGTTGACGGCTGATTTGGAGAGGGGAGGACCAGAATGAGGCCATCTTATTGTTGCGGTGAGGCCTGTGGACTCTGACCCAATCGGAGACTGAGATGTTGGGCCCCTTGGCCCTCTTCAACTGGTCGAAGCAGAGTTCCTTCTCCTGCTGTCTAGCGACTGTGGCTTGAGCCCGTGGAGCAGGGCTCTGAGCTAGCAAGGGGCGGAGCCTGCCAAGGGGCAGCATGAGCTCACGGCCTAGCATGAGGGATGCAGGTGAGACCCCTGTAGTGGAATGCTGGGAGGCTCTGTAGTGCAGCAGTGTGTGGAGGAGGGCCTTGTCAAACGCACACCCCTGGGATAGGTGTGCTCTGAGGCCATTTTTCAGTGTCTGGTTAAAACGCTCCACCCCCCCATTTGACCCGGGGTGGTAGTGTGCGTATGTGACGGATGCCCTTGCTCTCAAGGTAAGAGGAGAGTTCCGAAGAGACCATTTGGGGGCCATTGTCTGTGGTGATGGCTTTTGGATGCCCCCAGCGGGAGAAGAGGGACTCAAGGATATCGATGATGACTTGAGAGGTGACGGAGCCCACGGCAGTGGCCTCTGGCCATTTTGAGTGCAGGTCATAGGTCACCACTAGGAACCGTTGATGGTGGGTGACACCATGGATCTCCCCGCAGACGTCCAGCTGCAGGTGCTCCCAGGGCTGAGAGGGCCAGGCAAGGGGTTGCAGGGGTGGAGGAGCTTGGTGGCCAGTCTTGCCACTTACAAGGCAGGCTGCACAGACCTTGACCAGGGCCTCGATTTCCCTGTCGACACCCGGCCACCACACTAGGTCTCGGCATCATTGTTTGAGCTTCACTATGCCCAAGTGGCCCTCGTGCACCATAGATAAAACACGCGCACGAAGGCCACTTGGGACCACAGTGCAGAGCCCACGTTGTAAGGGGTCTTTTTAATGAGCTTGTGGTGTGCGAGATCGATTCTTGATTTCACACTGCTCGTGAGTGGTTTCGAAGCGCTCCCCCCTCACTGATTCTAGACACTGGACTTATTGCCAGACTACCTTGATGTGTTGGCCCAACTTGTGACTCGGAAGACAAATGGATCAGGTGAGACAAGGTAAGTTTTAAAATTAATGGTTTCTTTATTTATAAGGAGAATAAAAACACAGGGAACAAAGAAACAACACGGACAAAATCATTAACACGCCTCCCAATGGGAACTAAAATTTAACACGTAAGAATTACTTTGACTATCTTAAAATACATCAATTCATTAGCTGCGGTATAATAAAACGGGGGTGGGGAAAGCGCGCGGTACAACGAAGGATAAATAACACTCCCGATTACAAAGCCCTTAATATTAAAACCCTCCCGTCTCTAAAGTATCCCTCTACTAGGTCAGCTAGGTGGAGTTGGGCCTCTATGCTCACCAGGGTTTTAAAACTGTCCTCGACCTTGGTGCTCCTGTAGCTTCCGGGATTCCCGATTGATCTTGCTTCTGGGACGGGCTCCTGAACCTGCTCTCCTGCTCGAACTTGTAGAACCTCCGTGCTCCTCGAACCGTAATCGAACCACCTAATTGGACCTCTCCACTCGAACCGTTCAAATTAACCTTAACCTCTCGTTGTTCTCTGCCTCCGATTGTACCTTCTGCCCGTTGATTTTCCCCCAACAGTTATACCGTTTCCTTGCCCTTATCTTTGGCGCCAAATCAGGGGTTTTCTTTTGTCAAAGTTTTGGGCCGGCTACTTTGACAAAAGCTGGTACTTTAGTTTAACGACTTTAATCGTGGCCGAAACCAAACTGATGGGTTATGTCCCGTGTCCTGCTGAGTTTGATGCAGATAATGGGTCTTGTCTGTGCTCTGTGATTTCAGTGATGGGTTTACGTTTATCTGGCGATTAACCTGACCTTTTCAAGTGCAAGTCCTTTGTTTTTGACTTCGTTACTGCTGCTACCTTTATTACCATATCAATTGCAGTCAGTCTGGAATTTTCCAATCGGTGGTGACTCAGGTTTCTTTAAGGTATTGCAGTGGTATGTCCTTCTAAAATGAGTCATGTGATCTGCCGACTCCATCTTGTGCTCTTAAAAATGTGGCCATTTCAGGGGTTTTAAAATGTAGGCTGTATTTTCCTGGATTTTGCGAATCCTACAGTCCCCCCTGTGATACAAAGGACATCTCGAATTGTCCTTTTGTATCATGAATGTTTTAGGGTGAGCATAAATTCGTTCCCTCCCCAGCTGACCTTCCCCGTAGTTTACCTGACTATGGAGTGTACCTTGCACACGCACTTTCCTCATCCTGAAAATGGAGTTGAGTAGATATCCCCCACCGGAGAATCATTTATACTACGTGCAGACTCGCATTAGAGTCATAGCCCGACGCAACACAATCTTTATTATAATACACAAAAAAACAGATGGGAAAATAAGGTAGTTACACGGGCGAGTCCCCGTTTATGCTGACGTAGTGGTCCCGCCAAGTCTGCTGACTAGGGAACTCCCTGTCGTGTCCCTTCCTCCTGCACTGGACACAGACCAGGTACAGGACGATCCCTATCTGGCACACCACTAAAACGTGGGAAGCCAGTCTGACCCATGATGGGATCTCTATATTATCAAAGAGGTCCCACCATGGTGGAACCACTATGTCTAGGATTTTTGCCCCTATGTCGATGGTCTTCTGCTCTAAAGTATAGAAGTGCTTTTGGGAGACAGTAACTGCTTTCAGCAGTTTGGTTAGATGTTCTGGGAGAGGGGGAATTATGAAACCAAAGTGGGCCACGTACTTCTGGAGATGATGGACGACCCAGTGTTGAACCCTGTGAACCAGTCGTTCACGGCGCCCCTTCTTTGTCTCCCCACTTGCTCCCATTCCTTGTAGCCCTCGGTGTAGAGTTCGGTTCTATTGACCCCCGCGAAGTCAAACTCGTAAAACTTCTGCAGGGTCTCTTTCAGCAGGGCCTGATACAGCCTTGCCGTTTCTATGGGGCACCATTCCGGCAGGTGCACCTCGGTCAGGTTGAGGATGACCGAGGCCACCGCGTAATGGACCCCCTGATAGGCCATTTGGTCAGTGGGAACTAATACTAACCCGTTCCCTGGTCCCTTGGTGGTGGTGGGGCATCCCTCTGCTACCGTCCGTGGTGTCTGGGTCGTGGGCAGGGGCTGTCGGGGGCGGGTCACTAGCTCAGTGGCATTAACCGCGATTGGGGAGTAGGGGACCGCGCATGCGTCCAAGCGCGATTCCCAGTCTATCCCCCTCCCGTTATCTTGCCACTGGCAGTGGAAAATGATGGAAACACCTGTGGGCAGACTTTCTCTGAACCCCACATACACACGTAAATCCCCTGATCGGGTTCCCACCATTTATCTCAGCACACTGTCAACCCTCCCTGGGTCCCTGTGATAGTCCGGTGAGTGTCGTTCCCTAACCTTTCCCACTTTACTCTGGGGATCCCCATGTCCCTGCTCAGTTTCCTGAGCCACCACCACCTATCCAGGGGGACGTTCCCCCTGCAGGTTAGGCAAATACGCTTCCCCATGGGATGTCTTGATCCGAGGACATGACAGAGAGACCTCTCCGTAGGCGAAGCCGGTCTCGCTCGAATATTTCGTGGAGTTCGACCCCAGCCATCTGGGCCAGTTGCCCTCGTGGGTGTACCCAGTGACTTCCTCTGCTTCGCGCAGGCCCTGCCCGTCGTGGGCCAGAGGCGCAGTTTCCCTGGAGCAGCCAAAGATACAGTGATCCTCCGTCTCTCCCCTCCAGGCGACGTTGAGGCCCACCAGGGCCGCGAGGATGATGCCTCCTACTGGCATCATCTTGTTACTATCTGGCGGAGAGATAAAAAAAGGTTTCGAGCCGGGCTCCCTGGGCTCCTCGGCTTGGGTGCGGGGTGAGTGGGTCCCGCGACCCTAGCTCACCTAAAACTTGCCACATTCTATCGCTCCAAAGTGCTACCATACTTCCAGAAGACCACTTACTTATTTACCAAAATTACAATTAAACTAACCTTATTACCCCAAAACTATATATATATATACATCTGCCGCCCGTCTCCGGACGGCCAGCTTATAACCTGTGGGGACCGTTGCAGTCCTCCCCCTGCTGCGTTCCCACATCGGTCTCAGCTGCTGGTCCCTGGCCGCCCATGGCTGCTGGCTGTGGACCGTTTAAACTTCCCGCAGCTTTCTTCCGGGGGGTCCCTTTTGTGGAAGCCGGTGACCAAACCTTCCTCGGTTGCGGTTTCCTATTTGACCATCTGAGGGTCACCACATGTGAGGCTTCCTTGTGGGTCGGACCCTTGGCTGGAGCTTTGGCCCTGGCTGCAGCCCATGGCTTCCCCACGACTGCCGGCTGTGGGCTTCCTCCCGCAGGCTCCGCCTCCCTAGGCTCTGGGTCAGCGGCAGGCACCTCTCCGCTACCTGGGACACCAGGTCGAGAGTCTCCGCCCCCAGACGCCGCCTCTCTGATGCTGTACTCAGGGGCAAGACCTAAGACCTCCGGCTCCTCCCCTTCACCGCAGTCGGGGGCGGGACCTTCGTCCTCCGACTCGGCTTCCTTCCTAAAAACCGGGGGGGGGACCTAACCTTGCTGGCTCCCCCCCTCTCCCGTGACCAGGGACAGGACCTAGGACCTCCGGCTCCTCCCCTCTCCTGTGACCAGGGACAGGACCTAGGACCTCCGGCTCCTCCCCTCTCCTGTGACCAGGGACAGGACCTAGGACCTCCGGCTCCTCCCCTCTCCTGTGACCAGGGACAGGACCTAGGACCTCCGGCTCCTCCCCTCTCCTGTGACCAGGGACAGGACCTAGGACCTCCGGCTCCTCCCCTTCTGGGTCCCAGAACAATGGAGGAGTCTCCCGTGCGGACGGGACAACTCCTCCCCTCATGCAGGCTGCTCGTCCTGCCTGTGTGACCTGCGGCTGCAGCCCCCCTGCAATTATTCTCTTCCATCCGTCATACCGAAGCGCACATAGGTAGACGGGCTGCGCAGGCTCCAGTCATTGCTGGCCACTTTGGGAAGGGGTTGGGGGAACCGCCGGACCGGTGGTAGCTGCTACTTTTCCCTTGGTGAGGACAAACGATCTCACCGAAGCCAGCAGCGCCTCCAGCAGCTCTGGAGGAACAGTTGACTCCATCTCTCTCTCTGGGGCAGGGGTCGGGGGTGTGGCCTGGGCTTGGGCTGGGGCTGTGGGGACCTTTCCCCTTGTGTCCTTCCAGGGATTCTTACAGTCCCTGCGCCAATGCCCCTCCTTCCCGCAACCGTAGCACGTTTGTCTGCCTTGGTTGGGACGGCTCCCTTCCTGGTGCCACTCTTTACGGGGCTGGTCACCAGGCCTGACCTCACAAACCTTCCCTTTTTGCTGGGGTGTCTCACTATCCCTCCCATTTCTAAAGGTGAAATAAAGAGTAGATTGCCTTTCAAAAGCTAGGCTTTATTAACCTTAAAAAACCAGCAAGTACATGTTGAGCACCCAGTCTCAACCAAACTGTAGAAAACTGAATTTAAGATGGCCACCACAGGTCACATGGAATCAACTAACCAATAAGTTTACAGCATATATCTCAAGGCAGGAAAACAGGCAACCAATTACAATGCTTCTTATAAAACAAGAATAATCACCACATTCACCCCTCCTTTTAAAATATACTTCAACCTAGGTAGCCTTTACGGTTTACAATTAGTTATTTATGACTAGAGCAATACATGTATAATGCCTTCAACAATTTTAAAATTTTACTATTAAATTATTAATTATTTTAAAAGTCCATTTTTAATCGGTCGACCGGATATTTTGTTCGTGTCGACCTTCTTAGCCTTGGTGGAGTTCCTTGCCCTCCCACACCAGGAGACACAGAAATATCTTCTGCAGGGAGGCTATCAATATCCCGATTATCAACGGTTTCCGGATTGGAAGTCCCATTAGAAGGTAGACTGGGAGGGTCATGAACATCCATCGGGGGCAGACTAAGAGAATTGTAAGTGTCTGCAATAGGATTGGAAATGTTCGTAGTATCTGTGACGACATCAACATTATCTAAATTATGGCTATTTTTAATGTCCTCAGGAGAGGGCTGGCCACCACAAGGAGATAAGTCTTTAACTGAAATCGTACTTTCTTTCCCATCTTGGAATCGAATGTGAGCATATTGGGAATTTGCCTCCAATAGCTCCACCTCCTCCACTAAAGGATCATACTTTGACAGTCTAACATGGCGTCGGAGTAGCACAGGTCCCTGCATAGTAAGCCATGAAGGTACCGGATATCCCGTAGTGGATCTCCGCGGATAGTTGAAGAGCCTTTCATGGGGGGTCACATTAGTAACCGTTGAAAGCAATGATCTAATGGAATGCAGGGCATCAGGCAGTACCATTTCCCATTGTGTATTCTTAAGGTTCCGGGATGTCAAAGCCAACATAACTGCCTTCCAGATCACCCCATTGTATCGTTCGCACTGTCCATTACCCTGGGGATTATATGGGGTGGTTCTGCTAGTAGAAATTCCCCGACTCTGGAGGTATTCCTTCAACTGGGAAGACATAAAAGAACTTCCCTGATCCGAATGGATATACGCAGGCATCCCAAAGATGACAAAAAGTTGAGTCAGACATTTAATAACTGTAGCAGCTGATACATCTGCACAAGGAAAAGCAAAAGGGAACCTTGAAAACTCATCCACAACAGTAAATATATATCGATTCTGAGTCGTTGAAGGAAGAGGCCCCTTAAAATCAACGCTCAGGCGTTCAAAGGGAGAAGTAGCCTTTATAAGATGAGCTTATTGAGGCTTAAAGAAATTTGGTTTACACCAGGCGCAGACAGAGCATGACGAAGTCATCCGCTTGACGTCTTCAACTGAAAAGGGCAAATTCTTACTGCGTACGAAGTGTATCATCCTCGTAACACCAGGATGGCACAAAGCATTATGAAGATTAATAAGCGTATCTCCGTGAAGCACAGAACAAATAAGCCCTCGACAGCGCATCAGCGGCAACATTATCCTTCCCCGGACGATAGACTATATCGAAATGGTAGCATGCCAACTCGATCCTCCACCTCATTATTTTATCATTCTTAATCTTTCCAAAATGTTTGACATCAAACATGAAGGACACAGATTTTTGGTCAGTTACTAATGTAAAATGTCGCCCAGATAAATAATGTCTCCATTTACGCAGTGCTTCTACTATTGCGTACGCCTCTTTCTCTATTGATGAATGTCTCTGCTCACTATTGCTCAGAGTACGTGAGAAAAAGGCCACAGGTCTTCCATTTTGGTTCAGGGTAGCCCCAATTGCAAAATCGGAAGCATCCATCTCAATCACAAAGGGAACCTGCTCATCAATAGAATGCACAACTGCTCCAAGGATATCCTTTTTAAGATTATCAAAACACATCCTGGCCTCCCATGATAGAGGATATGTCGTAACCCGAATAAGGGGCCGGATCTTCTGCGAGAAGTTTGCAATCCAATTAGAATAATAAGAAAACAGTCCAACAACTCGTTGCAAGGCCTTAGAATTAGTAGGGCAAGGTAAATCAATCAGTGGTCGCAGCCGTTCTGGATCTGGTTTAATCTTGTTTCCCGAGATAATATACCCCAGTAAATTTACCTCGGTGGTCGAAAAGATACACTTCTCTTTATTGAAAGTTAAGCCAACTTTTTCCGCAACTTGAAGGAATCTTTCTAGATTAAAATCGTGCTCCACCCTTGATTAGCCACACACCGTGATGTCATCTAAATATGAGAAAGTGTCAGAGAGAGAGTTATCACTTATAAAAGCATCCATTGCCCGTTGAAAACAGGTGACACCGTTAGTAACACCGAATGGTACTCGGCAAAACTGGTACAGCTTTCCGCCAGCTTCAAAGACCGTATATGGTTTGTCCCTCTTAGCGATAGGAATCTGATGATAAGCACTCTTTAGGTCAATAGTGCTAAAAACCTTATATTGAGATACTTTATTGATAAGCTCATCAATCTTAGGCAGGGGGTACGCATCTAATTGAGTATACCTGTTAATAGTTTGAGAGTAGTCTATCACCATTCGCTTCTTATGTCTCTCATTAGTGGTGACAACTACCTGTGCCCGCCAGGGCGAAAAACTAGGTTCAATGATTCCTTCCGATAAAAGATGTTGAACTTCAGAATTAATACATTCTTTATCCTGACTGCTATACCTTCTTGACTTGGTAGCAATTGGCTTACAGTCTGGCATCAAGTTGGAAAAAAGTGATAATGGAGAAATGAATAAAGAAGTTAATCCACAAATAGACAAAGGTGGCTTGGTTCCTCCGAAAGAAAGACTGAGGGACTCATGTAATTGAAGCACATCATGACCAATCAAAATGTCCGCACAGAGATTAGGCAGAACGGATAGGCGTATATCAGTATACGTATTACCTAGGAGAATTAATTTCACAAGGCAACAACCAGCTACTTGTGAGGTGAGAGTCGTCTGAGCCATACACACCTGATAAGAAACAGGCGAAATTTTCAAACGCTTCTCCCTCACAAACTGAAGACTTATAAAGCTCTCAGTACTGCCCGTATCTATAAGGGCCTTCACTTCTAACCCATTAACTTGGGCCATAACTATAGCTTTGTTTAGGCCATGGGAAAAGGCGGCAGAAACTGATGCAATAAACGCCCTATCTAAAGGCTGAATGGTCGCAGAGGAGGCAACCGATTTGCAAACACGTGCGTAATGACCTCCCTTGCCGCATTTACTACACACAGCCTCCCGGGCAGGGCACTTCAGACGGGGGTGCCGGGCGTTCCCGCAAAAATAACACTCCTGAATCCTAGAGGCAACAGCTGCCGAAATAGAAACTGTTTCGGAATCTGGTAAACCACTCCTATTAAATCCACGTAACTCCCTTTCATCCAGAACTGCCGAAACCACGGTCGCAGGCCAATCAAAAAGAGCATAAGAATCCGAACTTCTCTGAGCCAAATCCAATGTAGAGGCTTGCTCAAAAGCACTCTTAAGATCCAAGATCTTATTTTCTAATAACGGCTGACGAATTGATCTAGACAGTAATCCATTAATAAATGCATCCCGTACCGACTCTTCCCTATGTTCTTCTGCAGACACGGCTTTATAATTACAGTTAGCACCAAGGCGCCGGAGTGCTTGTAAATAAGCATCCAAGGATTCTCCCGCCTGCTCCCTACGGGCAGATAAAAGGTGACGTGCAAATACCTCATTTTTGGGTTTAACAAAAAATTTTTCCAACGTAGCAACAGCCAATTCATAAGTTTCACAGTCCAAAATATACTTATACACATCCAGAGTAATGTAGTTGATTAGTATATCCAACTTATTTAGAGATTGCTGATCCAACACACCCAAAAAGTTTTTAAATGTACGATACCAATGTTTCCATTGATCATCCACTCCTGCAGAATTAGGGTCAGCATTAAATCGTTCCGGTCGAAGATATCGTTCCATTATAGCAAAAGGTTAATAAATTGAAATAAAGAGTAGATTGCCTTTCAAAAGCTAGGCTTTATTAACCTTAAAAAACCAGCAAGTACATGTTGAGCACCCAGTCTCAACCAAACTGTAGAAAACTGAATTTAAGATGGCCACCACAGGTCACATGGAATCAACTAACCAATAAGTTTACAGCATATATCTCAAGGCAGGAAAACAGGCAACCAATTACAATGCTTCTTATAAAACAAGAATAATCACCACAAAAGGTGACGGTGAGTTTGCGGATCACCGTCCCCTCCGTGGTCTGAGGGTTTCGGGGGTCGAACCAGGCCATTGCCTGCATTCGAACGCGGGGCAGGGAGTTATTCATCAGGCACCTGAGCCAGTGGACTAACTGGTCCCTGTTCAGGTGCTCTCGCGCCGGCATTCCCGGGCACGCACCCCGGTAGACTGGCCACAGCCTGTCCGTGAATGCCTGCGGGGATTCCCCGGGGAGCTGGACTGTTTTCTCCACCCGGGTGAACGGACACCCCTCGTTCATCCCCATGGCCTCCAGGATCTCGTCCCTCAGCCCCTCATAATTTTCCTGACCCCTCTTACATCCATCGGGTTGCGTCTGGAGGAGATCGCTACCCAGGGAGAACAACAGCATCTTGGCCTGCTCTGCCTCGTCGCAGTCGTTAACACAGGCCGCCTGTTCTATCTCCCTAAAGTGAAGAGAAGGGTCCCCCTTCATGGTGAGCTTGGGGATGTAGCTCACCATGGAGCGCAACTGTTGCGCATTGTGTGGCACCAGGAATTGGTTCTGGAGGTCCCCAGGTTCCCCGTCCTCACCGGGTGGTCTGTACCTTTGTTGTGTCACGGGGTACACCGGTCCCGGTCCCTGATTCTCTCTCGGGCTATCCTGGTCTACCTTGAAGTCTTCATCCTCCACCCCCTCCTTATCCCAGACCTCTGGAAAACTAGGGGCTATGGGTGGTAGCTGTGAAACCTTTGGTTCCCTAACCCGTGTTGCTCTGGGGGCTGCCTGCGGGACTTCCCTGCTTGGGTTGCCGTTGAACTCAGCCTGGCCGACCTTGGGGCTAATGAGGCATATCATCCCCTTTGCCCTGGCCAACGCCATATTCAGGCTTTCTATTTCCTGCCTACAGGGGCCGTGGTCTGCTTCCTCAAACCCCCGAGCACAGGCCAGCTTATAGGCTGCTTTTACTTTGCCTACCTTTTCCTCCTGTGCCTTCAGTTCCCCCATGAGGCGGCTAATCTCCGTCTTTAATCTCCTCTCTTTCTCCCTGGATTCTCTTGCCTGATATTCTACGTGTTCTGCCCTGAACCTAGCGCTCCCCTCCAGCTCAGCTATCTTGCCCTCCAGCCTTTCTACCCTGGCCTGGTGCTCACGCTGCACTTCAGCGGCCTGGCTTTCCATGTGCTCTACCTTCCCCCGATGGTCCCGGACCATTGCTGCCCTCTCCTGGCTTACAGCCTCCAGGGCCACTAGCACCTTCCCTTCCGCTGCAACTTTTTCCTGCAGCTCCCGGGACAAATGCCTTATTTTAGTTTCCTTACTGGCCACTGCTTGGTCCAGTATCAGAACCTGCTTTTTATACCACATAAGCCATACCGCTTTTTCAATGCCCTTGCAGTGCTCTTTGCTAGCCGTCCACTGGGCGGCTGCCTCTAGGGGACGCTCGGCCCCTAACAGGTCGTATACCCATTTTTTTGCAACGTTTACTTTACCACATACGTAGGAGGATAACCTGTCCTCCATCACATCTGTCTCACCCGTTTCTTTGTCCACCACACAAGGGGTCTGTGGCCAGTGTCCTGCCGCGGTCGCCATTCTGTAAGGGGTTTTTGTAACGAGCTTGTGGTGTGCAAGATCGATTCTTGATTTCACACTGCTCGTGAGCGGTTTCGAAGCGCTCCCCCCTCACTGATTCTCGACACTGGACTTATTGCCAGACTACCTTGATGTGTTGGCCCAACTTGTGACTCGGAAGACAAATGGATCAGGTGAGACAAGGTAAGTTTTAAAATTAATGGTTTCTTTATTTATAAGGAGAATAAAAACACAGGGAACAAAGAAACAACACAGACAAAATCATTAACACGCCTCCCAATGGGAACTAAAATTTAAAACACAAGAATTACTTTGACTATCTTAAAATACATCAATTCATTAGCTGCGGTATAATAAAACGGGGGTGGGGAAAGCGCGCGGTACAACGAAGGATAAATAACACTCCCGATTACAAAGCCCTTAATATTAAAACCCTCCCGTCTCTAAAGTATCCCTCTACTAGGTCAGCTAGGTGGAGTTGGGCCTCTATGCTCACCAGGGTTTTAAAACTGTCCTCGACCTTGGTGCTCCTGTAGCTTCCGGGATTCCGGATTGATCTTGCTTCTGGGACGGGCTCCTGAACCTGCTCTCCTGCTCGAACTTGTAGAACCTCCGTGCTCCTCGAACCGTAATCGAACCTCCTAATTGGACCTCTCCACTCGAACCGTTCAAATTAACCTTAACCTCTTGTTGTTCTCTGCCTCCGATTGTACCTTCTGCCCGTCGATTTTCCCCCAACAGTTATACCGTTTCCTTGCCCTTATCTTTGGCGCCAAATCAGGGGTTTTCTTTTGTCAAAGTTTTGGGCCGGCTACTTTGACAAAAGCTGGTACTTTAATTTAACAACTTTAATCGTGGCCGAAACCAAACTGATGGGTTATGTCCCGTGTCCCGCTGAGTTTGATGCAGATAATGGGTCTTGTCTGTGCTCTGTGATTTCAGTGATGGGTTTACGTTTATCTGGTGATTAACCTGACCTTTTCAAGTGCAAGTCCTTTGTTTTTGACTTCATTACTGCTGCTACCTTTATTACCATATCAATTGCAGTCAGTCTGGAATTTTCCAATCGGTGGTGACTCAGGATTCTTTAAGGTATTGCAGTGGTATGTCCGTCTGAAATGAGTCATGTGATCTGCCGACTCCATCTTGTGCTCTTAAAAATGTGGCCATTTCAGGGGTTTTAAAATGTAGGCTGTATTTTCCTGGATTTTGCGAATCCTACAACGTGCAACACAGGAGTCATTCCAGCAGGAGAGCTCCTCTTTAACTCTGGAGTAGGCAGACAGTTCCTCAGGCACCTTGCGAGGCCAGCCATCTCTGATGAAGGTGCACAGCTGGGAGAGGGCCGGATCCTGTTCAGAGGCCTCTTTGAGCTCCTGGAGAGAGACTGGTTTGGAGAGGCGTGTGCAGCATCTGGACGATATCCTGTTCCACATGTTCAGACCCGACGAGTGGGGCTGGGGCAGAGACAGTGCGGGAGAGCAGATCTGCAACAACATTGTCACGTCCTGATGTGAACTGGAGACTGAAATTGTATTGGCGGAGGCGGTCAGACCAGCGGTGTAGACGCAAAGGTCTGTGGCCCATGCCGGATGTTGACAGCAGGGCAGTGAGAGCCTGGTGATCGGTTTGCAGGGTGAAGGCACGGGCATACGTGTACAGGTGCCACCGCTCACATGCCCAGACGCACGCCAGCGCCTCACGCTCGCCTACTGAGTAGTTCTGTTCAGTGGGGCTAAGGGCCCGGGAGGCAAAGGCGATTGGTTTCTCCACTCCATTCTGTATCTGCGATAACACCGCCCCCACAGCTGCAGCGGACGCGTCGCAGGTGACGAGGGTGGGGCTGGCGACGTCAAAGTGAGCCAACACTGGAGGCGACATGAGCTGCTATTTGAGGAGGCGAACAGCTTCCGTACAGGCTTGTGACCACACCCAGGGCTCATCCTTTCACAGGAGCTGGTGCAGTGGGGCCGTGGTGGCTGAGTACTGGGGCAAAAACTTCAGGTAGTACCCAGTCATGCCAAGGAAGGAGGCAACCTGTGCTGCAGAGCTGGGTTCTGGGATGCTGTGAATGGCATTCACGTTTGACTGGAGTGGGGATATACTGTCAGCCCACAACTGAAACCCCACAAATTCGATCTCTGAAACAGCAAAGACACACTTTTCGCCATTCAGTGTGAGCTTGTGTTTTGCTAGAGCGGTGAAAACTCTGTGAAGGCGTTCGTTGTGAGTGGAGGTCGAGGGCCCATGCACGACGATGTCATTCAGGTAGATGGCCACCCCAGGAATGCCCGCGAACACAGAGGACATCACCTTTTGGAAGCAGCTGGGTGCAGAGCTAAGTCCAAATGGCATCCTAGTGTACCGAAAGACACCAGCATGTGTCACAAAAGCAGTGAGGTCCCTGCTGCTGGGGTGGAGGGGAACCTGTAGATAGCCCTGTCGAAGGTCCAGTTTCGAGCACAGGATGGAACCATAGAACTGCGCTGTGAGTTCCTCTGACGTGGGCAGTGGATATTTGTCAGGGATTACGGCCTTATTCATTGCTCGAAGATCGACACAGACGCGTAGACCACCTGACTTTTTTGTTGCGACCACCAGGTTGGAGATCCATGGGGAGGCATCAACTGGTTCGATGATGCCAGCTTCCAGTAGCTGCTTTAGTTCAGCTGTGACCCCGTCACGAAGAGCAAGCGGGATGCGGCGCAGTGGCTGAATGGCAGGGGTAATGGTGGAGTCAACCATGGGCTAGTGGGTGAAGGCAGTCAGGCAGTCCAGACCCTCGAAGACTGCTGGCCATGTTTGGCACCACGGTGAGGCGATGTGCAGAATCGCAGACCCGCCAGTGTCCAAGAGAGAAAAACCCAGGTCAGTGAAAAGATCCAGTCCCATCAGGTTAGCTCCTTGGCGTGCCACATGAAAACAAAAATCTGGCAAAACTTTTGTTCCATAGCATACAGTGAGGTTGACTGAGCGCACTAGTCCAATTTTCGAATTACCATACCCGCAAAGGGCAGTGGAGGGCGCAGAGAATGGCAGGGAGCTGAAAAAGCGTTTGAATGTGTTCACATTCAGCAGTGAGACGCTGGCACCGGTATCCAACAATAGGGGGATGCACACATCATTCAGGTTAATTGTGCATGACTTGAAAGCCACTACTGGCCCAGAGCTCACGTTGTGAATTATAGGCCAACTGCTTGAGGACTGAGAGTGTTCATTTGTAGCAACAGGGGCAGAGCGGCAGACATTGGCAAAGTGGTTTTGTTTTCCACAATTGCGACAGGCTTGGCCGCGCGTGGGGCAATTCTGTGATCTGGTAGCATGTGAACGAGATCCGCAGTTTCCACACTGTTGCCGCGGTAACGCGCATTGCTGCCGTCATGCGAGCATTACCATGTCAGAGCTGTCGGGGCCGAGGGCGCTGTCACTGTGTGTGTGTGCTAGTTTCGCTGCACATTCGGCTGCAGACTCCACTTGAAAGGCAATGTTGACTGCCTGTGACAACGACAGATCGTCGGACTCGAGTAACAGTCTTTCATGCACTCTCACGTTGTTGGTGTGCTCTATTAGTTGATCACGCACCATCTCGTCTTGTAGTGCACCGAACTTGCACGAGCTAGCTAACCCCCTCAAATTAGCCACGTATTGATGCACCAACTCACCGGGGAGTTGGTGACGCTGTCTAAAAATGAATCGCCGCAGGAGGGCACTTTGTGGGGCAGAGAAGTGTGTGCTTAACAGAGCCACAGCCACATCATATGTTTGAATTGAATCTGCTGCGCATAATGTCCCAAGAACATGCTGGCCCTCCGCTCCCAAGCAATGGGATAACAGTGCCTTTTTCCGTGCTGTGCTCACATTTTCTAGTCCAAGAGCAATGAGGTAGGTTTCAAAGGACTGTAACCAGCAAACCCATGGGATCGGGGGCTCACCGGGTAGTGCAAGGAAGGGAGGAGGTGGTGGAAGAGAGATTTCAGCCATGCTCATCGCCAAATGTTGCGTTTGCAACGATAATCCGGAGGCCGTATACAGAGCTCAGTTCATGTTGCTTTTAATGGCTGATCCAAACACACACTTCCAGGCAAAAGCAATTGAATACCGATATCCAATGTCAGACACAATACAACGATAACAGCACTATCAAACTCCATGTGCTCAGGCCAAGGCAATCGAGTACCTATCACCAATGTCAGACATAACACTCCCCTTTCTCCAGCAGAAAGCTTGGAAAAGCGGGATGCATTATACTTCCTTTGGAGATTTGCGCATTTATTTCTTCCATCCAATGCCCTCACAAACTTCTCATACATGATCATAATTGCTTTTTTCTGTAGCTCCTGATCCTCCACCCAAACCATGTCCCTCACTACTGCTTCTGGCAACCAACCTGGAATTACCTCATATAATACATCTTTCATATATAATATCAGCTTTTATAAAAGCTTGATTATATAATACCTTTCCTTCAATGTTGCCCCACCTGTTCAAAAATAAGGGCTGTTCTAAAAATTCCTCAGCACCCTTGGGCCCAAGTTTCTACAACCCCCTTATAAAACCTAGGGAGAGGTTTAATCGATTTCAAAAACATATTATTGTATTCCATATACAATATTGTGGGAGTCGCTGGAAATAAACAGACTGCAAGACTTTTATAGCAGCAAAGAAAAACGCGTGTTAGCTTTATTAACTCTCCGCATGGACTGAGGGACTCGGCCTCGTCACAGGGCTATGACGTCATCACACCATTGACGACTCTTAAAGGGACCCTGCCCCGATAACCCAACCAAGTTCCGTACATAACGTGGAGCGATAACAACATTGGCTATACATAGTGAATTGTGCTACTGTCCCTATGTGGGCTCCGCTGTCGAAATCTCGACCCCGAGTAAGACTCTAGACACCGGGTTCCATCAGGAAAGTAACACTTTAATGTTTTACTTGCAGCAAGGGGAGGGTGTCTCAGACAATGGCTGAGGCGACAACTCCAACAAGCATGCGTTCGGACTCTATATTTATACAGTAAAGTAAACAACTCCTGATTGACACATCATTATCATACATCAAGCCGTTTCATGCACAAGAACAATGAATAGAACATCTTGCCATATTCCTGTATGTTCATAAGTTAATTATCGCCACATACACAAAGACATCTGTTACCGCAAGCTAACACTCCCGCTTCTCTTGCATTCTTCAGTTCCTTTTATCTGCCGGCTGCACCTTGGGACTAGTTCCGTACTTAACACACACTGTTCTGGCTGCATTCCATTAGTCTTGCATCAGCTATTTCAACAGTTTAAACTTTTAACCCATGTCAACTAGTCCATCATGCTTTACGAAATTGACACAAAACTATACAGGATATTTTATATTTCCACATTCCCCCCTTTTGTCCTTACCAAGGACAATCTTACGGAATTTCTATCTGCCCTAACTTAGCAAATTCTGTTTCAAAAGTGTCTCCATCAATATTCTCATATTCGTGAACTGTCATCATGGGGGCTGGGGTAGTTGAGGTCATTACTGTGAGGGCCTTAGTACACAACAATTTTAAACATCCAATTAGTAGACTAATCAAAATGACTATTATAACTATTGCAATCAGGACTTCCAGTATTTGTTTTCCTAGTGCTCCTCCCCATCCTGAAATCCAATCCCAAATGGACCATTGTTCAGGTTGGTGTAGTTTATATTTTCTGAGCTATCTGGAATATAGGTGCAACATTCAGTTCCTATGATTGCACACGTGCCTCCTTCCCTTGCCAATAGATAGTCCAGAGCCATGCGATTCTGTAAGGCTACGGTGCGTAAGGCCACCATTTCTGCATTTACTTCACTAAGGGCATCAGCAGTGTCATTGGCTATTTGTTCCAATACTGCTGCCATGTTTATAGATTCTCTGGCTAGCTTCGCGGTTCCATACCAGGGAAATGCTATGGTGAAAAACCTCTCGGTTTCTGTAATGGTTCATCTTGCTCGTGCCCTAGGGTGGCTGTCCAATGATGAAATAACCACCCTACCATCTCCTCCATTCCAAAGGGAATGGGCCGTAGGGGTATTCCACCCTCTGCATGTATAGGGATGTGACTGCATATCCAGCATTTAGTAAAGTTCTGCCTTTTAGCATACAAGTAACTCATGTATACAAAAGTATACACATGATGGTAGCCATGCTTGTTTAACAGCCTTCTTCCTCTTCTTCCCTGTTTCTTACCTGTCCTATTAGATTTTTCTTTTCTGAGTGGCTAATGTTGAAACAAAGGGCTGTGTAACTGGATTGTTACAAAACATTGGCCTGGCCATCAGGGCCAGTCCTCCCTTTGGATTACCACTACAGATAACCCCTCCATTCGCAGTTCTTTCACTTGGTGACACAGTATCGGGACATGTAACCCATAGCTTATCAAGCTTCTGTCCACTATCTTCTTCTACTATCTTATCCTGCCTAATCCTAAGACTCAGGGGTTGATACGGGGGTACCTGCATAGTGTGATCCTGAAGCTGAACCTTCATAGTCTCGTTATAGCATATAATATAAAAGAGATTACTGTTTAAAAGTACACATTCTTCTATACATGGTTTGCCCTTCAGGGGATCTGGGTAAATCCATATGGCAGTTTCAATTATCGTTAACAAAGGGTACAGTCTTATTAGAGTCCAAATCCAGTTCATCTTGGCAGTGTATCCTCTCCAACTGATGCCTTCTTACAATGGGACGCGTGTATCCATGTTGGTCGCTCCTTTACTTTTGCAGCGGTGTTTGTGGTCAGGAGTACTTGGAAGGGTCCCTCAAATCTGGGTTGAAGGCTATTCTTTCGCTTAAAGATTTTTATGTAGATGTTATCTCCTGGCTCGAAAGTATGGCACTTTCATTCAGCGGGATCGACCTGGGCTTCCTTCACCTGTTGATGGAAACTAGAAATGCATTTGGTTAGTGCAATGCAATAACTCAACATATCTTCCTCCATTTTATGAATGTCCATTTGTTTAGCTGTTAAAGGTGCCGAAAAGGGCAATCTCTGTGGTCTTCCCATGACGATCTCGTAAGGCAACAATCCTGTAGTTCTGTTGGTAGCAGACCGCATTGTCATTAAAGCTATGGGCAACAATTCAACCCATTTAAGTCCAGTTTCTTTACACAGTTTTGCCTAGTCCAGCCGACTGTGGATGATAACTGCAATGAAGGTGCTGGTTAATCTGTAAGGCTTTGCATAGTTCCTTGATCACTGTCCCCGTAAAGTGGGATCCTTTGTCACTTGACAATTTTTCTGGTATCCCAAAGCGAGGCACAATGTCCTTCGATAAACATTTAGCAACAGTGGTAGCATCATTTTTCCTGCAAGGAAAAGCTTCAATCCTTCTTGAAAACATATCAACAATAACAATAACTAATACATATTAAAGTTCATACATACAGGTAGTTCAATAAAAGGGCCCATGGGGTTTGGATGGGATGCGGGCTGTACCTTCTTTATTTTTCCTGCATTCATGGTCTGACAGATAATATAATTCTCACAAATTTGTTTTGCCAACTTTGAGATTCCTGGTGCATACCAGGTCTTAAGGATATAGTCCGCCATCCCCCCTTTGCCCGCATGGGTGAATTTATGAACACATCGGGCAATTGGTGATAGTAATGATTTGGGTGCCACCATGCGGCCGTCATGATGAACCCATAAGCCGTCAGTGTTTTTAAAACAATGATTAACAACCCATTCCTTTACTTAATCAGAACTGGCCCTATCTTGATGGGTCAGCACATCATCTAAGGACGGGGGCTGCTGTATCTCTGGCTTTTCCCTAACAGGGAAGGCTGAAACTTGTTGTTCAGCGCTTGATATAGCTACTGACTTAGCAGCGCTATCTGCAGCAGCGTTTCCAAGCGCAACCTCGTCCAAATGCCCCGTGTGCACTTGGCACTTAATAATTGAAACAACGGGCATTTGGTGGTCTGTGGTGCTTGGGGCTGCTGGTGTCAGTCAGTAATTCTGATCTCTATTTCTCCTAAATTCCTGTCCGTTTGTAGGGTAACCTCCTGACTGGTCCGAAAAGGGTTATGGACGGTGAAATTAGGACCTTTATTCTCTAATGGAGGTCCATTATTGGAGGTTTGGTTCTGACGATTTTTTGCAGGGCATTGGTTTGCCCAATGTCCGGGTTGTCCGCAATTGTAACAATTACCAGATCGTCCATACCCTCTTCCTCTACCACGACTTCCTCTATATTCCCCTCTATTCATCCTTCTATAGTTACCTTGTTGTCCTACCATAATAGAGGAGGAAGGTGTTTCTTCGGGGTAATTTTTTTTCTAACTCAACAAACATAGAGGCAGTCTTTTTATCTGGCTGTTCTCTATTTCTCTCTTGCAAATCTTTAAGGATTGAAGTAAGTTCCGCCAACTTCTTCTGTCTCCAACCAAGACAGACTAGCTTCAATGGGTCCCCCCAGAATTCACTAGAGCTGGCAATGTCAGTCGTTGAGGGGCCCGGATCACACGGCCGAAACGGCTCCTTAAGTCCGGGGTGGGGACCGGGGGGGGTCGCAGGAGGGTCCCCGGGCGCTCGGTGGTGGACTGAGGGTGCAGAAGCTGGAGGTCGGCCCCGCCGCGGGGGCTGAGCCAACCCAACGGGTCAGTCCAGATCCAGGTGGGCCAGCTTAAGATGGTCCACGGAAATGTAGTCCGGCTTACCGCCGACATCCACCACGAAGGCCTTGTCCCCAGCTACCAGGACGCGGAATGGTCCGTCGTAGGGTGGGTGAAGAGGTCCCCGGTGGGCGTCATGGTGGACGAAAACGTACTCCGCCGCATGAAGGTCGGGCGGAACGTGGGATTGTGGGAGACCGTGCTGCGACGTGGGCACTGGCGCGAAAACCTTGGCATTGTCCAGGAGGGCAGACCGCTGACGGGCTGCGGACCAAGGGTCCGTGGCATTGGGGACGAAATCCCCGGGAACCCGCAGCGGCTGCCCGTAGGCGAGCTCGGCGGACGAGGACTGGAGGTCCTCCTTAGGGGTGGTCCTGAGTCCCAGCATGACCCACGGGAGTCTGTCGATCCAACTGTCATCCCGGAGGCTGGCCCAGAGCGTGGCCTTCATGGAGCGATGAAACCGTTTGCACAGCCCGTTAGCCTGAGGGTGATATGCGGTGGTGCGGTGGAGTCTCAACCCGAGGCCTTGGGCGACAGCGTTCCAGAGCTCCGATGTGAACTGGGGCCCCCGGTCGGAGGAGACGTCAGATGGGGCGCCGAACCGGGCGACCCAAGTGCTGATGAACGCCCGAGCCACATCGGCGGACGTTGTTGAAGACAGCGGGACGGCTTCTGGCCATTGGGTGGTACTGTCGACCATCGTGAGGAGGTGGGTGAACCCGCGGGATGGCGGCAGGGGCCCCACCACGTCCACGTTAACATGGTCGAACCGCCTCTCAGGCACCGCGAAAGGCGCCAACGGGGCCTTAGTATGGTGATGCACTTTCGAGCGCTGGCATACCACGCAGGTATGGGCCCAGTCGCGAACGTCCTTCTTGAGCCCGTGCCAGACGAACTTAGCCGCCACCAGCTTCTGTGATGGCTTCCTGCCCGGGTGGGAAAGGCTATGGACGGCGTCGAAAACCTGCCATCTCCACCCGTCGGGCACGACGGGACGTGGCTGCCCAGCAGAGACGTCGCACAGGAGCGTGGTGCCGGCATCGTCAAACGCGATGTCCACTAACGGGAGGCCCGTGACAGCCGTCCTGTAGGCCTGGACGTCCGGGTCGGAGGCCTGGTCGGCCGCCATGCGGGTGTAGTCGATGCTGAGGTGTACAGCGCCAGCAACAGCCCGGGAGAGACAGTCGGTGACAGGGTTATTTTTCCCAGCCACATGCTGGGTGTCCGTCGTGAACTCGGAGACGAAGGAAAGCTGGCGCTGCTAACGGGCCGACCACGGCTCAGAAACTTTGGCCATGGCGAAGGTCAACAGCTTGTCGTCCACGAACACCGTGAACGGGCGGGCCTCCAGCAGGAAACAGAAGTATCGGATGGCGAGGTAGAGGCCAAGAAGCTCACGATCGAAGTTGCTCTTCCGCTCATTGGGGCGGAGCTGCCGGCTGAAGAAGGTGAGCGGCTGCCAGGTGCCGTTGACCCACTGTTCGTGGACGGCGCCGACAGCACAGAGTAAAGCTCCCTCGACAATGTCCCATCAAACACTCCCAGGGCAGGTACAGCACGGGTTAGATACAGAGTAAAGCTCCCTCTACACTGTCCCACCAAACACTCCCAGGGCAGGTATAGCACGGGTAGTCCGAAGCGTCAGTGGTGAGAGCGATTGGCGCATCGGGCAACGGATGCGCCAGCATGGTCACGTTAGCCAGGGCCCTTTTCATGTCCGTGAAAGAATTGGCCATCTCCTCGGACCAGTCAACGGCGAGCTTGGCGGGCTTGCCTTTGAGGGCCTCATAAAGGGGCTGCATAAGCTGGGCTGCCCGGGGAACGAAGCGATAATAAAAGTTCACCGTGCCCAAAAACTCCTGCAGGGCCTTCACGGTGAGGGGAAAATCCTTCATGGCCTCCACTTTCGACGGCAGTGGCACCGCCCCGTCCTTCGTGATGCGGTGCCCGAGAAAGTCGATCGAGGACAGCCCGAACTGGCACTTGGCTGGATTGACGATTAGGCCGTAATGGCTGAGGCGTTCGAAGAAAGTCTGGAGGTGGGACACATGCTCCGTCCTGGAGGTGCTGGCGATGAGAATGTCGTCCAGGTAGATGAACAGGAATGGCAGGTCCCGTAACACGGTGTCCATTAGGCGTTGAAAAGCCTGAGTGGCGTTTTTGAGACCGAATGGCATGCGGAGGAATTCGAGTAGCCCGAACGGGGTGATCACCGCGGTTCTTGGGATGTCCTGCGGCCGAACGGGGACCTGGTGGTAACCCCAAATGAGACCCACTTTAGAGGAAACAACTTTTCCGGCCAGGCGGGCGGAAAAGTCCAGGATGTGTGGAATCAGGTAGTGGTCGGGGGTCGTAGCGTCGTTGAGGCGCCGGTTATCGCCGCATGGACGCCAACCGCCGCCTAGATTTGGTGCGATGTGGAGGGGGGAGGCCCATGGACTGTTCGACCGGCGAATGATGCTGAGGCGCTCCATCGTGTCGAACTCAGCTTTAGCGATGGCGAGTTTCACCGGGTCGAGGCGCCGAGCGCGGGCGTAGTCAGGCGGACCGGTGGTCGGGATGTGGTGTTCTACCCCGTGCTTGGTGGCGGCGGACGAGAAAGTGGGCTTTGTGAGGTCCGGGAACCCGGCGAGGAGGCGGGTGATGCACTATCAACAACACCAAAGACTACGAGTTGAACTTATACGAAGTAGGCTTTTATTGACTAAGAACTGGAGCATGCCTCTGCTAGTGGATCCATCCTAAGAGCTCCCGGGGGAAGGGTGGTGAGTCACCTTTATACCCGGGCTTAGGGGTGGAGCCAGGGGCGGAGACATGCCCGGACCTGTACAGAGTTAACAGTGGTTTACCACACAGACATGTACAGAGTTAGCAGTGGTTTACCACATTCACCCCTCGTTTAAAAAAGAGTCCGGCGGGGTGAAGTGTTTCAAAAGTTCGTATACGAAAGTCTCTCCAGGGGTCTTGTCTGCCATAATGATCTTCGTGGTGCCGGTTGCGGCGGTTCTTTGCCCGTGGCCGCTTCTCGCGTGGGACGGAGCACTGGCGTGTCGTCCTCTCGGGGTAGGGATGGCACCGGCATGTCGTCAGTTCGTGGTAGACACCCCGGTGGTGCATCGTGGGTAGTGGTGGTGGGTGGAGGTAGTGGATGGTGATTGATGGTGTTTCGGGTGGTACCTGAGGGTGCGAGGTCTCGAATTGAGACTGTGTCCTCCCGCCCGTCAGGATACGCCATGTAGGCGTACTGTGGGTTGGCGTGGAGGAGGTGAACCTTTTCGACCAGGGGGTCCGTCTTATGGCTCCTCACGTGTTTCCTGAGCAGGACGGGTCCCGGAGA
This sequence comes from Somniosus microcephalus, assembly GCF_052327205.1. Classification (NCBI taxonomy): domain Eukaryota; kingdom Metazoa; phylum Chordata; class Chondrichthyes; order Squaliformes; family Somniosidae; genus Somniosus; species Somniosus microcephalus. The sequence goes on along the minus strand of NC_140997.1, from coordinate 163,701,815 downwards.
CGTCAGCCATGGCGGTAGTGATGTCCCCGAGGTGGATTTCCTGGGGAAGACGAACATCTTCTCGTGAGGGGTGGCGTTTGTGGCAGTACAGAGCAGTGATCATATGGAGTGGAGCGCATCGGCGAGGACATCTTGCCAGCGGGAGATTGGGAGGCCCTTGGATTTTAGGGCGAGCATGGCGGTCTTCCACACCGTTGCGTTTTCCCTCTCTACCTGTCCGTTACCCCGGGGGTTGTAGCTGGTAGTCCTGCTCGTGGCTATGCCCTTCTCGAGCAGGTACTGGCGCAGCTCATCGCTCATGAACGACGAGCCCCTGTCGCTGTGGATGTAATTGGGGAAGCCAAGTATGGCGAATAGGTCGTTGAGGCACCTGATGACTGTGGCGCTGGTCATGTCCGGGCAGGGGATGGCGAAGGGGAAACGGGAGTACTCGTCAATAATATTGAGGAAGTACGTGTTGCGGTCAGAGGAGGGAAGGGGCCCCTTGAAATTGACGCTGAGACGTTCGAAGGGGCGGGTGACTTTAATCAGGTGTGCCCTGTCTGGCCTATAAAAATGCGGTTTGCATTCGGCGCAGACCTGGCAGTTCCTGGTCATGGTCCTGACCTCCTCGATGGAGTAAGGCAGGTTGCGAGCTTTAATAAAATGGAAGAACCTGGTGACCCCCGGGTGGCAGAGATCATTGTGGAGGGTCCGTAGCCTATCGACTTGTGCGTTGGCACATGTCCCACGGGGTAGGGCGTCTGGGGGCTCATTAAGTTTCCAGGGCCGGTATAAGATATCGTAGTTGTAGATGGATAACTCGATCCTCTACCGCAATATCTTATCATTTTTGATTTTCCCCCTTTGTCTGTTGTTAAACATAAATGCTACTGACCGTTGGTCAGTGAGCAGGGTGAAACGTTTACCGGCCAGGTAATGCCTCCAGTGCCGTACAGCCTCCACTATCGCCTGGGCCTCCTTCTCGACTGAGGAGTGTCGAATTTCGGGGCCCTGGAGGGTCCGTGAAAAGAAGACCACGGGTCTCCCCGCCTGGTTAAGGGTTGCGGCTAGGGCGAAGTCGGATGCATCGCTCTCCACTTGGAAAGGGATGGACTCAGCCACTGCGTGCATTGTGGCCTTTGCAATGTCCTCTTTTATGAGGGTGAAGGCCGCACGAGCCTCTGCCGTCAGGGGGAAGGAGGTTGACTTGATGAGGGGCCGGGCTTTGTCCGCATAGTTGGGCACCCACTGGGCATAGTAAGAGAAGAACCCTAGGCATCTCTTCAGGGCTTTTAGGCAGTGGGGGAGGGGTAGTTCCAGGAGGGGGCGCATTCGGTCGGGGTCGGGGCCGATGACTCCGTTGTCCACCATGCAGCCAAGAATAGCGAGGTGCGTGGTGCGGAACATACATTTTTCTCTGTTGTATGTCAGATTCAGCCGTTGGGCCGTACGGAGGAATTTTTCTAGGTTGGCGTCGTGGTCATGCCGGTCATGGCCGCAGATGGTGACGTTGTCTAGATAGGGGAAGGTGGCCTGCAGCGCGTTCTGGTCAACCATCCGGTCCATCTCCCTTTGGAAGACCGAGACCCCGTTGTTGACGCCGAAGGGGACTCGGAGGAAGTGGTAGAGGCGACCGTCAGCCTCGAAGGCCGTGTACTGGCGGTCCTCAGGCCTGATGGGGAGCTGGTGGTATGCCGACTTCAGATCAATCGTCGAGAATACCCGGTATTGTGCTATCTGGTTGACCATGTCAGATAGGCGGGGAAGTGGGTATGCGTCTAATTGCGTGTATCGATTGATCGTCTGGCTGTAATCAATAACCAGGCGTTGTTTTTCGCCGGTCTTCACTGCCACCACTTGGGCTCGCCATGGGCTGGTGCTGCCCTCGATAATCCCTTCCCTCAGGAGTCTTTCTACTTCTGATTTAATAAAGCTCCTATCCCCGGCACTGTACCGCCTGCTTTTAGTAGCAATTGGCTTGCAGTCTTTGGCGAGGTTAGCGAACAACGGGGGGATTTGACCTTCAGGGTGGACAGGCTGCATACTTTGCGCGGCGCCGTGTTTAAATTCTGCCGGCTGCAGACTGTAAGTGGGGGCAGGGGCCTGCCATATGCCATCGTGACGCTCTCCAGATGGCACTGGAAGTCTAATCCTAGCAGTACAGGAGCGCAGAGCTGTGGCAGGACGAGGAATTTAAAATCTCTGTACTCCACGCCGTTCACTGTCAGAGTCGCTACACAGTAGCCGCCGACGTCCACCGTATGGGACTTTGAGGCCATAAAGACCTGGTGGCGTGTGGGCATAACCGATAGGGAGTAGCGTCGCACCGTGTCGGGGTGGATGAAGCTCTCCTTGCTTCTGCAGTCGAAAAGGCAATTTGTGGCATGGCCATTTACCTTTACGTTCATCATGGGCCTGGCTAGTTGATGGGGCCTAGATTGGTCCAGGGTGATGGAGGCCATCGTCGAGGTCGGTGGGTCGCTGTAGTATTTGCCTGCGCCGGGGGCCTGGTCCCGAAATGGTGTCCAAGATGGCGGCTCCCCCGCGGCTGGTGGTGCCCAAAATGGCGGCCCGCACGGCTCACACGTGGTTGGTGGGGTCCAAAATGACGGCCTGCACGGTTCACACGCGGCGCTGCTGGAATTGGGGGTCGATTTCGCCCTGCACACTCTCGCGTAGTGGCCTTTCTTGCCGCATTTGGAGCAGGTCGCGTCCTTTGCTAGGCACTGCTGTCTGGGGTGCTTGGCCTGGCCGCAGAAGTAGCATTTCTGGCCTCTGGTCATTGCAGCTGTAGTTGGGCTGCTGGCGGCTTGTGGCCTTACCGGGTCCCAAGATGGCTGCTCCCGTGACATCCATGTGGCCATCCGGTCAGGGGGGTAGGCGTCCATGTTCTGGAGGGCCACGTCTAACGAGTTAGCGAGGGCCACCGTCTTCTGCAGGTCGAGCCCCCTCTGTTCCAGCAGCCTCTGCCGTGTATAGTTGGACCTGATGCCGGCTACGTAGGCGTCTCGGATCAGGTCTTCCGTGCATTCCTTGGCCGTCACCGCTTTGCAATTACAGGCCCGGCCGAGGACTCTCAGTGCCAGTAAATATTCGGCGCCCGATTCCCCGGGGCGCTGTTTTTGGGTAGCCAGGAGGTGTCTGGCGTAGACCTCGTTAACAGGCCTCACGTATTGTTCCTTTAGCGTCGCGATGGCGGCCGCGTAAGTTGTGGCATCTCGGATGATCGAGTAGACTCGGTGGCTCACCCGTGAGTTCAAGACAAGCCGTTTCGCGTCATCTGTAGTGACGGTAGTGCTGGAGGCCTCCAGGAAGGCTTCGAAACAGCTCAGCCAGTGTTCAAAATTATTGGCTGCATCTGCTGCTTGAGGATCCAGGTCTAAACGTTCTGGCTTCAAGATTTGCTCCATGTCGAAAATTTAGTCAATAAAATTGATGCACTATCAACAACACCAAAGACTACGAGTTGAACTTATACGAAGTAGGCTTTTATTGACTAAGAACTGGAGCATGCCTCTGCTAGTGGATCCATCCTAAGAGCTCCCGGGGGAAGGGTGGTGAGTCACCTTTATACCCGGGCTTAGGGGTGGAGCCAGGGGCGGAGACATGCCTGGACCTGTACAGAGTTAACAGTGGTTTACCACACAGACATGTACAGAGTTAGCAGTGGTTTACCACAGCGGGAAAACTCGTCGGAGGCCGAGAGTGCACTGGACAACTTTGTCGTGCTGGAACCACTGAACGAACACGGGAGCGAACTGAAAGTCTCAGCGTTGACAAGACGTCGGTTCTTGACATCCACCAAAAGGCCATTGGCGCAGAGGAAGTCAGCGCCGAGAAGGGGGGTGGACACTTTCGCTGTAACAAAGTCCCAAGCGAAATGCTGCCCGCCAAAACACAGAGCCACGCTCCGTTTCCCGAAAGTATGGATGGAACTGCCGTTGGCGGCTTCGAGGGCGGGGCCGTGGTTCCCCCCCGTATGTCTACGGTTGACGCGGGCAGGACGCCCACCTGGGCACGCGTGTTGCAGAGGAAACGATCTCCAGAGTCAATGTCCGTAATGAATAACAGACTACCTGAACGGCCGACAGCCATGGTAGCTAATGAGTGGGCCTTCGCGTTTCCCGACACGGTAAAGCTGCACGGGGGCCGGCACTTCTTAGCGTTGGGGCCGAATTGCGCGTGGTAGAAGCACATGCTTGGGGGTTGCCGCCGTTGGGCTGTGACGATGGGGGCAGGGCCCCGCATGGCCGCGTAGTACTGTTGCCCAGCGGAGAAAAATTTGTCGGCCTCCTTGGCCAGGGCGCGGAAATCACTAATATGAGACTTGGTTAAAGCCGACCGTACCTGCCCTGGCAGCTGTTGTAGGAACAGTTCTCTGAAGAGGAAGCACGGCTTGTGCTTGCCCAGGAGGGTTAACATGTGGTCCATCAGTTCTGAGGGCTTGGAGTCGCCAAGCCCGGGTAGAAAGAGAAGATGGTGTGTGCGCTCGGGTTCAGTTAGTCCAAAAGTCTCTAGGAGGTGCGTTCTCAGCATCACAAATTTGTGGTGGTCCAGAGGGTCCTCGAGCAGGCTCACGACTCTGGCCACGGTCGAGCTGCCGAGAGCAGAGGCAAATTAATAACACTTTGTGTCATCCGCGGTGATGTCCCGGAGTGCAAACTGAGCCTCGGCCTGGGCGAACCAAGCGGCGGCCTGTCATTCCCAAAACTCCGGTAATTTGAGAGAAACGGCGTTCGTCGCCATCTCGGATAAAGACTTTGGAAACATCCAAAAGAGAAACGGGGTCACCAATGTGGGAGTCGCTGGAAATAAACACACTGCGAGACTTTCATAGCAGCAAAGAAAAACGCGTGTTAGCTTTATTAACTCTCCGCATGGACTGAGGGACTCGGCCTCGCCGCAGGGCTATGACGTCATCACACCATCGACGACTCTTAAAGGGACCCTGCCCCGATAACCCAACCAAGTTCCGTACATAACGTGGAGCGATAACAACATTGGCTATACATAGTGAATTGTGTTACTGTCCCTATGTGGTCTCCGCCACAATATCCTCTGCCCTCCTATCCCACTTAAAAAAAAAAAATGCTCATAACAACTCTTCCAAAAACTCATATTTGACTTCTGAAGAAATGTCTTCACCCATTTGATTCTAAAGGATTTTTTCTTCAAATCTATTTCTGGGAAATTGAGTCCTCCCTGATTTCTCTGCCCAATGATGGTATTGTAAGCAACCAAGGTTGGTTTCCCTTCCCATAAAAAACTCACACAAATCTCTCGGATGGACTTTTCTGCCCACTCAGGAATATCCTCCATCGTCAATAAGTACCATAGCTTAGATAGCAGGAGAGTGGACACCTTTGTCGCTCTTCCTTACACTTTCAACCACCTTCTTTCCCATCTTCCCAAAATCTTTTCAATTTTCATAACCTTCGTTTCCCAACTTAATCGATTCACTTCATCCCTGTCTTTCTTGCACCCCATATGCACCTCCAGAACTTCCAAACCCTCCACCACCTTAAAGGGGCTTTCCTCCAGCCATTCTCCCCTACCCCTTCCCGCAACCAGGCATTGGGACTTACTATAATTCACTCTGGCTCTTGAAGCTCTACAATATTCCTCTACTACTCCCATAGCTTTCCTTACTGGCTTCCCATCTCTCAATGTTAAGTTCGTGTCATCTGCTTATTGGTGTATCGCCAACACCCGCCCGGAACGGGGAACCACAATCCCGGCTACGCCTTGTTCCTTTTGCATCATGTAACCTAATGGTTCTGCTACCAATGTGTACAACAATGGGGACAGGGGACAACCCTGTCTCACTAACCTCTGTATTGGAAAATACATGGATAAAATACCATTACATTTAACACAGCTAAATATGTTTGAATAAAAAATCCTTATCTACTCAATGAAATTTTTCCCAAAACCAAATGTTTCCAAAACCATCAATAAAACCTCATGAGACCCTATCAAAGGCTTTCTCTTGATCTATCTTTAACACATAAGCCTCCCTCCCACTCTCTTCCATGAGCTCTATCGCATCTCGGATTGAGACCACAGAGTCTGCGATGTCCCGGCCTATGCCTCCATAGGACTGAGAGGGCAAAACTATCTGCGGCATCACCTCCTTCATACAATTTACCATAACCCTTGCCAAGACCTTATAATCCACATTTAATAATGTGATGGGCCTTCAATTCTTTAGATCCCTTCTATCCCCTTTATTTTTATATAAGCTAAGCTTATGATACCTCTCCTCATAGATGGGGCCAGGCTTCCCTCAATTTTAATTTCCTTAAAAACCTCTCAGAGCAATGGACTTAAAATCTCTAAAAATTCTTTATAAAATTCTGCACTTAGTCCATCAAACCCTGGGCTTTCCCCCCTCCCCCCCCGCCCCCCGGCTCCCTTCATTTCACTTATTGCTACTTTTATTTCTGCTAATCCTACTTCTTTGTCACACAGGCTTCTCTCATCCTCCTTTAAACCCTCTTCAATAAAAGCACTAAACTTCTCCCTCGCCAATTTGGAAATGTCTTCTTTTGTATATAACTCTTGATAAAAGCTACTAGCCACCTCCAAAATCTCCCCACTTTCATTAACGATCTTCTTCCCAACCTTCAACTCTGCAATTAAAGATAGTCTCTGTTGCAGCTTCTCTTGCACTAGAAAATATCTAATGCATCTTTCTCCCTCTAATGCATCTTTAGCCTTTGCACGGAGAATGGCCCCCTGACATTTTTCAGCTTGCAATAATTCCCACTCTTCCTTTAAAACCATCCACTTGGTCTCTGCTCCCTTATCCCCTCCATCAAGTGCTTTACAGATATTCGTAAAACTTCTGTTTATATTCTTTTCCCAATGCTGGTTAGCTGCTGCTCTCTCTTCCCCATACCGTACTGAAAATTCTTTTACCTCATATTTGAAAATGTCCCACCAAACTCTTCTTTCTTTCAAGCATAAAGGTTCCTTCTGAGCATTCTTTATTATATTTAAAATCCCTTCTTTATAAACAATTTCTTTCAGGTATTGATTGTTTAAAATCCACACCCCTGGACCGATCTTAACTCTATTGTTCCTAATTCTAAGAACCAAAGCCGAGTGGTCAAAAAAATACTTTTTTGTAATAAATTTCCATCACCTCAGAACTTAACCCTTCCCGCATTAATGCAAAATCAATTCGGCTCTGTTTTAAAACATTACCCGCCCAACCTCTTCTGGAGAACTCCCTTTTATGGGGTTCCGATCCCTCCATATTCTCTCAAATTTAAATTAGCCATCATTTTTACAATCATCCCTCTGGAGTTGTCATCTTTAAAGGTCATCTGGGCTGAAATGTCCATCCGAGATAAAGATACATTACAATCCCCCACTATACAAGGATTTCCCACCTACATAAGATGTAGGAGCAGAAGAAGATCATTTGGCCCCTCGAGCCTGCTCCACCATTCAATAAGATCATGGCTGATCTGATCTTGGCCTCAACTCCACTTCCCTGCCGACTCCTCTGCCACTTCAGTGAATAACCACCGAAAAAACTTGCGATGCTTACAATGGTCATTCGGTGCATAGGTATTAAAGAGATCGTAATTAAATTCCTCCATTTTTACCTTCAGCCATAAAAATCTCCCCTCAGTGTCCTTGTCCACCAAGGCAACGTTCTCTTTTATGGACAGACTCACCAAAACAGCCACCCCTCTACGGTTATTGTTTGCACAGTTTGCAAACACCTCTCCCTTCCAAACCTTCCGAACTCTTTCGAGGATATCCTCATCCCAAAAGGTTTATTGTAGACACAATCAGTCAGTGCCTTTAAAACACTGCAACAACTGCTGCAATTTCTTCTCACCCCTCAGTTCATTCACGTTAATCGAGATCAATGTAATCATGGCTCCGAATAAGGGAAGTGTGCCTGATAATCCCCCCATCATTTAATCTCCGGCCCTACCCTCCTCTCATGCTCCTTCCCAACTTTTCGGGCAGCTGTTGATTTCTCCTGCAGCCTCCGGTTCTTTTCACCTCCTGTTTCAACCTTCCATGCAGTTTGGGCCAAGGAGCTGCCCCTACTCCCTCCTTCTGCCCCTCACTAACCTTTCCCTTTCCACACGATGCTGCTCCACCCCCACTTCCATGTCTCTGTCCCCCTCCGACTCCTCACTCTCGAGCTTTTCTGTAACCTCCCGTCCCTGCTCCCCATCAGATACATAATCTCCCTTAGAGAGTCTTCCTGCTATCATGGTTTCTCCAACAGTGACACTCCCTTCGGCCTCATCTCCACCACTGACCCTTACTCCCCGTTTCTTCTCTCTCTGGGACAATGGTGCATCTGCACCTATCTTGCTCCTTTCTGGCGTCTTTGTCTCCCCGCTCCCATCCTGCTGCCCCTTTAAGGCTCCTGCCTCTTGCACCCTCTCCTTGTCTTGCCCCCTCCTGCTCCTCGAGATGTCAGACTCCCCATCTTTCTTTGGAATACATACACTTACCCCGCACCCTGCTCCCACCTCCGCTCCCCCCGTGGACACCAGATTCTTTAGGGAGAGCCAAGCCATATTATGGCTCGACTCTGCCCTCGACCTGTGCTGCCCTCTGCTGTCTTTGTCCTTTTCCACCGTACTTGGTGTGTTTTCCACCATCTCCATCCTGTTCTCTGCTCCGCAATTTTCTGCCTCTTCCTGCGTTCTTTTCTCCTTCCATTCACCAGCTGTATCCTCCACCTGCTCCGCTCCTCCGGTCGCTACACTCGCACCTCCTGCTCCTTCTCCCATCGCCTCGTCACTCATAGAGCTTCCTTCTGCCTCACACACACAGCAGGTGGGGCCTTTGTGGCACACCCCACAGCTTTCCGCCTTGCAGCTCCGAGCGATGTGTCCAGACTCGCCGCAGTTATAACAGTACAAGTCTGGACAGCTTCTTACAAGAGGGTTGTGTCCAAGACAATTATAACAAACCTTCACGTGGTTATCATGCAGTACCCGGAAGTACTGCACTCCTTCCATTGTCTCGAATTTCATGCTATATGGCAATGACGTCACCCCTTCTGGGAACCAGACCTTTACATAACAGGTTCCATCTGCTACCCGCGTTCCTGGATCGTGACTCCTCTTTATTGCCAAGCAAATTTTAATGTCCCATGACTCCAATGTTTTGATAAGCACATCGTCCTCAATATAAACTGGCAGGTTTAAGAATAGAAACATAGAAGATAGGAGCAGGAGTAGGCCATTCGGCCCTTCGAGCCTGCTCCGCCATTCAATGAGATCATGGCTGATCATCCAAATTCAGTACCCTGTCCATGCCTTCTCCCCATATCCCTTGATCCCTTTAGCCTTAAGAAATATATCCAACTCTTTCTTGAATATATTTAATGAACTGGCCTCCACCGCCCCCTGTGGCAGCGAATTCCAGAGGTTCACCACTCTCTGGGTGAAGAAATTCCTCCTCATTTCAGCCCTAAATGGCTTACCCCTTATCCTTAGACTATGACCCCTGGTTCTGGACTCCCCAGCCATCAGAAACATCCTTTCTGCATCTAGTCTGTCCAGACCTGACAGAATTTTATAGGTTTCGATGAGATCCCCTCTCAATCTTCTAAACTCCAGTGAGTATAAGCCCAATCGACACAATCTCTCCTCGTACGTAATTCCTGCCATCCCAGGTATCAGCCTGGTGAATATTCGATGCACTCCCTCCATGGCAAGAACGTCCTTCCTCAGGTAAGATGACCAAAACTGCACACAATACTCAAGGTGTGGTCTCACCAAGGCCCTGTACAACTGCAGCAAGACATCCTTGTTCTTGTACTCGAACCCTCTTGCTACGAAGGCCAACATACCATTTGCCTTCTTAACCGCCTGCTGCACCTGCATGCTTACCTTCAGCGACTGGTGCACAATAACACCCAGGTCTCTTTGCACTTCCCCTTCTCCCAATCTATTGCCATTCAAATAATAATCTGCCTTCCTGTTTTTGCCACCAAAGTGGATAACCTCACATTTATCCACATTATAGTGCATTTGCCATGTTTCTGCCCAATCACCTAACCTGTCCAAATCGTACTGGAGTTTCACGACATCCTCCTCACAGCTTACCCTCCCACCCAGCTTTGTGTCGTCTGCAAATTTGGAGATATTACATCCAATTCCCTCGTCCAGATCATTAATATATATTGTGAACAGCTGGGGTCCTAGGACCGATCCTTGCGGTACCCCACTAGTCACTGCCTGCCACTCGGAAAACGACCCGTTTATTCCAACTCTTTGCTTTCTGTCCGCCAACCAGTTCTCTCTCCAAGTCAATACCTTGCTCCCAATCCCATGTGCCTTAATTTTGCATGCTAATCTCTTATGTGGGACCTTATCGAAAGCCTTCTGAAAGTCCAAATACACCACATCCACTGGTTCTCCCTTATCTATTTTACCAATTACATCCTCAAAAGATTCCAGTAGATTAGTCAAGCATGATTTACCTTTTGTAAATCCATGTTGACTTTGTCCGATCCTGTCACTGCTTTCCAAGTGCTCTGCTATTACATCTTTTATAATAGACTCTGATGTAAGAAAAAGGAGTCTCACACATCAAGTAACTTTAAAGTAAGCTTTAAGCAACTTATAAACACACTATATACAAGAGAGGTCTTCACCATGCCTCTGGTAGAAGCCTCTTACAATACTGAATAGTTCAGTATTTATACCAGTCCAACAGGAAGTGACATATGACAGGAAGTGATGTATGTACCAAGTTCATAGTTCATAGTTCACAGTTCACAGTTCACAGGAAGTGATGACATAACTTCCCGGAAGTTATTATTATTATCACATTCTTCCCTCCTGCAGGATTAGAAGGCTGTGGTCTTCCTTTTGTTCCGCAGCCGCCGAACGAGGAAGAGTCGCACCCGTTTGGGTTCCCGTCGTAGAGGGTCGCTGGTCCGCTTACATGCGGTTGGCCATTGGTCAGAGTCTGTGTGGCCTGGATTACCCTGTGCAGGGTCGGGGAGATCATGGCTTCATGTACGAGCCCCAATAGGTTCAAAGTCGGTCTGCCTTTGTTCAGAGGGAGGTGCAGAGCTGGTCTGTGGCGGATCAGTACTTTCGTGCGTGGTACTGGGAGGATCGCAACTTTGAGTACGGGGTTCTACCAGCACCAAGCTAGTTGGTGGCTGATCAGGATCCTGGAGAGGGGTACCCGATAGGTCCCAAGAGTTTCCTGGTGAAATGCCATCACCCGATGTCCCACTAGGTCCTGGTGGGCAGGGAGCCAGATCCCGTAATGATACGATAGATTCTCGGCCGTCGGAATATCGTATGTTTGCATAGGTGGGGTTGGCATCAGTTAGTTTGACCTCGTCTACGAGAGGGTCATTTTTAGACGTCCGAACGTATCTTCAGAGTAATACAGGTCCAGGAGTAGTTAGCCATGACGGGAGTGATGTCCCATGAGATGAGCGACGCTGGAATCCAAAGAACCGCTCATGAGGTGTAGTATTTGTGGCTGTAGAAAGCAGGGACCGTATAGAGTGCAATGCATCCGGAAGCACTGCTTCCCATTGCTGGTCTGGTAGGCCCCGAGATCTTAAAGCGAGACGTACGGAATTCCAGATGATACCGTTATACCTCTCTACCTGCCCATTTCCGATGGGATGGTATGGTGTTGTTTTGCTTGTAGCAATTTCCCGTTCTGAGAGGTAGTCCTTGCATTCCCTTGACATAAAGGATGGACCCCGATCTGAGTGAATATAAGCCGGCATGCCACAGAGAGAAAATACCTGCTCAAGACAGCAGATTACTGTGGACGCCAGCATATTGGAGCAGGGGAAGGCAAACGGAAAACGTGAATATTCATCAATCATGGTGAGCAAATATGTGTTCCGAGTTGAAGAGGGCACTGGGCCCTTAAAATTGATGCTAAGTCATTGCATCGGTTGGGTTGCATGTATGAGTATACCATCTGAGGGGCGGAAGAACTGAGGTTTTAATTCCGCACAAAGCCGGCATTCTGAGCATATTTTCTTTACATCTCCAGTAGAAAAAGGGAGATTCCGTGATCGTACGAAATGTAGCATGCGCGTAACGCCAGGATGACACAATCCATTGTGGACATCCATGAGAGTAGAGGACGACATAGTAGAGCAGAATGCCCGTGTGAGGGTGTCCGGGGCCACATTCTCCTTGCCAGGCCGATAGTGAATGGTATAACCAAAAGAGGCCAGTTCCATCCTCCAAAGTTGTATTTTATTATTCTTAATTTTGGTTCATTTTCGATTATCGAGCATGAAGGCGACTGATCGTTGGTCCATGATTAATGTAAAGTGCTGGCGAGCTAGAAAATGGTTCCACTTCCGTACTGCCTCTATGATGGCTGTGGCTTCCTTCTCAACTGGAGGATAATGTAGCTCGGCACCTTGTAAGGTCCTGGACATAAATGCTACAGGACGACCTTCCTGATTCAGAGTAGCCGAGATCGCCACCTCCGAGGCATCACATTCGACTATGAAAGGGAGATTCTCATCGATGGAGTGAAGAGCCGCTTTCTCCAACTGCTTTTTGAGAAGGTTAAAGGCTGCAACAGCCGCTGTTCCCAATGGAAATGATCAAGCATGCAGCAAGGGTTGGATTTTGTCCGAAAAATGAGGAATCCATTTAGCGTAGTATGCAAACAGACCGAGAGCCCGACGTAAAGAAGCCGGATTCTTAGGTGACGGGAGCTCTTGGAGCGGGCGAAGTCTTTCTGGGTCTGGCTTAATGATACCATTGCCTACGCAGTAGCCAAGGATGTTGATGGTCGGTTGCGACTCAACAGATTTGGATTCATTCAAGATTAAGTTACGGCGATGGAGGGCATCCCGAAATTTTTGGAGGTTGGCGTCGTGTTCCTGTTGATCGTGACCTGCAATAGTAATGTTATCAAGATAGGGAAAAGTGTCCCTTAGATTTTCCTGTTTAACCAGGCCATCCATTGCCCGTTGGAAGACAGCCACTCCATTAGTAACCCCGAATGGGAGGCGACAAAATTGCTACAGCCGTCCATTAGCCTCAAAGGCCGTGTACTGCTTATCTGAGACCTTCAAGGGTACCTGATGATAGGCACTTTTTAAGTCGTAAGTTGAGAACACTTTGTATTCGGCCAGTTTATTAACCATATCATCAATGCGTGGCAATGGGTAGGCGTCCAAGTTGGTATATTGATTGATGGTTTGCGAATAATCAATGCATAGTCATTGTTTGTGAGGTTTTAGAGGGTTCTTGACGATAATGATTTGAGCCCGCCAGGGCGACGAACATGGTTCGATGATATCCTCTGCTAAAAGTCGAGAGATTTCAGCCTCAATAAAAGATTGGTCTTCCTGACTAAAGCGCCACGATTTCGTTATTATTGGTTTGCATCGAGGAGGAATACTGGCAAATAATAAGGGTTCATCCAGGGAAGCTGCTGATAATGCACAAAACGGTAATTTAGACGGTATATTAGAAATAGTAAGACCAGGTTTGGATCCGCCGAACTCAATAGTGAGTTTCTTATGCTGTTTCTGGAAATCCAGCCCTAAGAGGAGATCACTACATAAGTCCTTGAGTACCGAAAGTCGGGTGGAGGGATACATGCGACCATTAAGTGTCATATCAACAATACAAAAGCCGGAGATTCTGGTATTAAGTGATGATTGAGCCATCGCAATTGCCTGGTCCGATGAGAAGACATGTAGTTTCAACTTCGCAACAATCTGTTCTTTACTGAAACTATCAGTACTTCCTGAGTCAATTAAGGCATCTAAGGTATGCCCTTTAATTGAAACTTTTGTAGCTGCATGAGACAGGTTCTGTGGGCAAGCAGCTGTAATTGGTGTCGTTGCACAGAGAGTGGCTAAAACTCTCGGTGTGCTTCTTCGGGAGAGAGCTCGAGAGGAAGCTTGATAGGTCCTAGCTGGAGCATCTTGATAGGCCCTAATTGGGGCAGTTCAGTAGGCCTTAGCTGGATTGGCCCTCGTAGAGGCCCTTGATAGGCAAACTTTAGCAAAGTGTCCTTTTTTTTTGCAATAACTGCAGATTGCATTGCGAGCAGGGCAGGTTTTCCTAGGGTGAAAAGCATCTCCACAAAAGAAGCATTCCTTCCTAGATTGCCAAGAGGCTGCTAAAGTGGGGTCATCCTCCTCTTCTTCATCAGAATTATCAGAATTAGATTCCCCCATGACAGGGTTCACCTGAGACCGCTTGAATTGTCTGGTTGCAGTTACAGCAGCAGATCGAGATCTGGGCAGCTGATAGAGGTCTGCATTTCTCTTTGCCAAATCCAGAGAACAAGCTAGGTCAAAAGCTTTTTGTAGCTCAAGTGTTTTACTTTCTAGTAGACGCTGGCGTATAAATGGAGAGGCAATCCCGCAGATGAAAGCATCACGAATCACTTCTTCGCGGTACAGCTCAGCTGAGGCTGCCTGAAAGTTACAATCTATGCTGAGCCTGCGAAGTTCTTGAAGGAATTTGTTAATCGATTCCCCTGGCCCTTGTCGGGCTGTGGCCAGTAGATGTCTAGCATAGATCTCATTTGGAGTCTTGGCATACAGTTTCTTAAGTGCCCGAATCACCTCATCGTAATTATCCCATTCATCAACACATTCAAACACTTTTGGGGTCACATAGTTGATAAGTATCCTCAGTCTAGTAGGAGCATCCGCTTTACATTCATCCAGAAAATTCTCAAAAGTACGGTACCAATGCTTCCATACCCTGCCAGCTGCTGGTGTGTTCGGGTCCAAGTCCAGATGAATAGGTCTAAGGAGTCTCTCCACGATGGGTGGTTCCCTGGATCCTTAACTCCGAGTTTGTCCGAAGGTCTAGTATTTGTGAGTGTAAATACTAAGTTGCTTAAATTGATGTAAGAAAAAGGAGTCTCACACATCAAGTAACTTTAAAGTAAGCTTTAAGCAACTTATAAACACACTATATACAAGAGAGGTCTTCACCATGCCTCTGGTAGAAGCCTCTTACAATACTGAATAGTTCAGTATTTATACCAGTCCAACAGGAAGTGACATATGACAGGAAGTGATGTATGTACCAAGTTCATAGTTCATAGTTCACAGTTCACAGGAAGTGATGACATAACTTCCCGGAAGTTATTATTATTATCACAGATTCTAGCATTTTCCCCACTACCGATGTCAGGCTTACCGGTCTATAATTCCCCGCTTTTTCTCAACCACCTTTTTTGAATAGTGGGGTAACATTAGCTACACTCCAATTCATGGGTACTGTTCCAGAGTCTGTCGAGTTCTGGAAGATGACCAGCAATGCATCAATATCTGTGGGGCCACTTCCTTAAGTACCCTGGGATGTAGACCATCAGGCCCTGGGGATTTATCGGCCTTCAGTCCCATCAATTTTCCTAACACCATTTCCCTACAAATACTGATTTCTTTCAGCTCCTCCCTCTCATTAGACCCTATGTTCCCTGGCATCTCTGGGAGGTTATTTGTGTCCTCCTTTGTGAAGACAGAACCAAAGTATGTATTTAGTTGGTCTGCCATTTCCTTGTTTCCCATTATAAATTCCCCTGATTCTGACTGTAAGGGACCTATGCTTGACCTCACCAATCTTTTTCTCTTCACATATCTATAAAAGCTTTTACAGTCAGTTTTTATGTTCCCTGCTAGCTTACTCTCATATTCTATTTTCCCTTTCTTAATTAATCCCTTTGTCCTCCTTTGTTGACTCCTAAACTGCTCCCAATCCTCAGGATTATTGCTTTTTCTAGCCAATTTATATGTCCTCTCCTTGGATCTTATGCTATCTCTAATTTCCCTTGTTAGCCACGGTTGAGTCACCTTTTTTGTTTTATTTTTATGCCAAACTGGGATGAACAAATTCTGTAGCTCATCCATTTGGTCTTTGAATGTTTGCCATTGCCTATCCACCATCAACCCTTTGAGTGCCATTCCCAATCAATCCTACCCAACTCGCTACTCAGACCATCGTAGTTTCCTTTATTTAAATTGAGGACCCTAGTCTCTGAATCAACGACTTCATTCTCCATCTTAATGAAGAATTCGATCATGTTATGATCGCTCCGACCCAAGGGGCCTCGTACAGCAAGATTGCTAATTAATCCTTTCTCATTACATAATACCCAGTCTAAGATGGCCTGATGTGTGGTTGGTTCCTCGACATATTGGTCCAGGAAACCATCCCATAAACACTCCAGGAATTCCTCCTCCACAGTATTGTTATTAATTTGGTTGGCCCAATCTATATGTAGATTAAAGTCACCCATGATGACTGCTGTGCCCTTATTGCACGCTTCTTTAATTTCCCTTTTAATGCCATCCCCAACCTCCGCCTTACTGTTTGGAAGTCTATATACCACTCCCACTAATGTTTTTTTCCCCTTAATATTTCTCAATTCTACCCATACAGATTCCACATCATCAGAGCTAATATCCTTCATTACAATTATATTAATCCCTTCTTTAACCAGTAATGCTACCCCACCTCCCTTTCCTTTTTGCCTATCTTTCCTGAATATCGAATACCCCTGGATGTTGAGTTCCCAGTCTTGGCCATCCTTGAGCCATATTTCCGTAATCCCAACCAAATCATATTTGTTTACCTCTATTTGCACAGCCAATTCATCCACCTTATTACAAATGCTCCTCGCATTAAGACACAAAGCCTTCAGGCTTGTTTTTTTAATGCTCTTAGACCTATTAGGATTATTATTTACTGTGGCCACGTTTGATTTAAACCGTTGATTTCTCTGACTGCCACTTTTGTTTTTCTCCTTCCTATCTTTTGCTTTTATCCCTGTTTTCCTTTCCTCTGTCTCCCTGCTCAGGTTCCCAACCCCCTGCCATTTTAGTTTAAACCCACCCGAACAGTGCTAGCAAACCTCCCCGCAAGGGTATTTGTCCCGCTCTGGTTCAGGTGCAACCCGTCCGACTTGTACAAGTCCCACCTTCCCCAGAAGCAGGCCCAGTGATCCAGGAAACTAAAGCCCTCCCTCCTGCACCAACTCATTAGCCACGCATTCATCTGCTCTATCCTCATATTCCTATACTCACTAGCACGTGGCACCGGGAGAAATCCAGAGTGTGCAACCTTTGAGGTCCTACTCTTTAATCTGCTACCTAGCTCCCTAAATTCTTGCTGCAGGACCTCATCCCTCTTCCTACCTATGCCGTTGGTCCCAATGTGAACCACGACCTCTGCCTGTTCACCCTCCCCCTTCAGGATGCCCTGCAGCCGTTCAGTGACATCCTTGACCCTGGCACCAGGGAGGCAACAAACCATCCTGGAGTCACGTCTACGGCCACAGAAACACCTATCTGTTTCCCTTACGATAGAATCCCCTACCACTATTGCTCTCCCACTCTTTTTCCTCCCTTCCTGAGCAGCAGAAGCACCCCTGGTGTCAGGAAGTTGGCTGCTGCTGTCTTCCCCTGGTGAGTCATCCCCCTCAACAGTATCCAACCTGTTTGAAAGGGGGATGGCCACAGGGGTCCCCTGCACTACCTGCCTGCTTCTATTGCTCCGCCTGGTGGTCACCCATTTCCCTTCTGCTTGTGCATCCCTACCCTGCAGCATGACCAACTCATCAAATGTGTAATCCACGACCCTCTCAGCATCGTGAATGCTCCACAACCCTCCATCCGCAGATCCAGCGCCTCCATACGGCCTGTTAGTAGCTGCAGCTGGATGCATTTCTGGCACACGTGGTCGTCAGGGACACTGGCAGTGTCCCTGAATTCCCACATAGAGCAAGAGGAGCATAACACGGGGCTGGGCTCTCCTGGCATGACTTACCCCTTTAATTAATTTAAATTAATTCAATGCCACTAGTTAAAGATATACTCTAGGGCGCTTATTTACCAACTGTCCCCACTACACCACAGATACCCAAGAAAATATAAACCGCAGAATTTAAGCTTGTAATGTAAAGGAGAAAGAAATAAATACTCACCAACCAATCACTTACCTGCTTCCTGGTGACGTCACACTTGGATTACTTTTTACCTCTCTCCCCTGCTGCTGAATTGAGACCACCACCTCTTCAGAATATAGCAGAGATACCTCCAAGAACTTATCTCCAACCTTCAAACTTAGTAAAAGTCTTTCCACCTCCGCTCGGCCACTGACCGTTACCTCGAAGCAAGAACTTTTCTCCAACCTTCAAAATTTGTAAAAGTCTTTCCACCTCCTCTCGGCCACTGACCGTTACCTCGAACCCAACATTTGGCTTTGGTCAGCAGGTAAAGCAGATTCCCTCGCTGCAGTCCTCATGTACCACCTGGATAATATCCCAAGCTCGTATCTCTTTATAGAAACATATATAACATAGAAACATAGGAGCAGGTCATTTGGCCCTTTGAGCCTGCTCCGCCATTCAATATGATCATGGCTGATCCTCTATCTCAATACCATATTCCCGCTCTCTCCCCATTCCCCTTGATGCCTTTTGTGTCTAGAAATCTATCTATCTCCTTCTTAAATATATTCAGTGATTTGGCCTCAACAGCCTTCTGTGGTAGAGAATTCCACAGGTTCGCCACCCTCTGAGTGAAGAAATTTCTCCTCATCTCAGTCCTAAATGTCCTACCCCGTATCCTAAGACTGTGACCCCTTGTTCTAGATCTCCCAGCCAGGGGAAACATCCTCCCTGCATCCAGTCTGTCCAGCCCTGTCAGAATTTTATACTTTTCAATGAGATCCCCTCTCATTCTTCTAAACTCTGGTGAATACGGGCCTAGTCGACCCAATCTCTCCTCATACGACAGTCCTGCCATCCCCGGAATCAGTCTGGTGATCCTTTGCTGCACCCCTCTATTTCAAGTATATCCTTTCTTAGGTAAGGAGACCAAAACTGTACACAGTACTCCAGGTGTGGCCTCACCAAGGCCCTGTATAAATGTAGTAAGACATCCTTGCTCCTGTACTCAAATCCTCCATTTGACTTCCTAACTGCTTGCTGCACCTGCATGTTTGCTTTCCTCGCACTGAACCACCACCGTGTTTGCTTTTCCAAACCTCCTGGGGTCCCGGCCCAAATCTTTGGGCCTTTTTTCTCCCTTCCTTCAACATTTTCTCCCCGGATTAAATTCACCCTGGGAACATTGTCCTCTGAGGGGCCCGGCACTGTGGGCCTCCCAGCAGCCATCTGGCTGCTGTTTGAGGACCAAAAAGGCCCTAAAGCCTGAAAATAAAAACCAAAAACCCACCACCAACCTTTTACAAACTCACTCCAACTCCCTGCAGTAATCAAGCACTCAGCAGCACCTGCTCACTCCTAGCCCCTCCCACCTAGAGAGTGCTATCCACTGAGCCACTGGCTGACACTAAAAGTAGGGACAGCTAAGCTTTGGATAGGCTGAAGATAGGTGTGCTTACGAAACATTTGAAGGCTTGTGCAGGTGCCTGCAGATGGTCTGCTGTGCAGGAAATAGGCAATAGTTGCATGCTCCTAGGGCCAAGCTCATTAGTTGGAATGAGAAGCTGAGGTCACGGCAGAACCCGCGAATCACAACCAAGACCCAGAGGTA
Source organism: Somniosus microcephalus (assembly GCF_052327205.1). Classification (NCBI taxonomy): domain Eukaryota; kingdom Metazoa; phylum Chordata; class Chondrichthyes; order Squaliformes; family Somniosidae; genus Somniosus; species Somniosus microcephalus. The sequence goes on along the minus strand of NC_140997.1, from coordinate 163,682,308 downwards.
AGCCTACAGCATTGGGATAGGCCTGATTAGGCATTGGACATTGGTGAAGGTTGTGGGGTGGGGGTGGTTAAGACTGAGAGATTATGCAAGTTATGGAAGTGCTGCCTTTAAAATTACATTTATTTGCCACCTGAGTGGTAAGCTGGCTACTGCTGTCCATCCTTGCATCATTTAAACCAAGAGTCTTTGAGTGGAGTTGACCTAAGCCTACCTTAATGTTAGAATTTTTCCACTGAGAAGAACAAGGGCACCACCAACTCCAAGTTCCCCTCCAAGTCACACACCATCCTGACTTAGAAGTATATCGTCGATCCTTCATCGTCGCTGGGTCAAAATCCTGGAACTCCCTACCAAACAGCACTGTGGGAGTACCTTCACCACACAGAATGCAGCGGTTCAAGAAGGTGGCTCACCACCACCTTCTCAAGGGTAATTAGGGATGGGAAATAAATGCTGGCCTTGCCAGCGATGCCCAGATCCCATAAGCAAATTTTTTTTTAAAGTCTCAACGTCCCCTGAAGTGGCCCAGCAAGTCACTCAATTTAAAAACAATCACAAAAGAAGGCTCATCACCAATTTCTCAGGGCAACTAGAGATGAGCAATAAATACAGTCCTGCCAGTGTCACCCACATTCTAATGACAAATAAAAACAGAAGCTTTTTCATTCTCTTAGAGGGGGTAATGGGATAAAAGGTATTGTACATTATTTCTACCATCTTATTTGATGTGAATCTGCTGAAAATCACTCAGACAATCAACCACTGATATACATGTGTATCCATGCCCAAGTTAGCTTAGAAGTTGAGTTGAAAGCTAAGGTTCAGTGGCTGTAAATCAGAAACACAAACGTCTCACCACCTGAACATCTCACCACCTGAACATCTCACCACCTGAAAATCTCACCACTTCAACATCTCACCACCTCAACATCTCACCACCTCAACATCTCACCACCTCAACGTCTCATTCTCCAACACGTGGCACGATTTTCCTCGAAGCTGCTCCGGAAGTGCGGCATAAATGGAGTTTCTGTCGCACTTCTGGTGAAATGATGGTGGACAAACCGGAGCAGTTCCTCCAAGGAGATTCTCTTCCTGTTTGGACTCCTACTGTTAAAAGGGCAAAATACCTGAGAGATAAATTTAGCCTCTGGATCATGGGTAGATTTTCCATTAGGATGCACTGGTTTCTCCAGCCCAAAATCAGCCAAATCAGCACAAAAGATCAGGGAATTTGAAGCGCAAGCGTGTCAGGAAGGGGCAGAAGGTATGGAGTAAAAGGTAAAGTAATAAAAAGGGCAAAAGCAGGAACTAAGTGTCACAAAACATATTTGAAAGTTCTCTATCTGAATGCACGTAGCATTCGTAACAAAATAGACAAGTTAATCGCACAAATAACTACATATGGGTATGATCTTGTGGTCATTACAGAAACATGGCTGCAGGGTGACAATGCCTGGGAATTAAACATACCAGGTTATTTAATGATCAGGAAGGACAGGCAGGAAGGAAGGGGAGGTGGGGTGGCTATGTTAATAAAGGAAGGAATCACTGTAATACAGAGAAATGATATTGGGTCAAAAGATCAGGATAATGAAACAGTTTGGGTGGAGGTAAGGAATAATAAGGGGAAAAAAACACCAGTGGGCGTAGTCTATAGGCCTCCGAACAGTTGCAACTCTGTTGGATGGAGTATCAATCAGGAAATAGTTGAGGCTTGTAATAAGGGAACATCTATAATTATGGGGGATTTTAACTATCATATTAATTTGACAAATCAAATTGGGCAGGGCTGCCTTGAGGATGAGTTCATTGAGTGTATTAGGGATGGGTTTCTTGAGCAGTATGTAACTGAACCGACCAGGGGGCAAGCAACCTTAGATCTGGTCCTGTGTAACGAGGCAGGATTAATTAAAAATGTCCTAGTAAAGGATCCCCTTGGAATGAGTGACCATAACATGGTTGAATTCCATATTCAATTAGAGGGTGAGAAGGTTGGATCTCAAACAAGCGTGCTAAGCTTGCTTAAAGGAGACTATGAAGGTATGAGAGTGGAATTGAGAAGAGTGGATTGGGAAAATAGATTAAAGGGTAAGACGATACATGATCAGTGGTGTACATTTAAGGAGTTATTTTACAACTTCCAAAAAAATATATTCCACTAAGAAAAGGGTGTAAAAGAAAAGACAGCCATCCGTGGCTAAGTAAAGAAATTAAGGATAGTATTCGACTAAAAACAAGGGCATATAAGGTAGCCAAATCTAGTGGGAGGATAGAGGATTGGGAAAACTTTAAAAGACAGCAAAAAATAACAAAAAGATTGATTAAGAAAGGGAAGATAGATTATGAAAGTAAATTAGCAAAAAATATAAAAAGAGATAGTAAGAGTTTTTATAGTTATATAAAAAGAAAAAGGGTGGCTAAAGTAAATGTTCATCCCTTAGACGATGAGACCGGGAAATTAATGGTGGGAAATATGGAGATGGCAAAAACACTGAATGAATATTTTGTATCAGTCTTTACAGTAGAGGACACTAAGAATATCCCAACACTGGACAACAGGGGGCTATAGGGGGGGAGGAGCTAAACATGATCAAAATCACTAAGGAAGTGGTACTCGGTAAAATAATGGGACTCAAGGCAGATAAATCACCTGATGGCTTACATCCTAGGGTCTTGAGGGAAGTGACGGTAGGGATTGTGGATGCATTGATAATAATTTTCCAAAACTCCCTGGACTCAGCAAAGGTCCCGGCAGACTGGAAAACTGTGAATGTAACACCATTATTTAAAAAGGGCAGTAGACAGAAGGCTGGAAACTATAGACCGGTTAGCCTAACATCTGTGGTAGGTAAAATTTTGGAGTCCATTATTAAGGAGACAGTAACAGGACATTTGGATAATCATAATTTAATAGGACAAAGTCAGCATGGTTTTATGAAGGGGAAGTCATGTTTGACAAATTTGCTGGAGTTCTTTGAGGAAGTAACATATAGGGTGGATAAAGGGGAACCAGTGGACGTAATGTATTTAGACTTCCAAAAGGCATTTGACAAGGTGCCACACAAAAGATTATTGCTTAAGATAAAAAATCACGGGATTGGGGGTAATATTCTGGCATGGATAGAGGATTGGCTATCTAACAGAAGGCAGAGAGTTAGGATAAATGGTTCATTCTCAGACTGGCAATCAGTAACTAGTGGTGTTCCGCAGGGGTCAGTGCTGGGTCCCCAACTCTTTACAATCTATATTAACGATTTGGAGGGGGGGTACCAAGTGTAACATATCAAAGTTTGCAGATGATACTAAGATGGGAGGGAAAGTAGTGAGTGAGGAGGATATTAAAAACCTGCAAGGGGACATAGACAGGCTAAGTAAGTGCGCAGAGATTTGGCAGATGGAATACAATACTGGCAAGTGTGAGGTTATGCACTTTGGCAGGAAAAATCGTAGAGCAAGTTATTATCTTAATGGCAAAAAACTTGAAAGTACTGAAGTACAAAGGGATCTGGGGATCCTGGTGAACAAAACTCAAAAGGTTAGTATGCAGGTGCAGCAAGTGATTAAGAAGGCCAATGGAATGTTGGCTTTCATTGCTAGGGGGATAGAATATAAAAATAGGGAGGTATTGCTTCAGTTGTACAAGGTATTGGTGAGACCGCACCTGGAATATTGCATACAGTTTTGGTGTCCATACTTAAGAAAATACATACTTGCTCTCAAGTCAGTACAAAGAAGGTTCACTCGGTTAATCCCGCGGTTGAGGGGATGGACATATGAGGAGAGGTTGAGTAGATTGGGACTCTACTCATTGGAGTTCAGAAGAATGAGAGGTGATCTTATTGAAACATATAAGATTGTGAAGGGGTTGGATCGGGTGGATGCGGGAAGGATGTTCCCGATGATGGGTGAAACTAGAACTAGGGGGCATAGTCTTAGAATAAGGGGCTGCTCTTTCAAAACTGAGATGAGGAGGAACTACTTCACTCAGAGGGTGGTAGGTCCATGGAATATGCTGCCCCAAAAAGCTGTAGAAGCTACATCATTACATAAATTTAAAACAGAAATAGACAGTTTCCTAGAAGTAAAGGGAATTAAGGGTTACGGGGAGCAGGCAGGAATTTGGACATGAGTCTAGGTTCGGATCGGACATGGCCCTGTGGGTAGCGGAGCGGGCCCAGGGGCCGTGTAGCCTGATCCTGCTCCTATTTCATGTGTCTAATTCTGTTAGATTCAGGAGATGGTTCTGTGATAGTAGATTGGCGGTTAGGATCAGATCAGCCATGATCTTATTGAATGGCGGAGCAGGCTCAAGAGGCCGATTGGCCTACTCCTGCTCCTATTTCTTATGTTCTTATGTTCTTATGTAAGTTATATCCACACAAATCGAGTTTCCGAGATCTTTTGAGCTGGTTTAACAAACATTGTGCTGAAAGCCGGCCTCGCCCACAAAACTAGCCACTTCCTGTAATGATCAGTAACATGTCATTCTAGAATGGTACACTAGGTGGAGCTGTATGTTTAAGAGTGGGCTACTCACAAGGCAGTAGTCAAGATGGATGCCTGTACACTAGTCCACACGGCTGAATAAATGACTAGCTCAAGCTAGCTGTTCATAATGAAAACGTCTATTTATTTATGAACATGATATGGCACCAGGATTGGTAATATCTGCTGAATATTGTGAAACACGACATGGAGAATTTGAAGCCACCGGAGGGTTTGAAACTCACAGGGAATGTCGACTGCAATTGGCGGACTTTCAAACAACAATTCAAACTCTACATTGCTGCCATCGGGTTCGGTACGAAGCCAGACGCAAGGAAAATAGTGTTACTGCTCATGGTTGCAGGCCCGCAGGTGACAGAGGTATTTAATATGTTTGTATTTGATCAAGAGGAGGACAGTGATAAAATGGACGATGTGCAAAAGAAGTTTGATACACATTGTTCTCCCAAAAAGAACGAGACCTATGAGAGGTACGTGTTCCGTTCACGGACACAGCAGCAAAATGAGACTTTTGATAGCTTTGTGACTGATCTGAAACTGAAAGCACAGTCATGTAATTTCTCTGAACTGAAATCATCCATGATTCGTGACCAGATTGTGTTTGGTATTCATGATAAAAAAGTCAGGGAACGTTTGTTGAGAGAAACCGAACTAACATTGGAGGATGCTGTGAAAATATGCCATGCCAGTGAGCTAGCTCAACAGCACGCAAAGACTTTCAGTGAAATTAATAATAATGCGACAGTAATGAGTGACTGTGCTGCTGTCAGTGCTGTGTCCTACAAGGGGAAGAAACATGGGCACAACAGAAATGCAAAGCAATCGGAGGATGGAACTTTTAATTGTAAATGCTGTGGTTACCAGCACCAGACAAGACAATGCCCAGCGTTTGCGGAAAAGTGCACAAAATGTAATGGAAAGAATCACTTTGCCAAACAATGCTTTTCAAAAGTAAAAACAAAGAAAGGGCAACAAGTCAATGTGATTGAGGACACTGATTTAAGTGAGACATTTTTTGTAGGAATGGTGTCATGTGACAATATCGAAAAGGATACAGAAAATGTGCAGCCCTCAGGAATGGACAATGCTGAACATAAAGTTAATGCAGTAAAAGAGGACAAATGGATGATCCCACTGCAGGTAAATGGAGCATTAGTTACATTGAAACTAGACACTGGGGCAAAAGCAAACTTAATCAGTATGAGTGATGTTAAAAATATGAAAGAAAAGCCCAAAATACAGAAAAAGTCAGTACTACTGAAGAACTATAATGGACAGAAAATAGATAGCTTAGGTGTATGCAGACTTAAAGTGACAGTCAAAGACAAAGTGCATCATCTCATGTTTTCTGTTGTGGCTGAAGGACTTGATTCACTACTAGGTGACAAAGCTTGTGAGGACTTAGAACTAGTCAAGAGAGTCTACCGTATAAACTGTGCCATAAGCAGGCCAGATGACATGGTGGATTCTGTAGTGAGTAATTTCCAGGATGTGTTCAAAGGATTTGGAGTTCTACCATTCACTTACAAGATCCAGCTAAAGGAGAATGCTCAGCCAGTAGTACATGCTCCACGGAGAGTTCCAGCACCCCTGCGTGACCGGCTCAAGAAAGTACTAGACAGAATGACCACACTAGGAGTCATCAGGAAAGTCGAAGAGCCAACAGACTGGGTTAACTCCATGGTATGTGTAAAGAAAAAGAACAATGATCTAAGAGTATGCAGGGATCCAAAGGACTTAAATGCAAACATAAAACGTTAACACTACCAGATTCCCAAGCGAGAAGAAATCAGCAGTGAAATGTCAGGTGCCAGATACTTCACAAAGTTCGATGTGTAGGGGGTTTCTCTTGCTCGTTCTGGTCTCCTGCCAGGCTTTGTGCAATAATTACCCTTGAGTGTTTCGACCCACTCCCCCTACGGTTCTAGACCTTGGACTTAGATGCAGAGAACTGTAGTGCAGAGAAAGGACTCAATAGACCAGGTTGAATAGCACGAAATGGATGCTTTTTATTTTTAAACAGTTTGAAGCATTACAAAATACATGTCATAGGCACAGATTAAAGTAACTACAATCATGCACAAATTTATGAACTTGACTCTATGGAAATGGGGAACACACGGCACATCGTAAAAGGGAAAACACATTACGATTACTCTTAACTCCCTCCCCTATACCTAAACTAAGTTTCGACCTGAGGAACTCAGGATCATGCTCACCACTGTCAAAATCGCGAAAAAGGGGTTCGCAGCCTTTTGGCACAGCTTTCCGTCGTCACGTGGATTTGGAAACTTCTGGCGCAGTTGATATTCTCTCTCTCTCTCTCTCTCTCTCTCTCTCTCTCTCTCTCTCTCTCTCTCTCTCTCTCTCGAGGCAGCGGGGTAGACACAGCCTCGATGAGCGCTCGTCTAGGTTGGATCAGCTAAAAGCTGTTGAAGAACTGCATGCAAATGGGAGAATCTGAAGGTCTCTGGCCGAATGGTATGTCGAGGACCTTTCTCGCTCCCGCCTGGCTCGGTGGCTTTCCAGAGGGTGCCTTCTCCTTCGGCCTGGGTCGTCGATGATCTCCCGACAATAGTACCCGGGCCACCCTCGTCGTCTTCCCGTCGTCACTGAGCCTTGTCTGGCTGAACACCGACCACGTTGTCTTTTCACCGAAATTGTCCGTCCGAAGCGTCTTTAAAAAGACGAAGCGTCTTCATCGATTCCGAAGCTACCGAGGTAGAAGAGGCGCGCTTGATCCTGGATCTGTGTAACCGTCACCGTCCGTTCGTCCGTAACTCCGATTTTCCGTTCGTTCGTTGATGGACTTTCAATCCATAGTTATACCCTTTTGGGACAATCTTATCTCCCGCCAAATCATAGTCCTGTCTTTGTATTAATTTTGGCGGGCAGAAATCTCTGCAGGGGCGCTTTGTCTTGTAACGGGAGCTGGTGATAACTTAACTGGCCTTCCTGGCCGATAATGTCTTTAAATGTCTTTTACATTGTCACCGTGACTCGGTTCGCATATTGATCGGTCTGGAGATTTTCCTTGATGGCTGTTAAACGGTTTCTCCTTTGTACATTAAATGGGTATAAGTGTTTTTGCATTGTCCGCCCATATCTTGATGGGCCCCATCCTGTACTTGGAATCCATTGAATATGTATGCTGTTTCCCTGAGTTTCGGTTCCCCGATATTGGCTTTCGCGGGCTTACTGTCTTCAATCCACAAGCCTGTCTGGCTTGCAGTAACAGAAATCAAATGGTCCAGAAAACTGATCACGAGGCCCGGTGGCCATTTTGTATGCCCTTTTATCAAAGGTTTTTCTGTGCAAGCTTACTTTGGTCAATAAACTGTCTTATTTTATCCTGTTTTCTTGCGTGATTATTGCTGAAAATTCCGAATCTTACAGATGCCTCACAAGGATTTTGGCAACTAAAACTGGATGAAGAGAGCACCAAATACTGTACCTTCAACACACCATTTGGCAGGTATTGTTTCCTTAGAATGCCTTTCGGGATAATATCTGCATCTGAAATCTTTCATAGAGCAATGGAACACATATTTGAAGGTCTGGAAGGAGTTCGGGTCTATGTTGATGACATCATCATCTGGGGCTCCACACTGAAAGAACACAATGAGAGACTGACTAAAGTGCTACAGAGCATACACCGGAATGGACTGAAGCTCAACAAAGCCAAGTGTCGGTTTGGTGTCCAGGAAGTCACTTTCCTAGGAGATAATCTATCTGGTAAAGGAAGAGAGCCAGATATGGAAAAAGTAAAACGCCATACTCAAAATGCCCTGACCCACTGACAAAAAAGGAGTGCTACGCATCATGGGGATGATAAACTTAATTGGAAAGTTCATTCCTAACTTGTCAGCCAAGACAGCCTGTCTGCGAGACCTGCTACATAAAACAAATGAGTTTGCATGAACAGAAAGACATGAACAAGAGTGGATGAACCTCAAAACAGTGCTGACAACCACACCTGTACTCACCTTCTTTGACCCAACAAAGAGAATCAAAGTGTCAACGGATGCATCAAAAGATGGCCTAGGCGCGGTCTTGCTACAAGCAGAGGGTGAAGATTGGAAGCCTGTTGCCTATGCCTCCAGGTCTATGACTGACTCTGAGTGTCGATACGCCCAGATTGAAAAGGAATGTCTAGGCTTGGTAGTTGGACTAGAAAAGTTCCATGGCTACATATATGGACTTCCCACCTTCACAGTTGAGACAGACCACTGCCCACTGGTTGCCATCATAAAAAAAAATCTGAATGAGATGTCTCCAAGGATTCAACGACTCATGATGAAGCTGCAAAGATATGACTTTGAACTGATCTACACACCAGGCAAACACATAGTGTTAGCAGATGCACTATCCCAAGCACCCACAATGAGCCATGTGAGCTCTACTGAGGAAGACGTGGATGTTCATGTGATTATGGTCACTGCTGCGCTGCCTGTGTCAGACACAAAATCAAAGCAAATAGCAGAAGAAACAGTAAAAGATACAGTGTTACAAACAGTAATAGAGAACATTCATCATGGTTGGCCAAAAGGTTCCTGTCCAAAGTACTATCACATCAGGTCAGAGTTAAGTGTTGCAAGTGGACTATTACTAAAACAGAACAGAATAGTCATTCCACAGGCTCTACGTCAAGAAATGCTCAAAACGATTCATGAGGGACACCTCGGAATTGAAAAATGCAAAAGGAGAGCAAGAGACACTGTTTATTGGCCGGGCATAAGTAAGGACATTGAGAACATGATAGGCAAATGTGAGACATGTCAGAAACACCAAAACAAACAAGCAAAGGAACCAATGATAGTAGCTGACTTACCAACAACACCATGGAAAAAGGTTGGTAAGGACCTCTTTCATTTGAATGGTAAAGACTATCTAATAGTGATTGACTACTATTCTAACTATCCTGAGATGGCGCTGCTCTCAAGCACATCAGCAAGCAGTGTCATAATGCATGTTAAATCCATCTTCACCAGACATGGAATTCCCAGGATTGCCATTGGCGACAATGGTCCGTGCTTCAACTGTAAGGAGCGGCAACAGTTTGCAGCACATTATGACTTTCAACACATCACATCCAGTCCTCTGTATGCTCAGTCGAATGGTAAGGCAGAGAAAGGTGTTCAAGTTCTCAAACAGCTACTGAAGAAAGCAACATAAAGCAAGTCTGATCCTTATCTTGCCCTGCTGAGCTACCGAGCCTCCCCTTTAGACTCTGGTTCTTCACCTGCTGAACTCCTAATGGGTCACAAGTTGTGCACCACGCTACCCTGCTGTGCAAAAGAAAAGCAGAGTAAGGAACTGAGACAGAGACTTCAACTGTTAAAGCTGAAACAGAAATCACACTATGACAAGTCATCCAAAACTCTGAAACCATTGACAAGGGATGATATTGTCAGGATTGAGGATCCAGATGCATGGAACAGGAAAGCTACAGTTCTTGAGGAAGTAGGACCAAGGTCATACACTGTTAGAACTGAGGAAGGACAGATTCTCAGGAGGAACCGCCGTTCCCTCCTGAAAACACAAGAAACTATCCAAGAGCAAATCGATGACAATGCCGCAACTGAATCTTGTCACTCACCACCAGAACAATCTAACACAAACACACTTACAGGCTCTCATGAAAACACATCAGACTTACCTGTGCTGAGAAGATCCACACATGAAGTAAAAAAGCCTGATAGACTTAATCTTTGAAGACAAAGAAAACTATAATAAAAGAATGAAAAGCTTAGAGTTCATAAAGTAAAGCTTTGAAAATGTGTTGACTGTTGTGAAGATGTTTACGTCGCTATGATTGATTGATATTGATTTTGTTTAACCTCTAAGGAAGGGGGATGTAATGATCAGTAACATGTCATTCTAGAATGGTACACTAGGTGGAGCTGTATGTTTAAGAGTGGGCTACCCACAAGGCAGTAGTCAAGATGGATGCCTGTACACTAGTCCACATGGCTGAATAAATGACTAGCTCAAGCTAGCTGTTCATAATGAAAACGTCTATTTATTTATGAACATAACACTTCCCAGATCAAATTGATCACCATGCCAAGATTCCACTAATTATGCGGGCCTTCGAGGAGGCTCTGAAAATTAAGCTTTTTCTTAGGGGCAAGAGCACCTAAAAAGGTTTAAAATGTTAAAATAAATATTGAATTTACTTTACTGTACACCAATGTAACTAGTAAATGGTTGTTTATAGTTTTTAAAGTCCTCTTCAGTTATTTAGAATCAGGTTACTCACAGGTGGTGGACTAGACACTCTGATTAAAGATGCCTATTTTTTGTGACAAACCCACTTTCGGCTGTGTTAAAAAAAAAACTGCACCAGGTTACTTTTAAATATCTCGAGGAATATTTTTTAATGCAAGAAAATGGAAATAAGAAGGTGACTGGCTGACTGCGCTGGTTCATGGAAGATTTTACATTTGTGATTATGCAAAAGAGTTTGAGTGGAAACTTGAACCATAATTTCACTTTGGAAAACTAGTGCAATTTCTGAGCGCAATTTGCACCCAGGTTACCGACTGTGCCCAAAGAAACTCTCCCCCCACCTGTTTTCATATATTGAATGACTGGAATTGAATTGGTGGACAATGATAAAACATTTATGAGAAAGGAAGGGTTAATTGCAGAATGCTTTATATTCTCCTTGTATTGACAATTAAATATAATTCAGACTTTGCAATTCCAATGCCAGCTCTGTAATTATGTTGCCTAATGCTGACTTGACCAAATGATTTAGGAATGCAGATTGATAAACAGCCATCTTGCAACAGGACTGAAATTATTTTGAACATATGGTAAGTAAAATGCTTTATTCTGTCCTTGATAGCATTACTTTTTTAACGTGAAACAGACTTAGTTCAATGTAGTAAAATAACGAGTAATTTGCTCTATGAACCAATATATAGCTCGTCACTCTGTCCTCACAAAACAATGTAAGTGCTCAGTATTACAGAAGCCGCCATGCTTGTTCCTTCTTTGCTGATGGGTATTAGTACAGAGCCGTTACTTAGGCCCTTCCCCTTCGCCTGGCACCTTCCCGTGCAAGCGGAGGAAATATAACACATGCCCCTGTACCTCCCCCCTTCCCACTGTCTAGGGCCCCAAACACCCCTTCCAGGTGAAACAGCGATTTACTTGTACTTCTCGCAATCTAGTATACTGTATTCGCTGCTCATGATGCGGTCTCCTCTACATTGGGGAGACCAAACGCAGATTGGGTGACCGCTTTGAAGAACACCTCCGTTCAGTCTGTAAGGGTGACCCCGAGCTTCCGGTCGCCTGTCATTTTAATTCACCGCTCCATTCCCACTCGGACTGCACCGTCCTTGGCCTCTTGTATTGTTCCACGGAAGCTCAACGTAAACTCGAGGAACAGCACCTCATCTTCCGATTAGGCACTCTGCAGCCTTCCGGACTCAATATCGAGTTCAACAATTTCAGATCATAACCTCGGCCCCTATTACACATTTTTTCTTGTAATTTTTCCACTCCTTTTCCCCCCCCCCTTTCCTTTTGTTTCTCTCTCACACCTGGCAGCTATCTCTTGCCCTGCCAGTACACTTTACACCTAATCTCAGCCTATTACCATCTTGTCTAGCTCTTTTGTTTCTTTCACTTCTTTTGTCCGATCGCAGCCCTGCCTTCGATCTAATTTCTTTTCTTTCCAGTTTTGAAGAAGGGTTCGGCCTGAAACGTCAACTCAAATTTCTCTCCACGGATGTTGCCTGACCTGCTGAGTTTTTCCAGCATTTTCTGTTGTTATTTCAGATTTCCAACATCTGCAGTATTTTGCTGTTGTACTAGGATTTACAGGTGTTGTGGTTGCTTCATTAATCCAGCATACACCTATTTTTGGATATTTCAATTTAATCGACCTTTCAAAAGTTTTTCTGAAGCCTTTCCTGTGAGCAAATTTTTCACCCTGCATCCCCCAGTCCAGAAGATGTACAGTTATGCATTGCATCTTTGCAGATGGTGCATGACTTAAGGCTAACAATATCCTCAATTGCAGTTCTCTGCGTACTGAACTTTACTACATTTGTACTACATTTCGATTAACTTAGGTAGGTACAATCAGGTTTTGGATTGTGATGGATAAAGTCTAATCACCAGAGAGATGCTGTGAAGGTATTGAGAGAGAAAGCAATATATAAAAAAGACACTGAGTCATAACAACGAGATTCGTACTAGTGGAGGTCTTTAAGATTATGAAAGGTTTTCAGAGTGGATACAGAGAGAATATTTACACTTGTGGGGAAGAGCATAACTAGAGGTCATCAATATAAGATAGTCACCAAGAAATCCACTAGGGAATTCAGAAGAAACTTATTTACCCAAAGCGTGGTGAGAATGTGGAACTCACTACCACAGGGAGAGGTTGAAGCGAAAAGTATAGATGCATTTAAGGGAAGGCTAGACAAGCCTATGAGGGAGAAGGGAATAGAGTGTTATGCTGATAGAGTTAGATGAGGAAGGAGGCTCGAGTGGAGCATAAACACCAGCATGGGCTGGTTGGGCCGAATGGATTGTTTCTGTGCTGTATATCCTGTGTAATCCTATGTATGTACAGTCGGTTCTCCAGATAACATTATGGAATACAGTATATGAGTAAACTGAGATGTGACATGTGATAAGTGTAGTGTTCTTGGGAGGAACAGGTGACTTTTGACCTATGGTTTCCAAAGCTCTCAACCAATGGGGTTTCCCCCACGTCATGCTTGGCTCTGTTGTAGACTAATTGAAAGCGATTGATTGTTATGGTTAGTCAACATTGTATCATGTGACTACCAGGAAGGTAGAAGGCGAACTAGATGGACCTTGGTCTTTTTTGGTCCAGCAATTCCTATGTTCTGAACTGCACTGAGCGGCTAGGTGTTACGCAAAATTACTCTCAAAAATTTAACTGGAATAAAACAATTTGAACATTGGAATGAAATATCTTTTGCTCCTGACAACCCTGAACTAGTAGGGCTTTGTATGATCCGTATTTTTTAAAAAGACACAAACAAGATTATGTATTTCTGACAATGAAATAAAAGCCAATTTGGAGTCTCCAGCCCAGACCAGTCATGCTCCGGTATGTCAGTCTACTTCTGCTAATTTGAAACGGTGTTTCGCTCAAAAAACTTTGATGACGCAATTTGAAAGAACAGCACAGGAGGTGTTTGCTGCATGATCTTCATTCAAACTAACGAGCAACACAAATTAAGCAATTTTAATTTAAGAGGAGCAGACCATACTGCACTTGCTTATTGTGCACTTATCTTTCAGACTCCTGCTGGTGCAGTTACAGCAAAGAAAGCCATTTATCAAATCATTATTTAGCCCAGGAGACATCTCACCATTTCAGCCTCCTAAAATGCCTGCAGCAGTGCCAGATTGCCAAAGGGTCATTCCTCACCACTGACGACTTCCACACTGGGGGGAATTTTAACCCCCAAAAACAGATGGGTTTGGATCGGGTGGGATGTAAAAATGAAGAAAATCTGAAATCCAACCCCAACCCACCTCCAAACTGCCCACTTCCGGATTTAATGGAGGCAGGATGAGGGGCAGCCAATCAACCCACTCGCAGGAGGCAGGTTGGTCATTTAAATATTATAATGAGGTAGCGTGCCTCGTAACCACCATTTTAAATTTAATCCTGGCCAGTTGGTTTTCCCAGGTCTCGGGAAACCCGTCAGCTAAAAGGAGGCGAGGACTGCTGGATCCAGGAGGTAAGTGCCTTTCCACTTACCTGCTGGATTCAGTTTACCTGCTTCACCCACCCCCAGCGATTGGACACCAACCGACCCAGGTGCTAACGGGAGGTGCTAACGTGCCCAATTTCTCCCCCTAAGATTTCCATTCCACTAATGTGACATCACATACCACCAGCATAATTGCCACCATGGGTAGATGCATCAGTAAAGCTCGTAGCACCCATAAATGTACCACCCTTGCCGATTCTGAACTAGGCCAGAGTAAGCAAGAGTACTGACAAGTAAGATATAAAGAGAAAGACTTGCATTTATATAGCACCTTTCACAACCGCAGAACATCCCAAAGAGCTTTACAGCCAATGAAAGTTTTTTGAAGTGTCGTCACTGTAGTAATGTTATTGTTTCAAATGTAGCTGAATAACAAATTGATTTATAGTTCAACAAACAAGACTAAAAACAACTAAATACAGTTTGCTACACCTTGGTACTAGCCTCAGTAAAAGCATTTATGTATTATGAGCAATGTACTTCTTTCAAATTTGAAAGAATTTATTTAGTTGGAGCATTTAGCAAGGAAGTTAACCACTCCCGCCTTGATACCATAGCATTTCAGATTCCCAAATACCCTATAGCCATTCAGTAACTCAAAAAATACCAAGGAGCAAGAAGCTAACTTCAAACATAGATGTTACCAAACTAGTCTCCTTTGACCATTTCTAGGAAGTAGTTGAGCAGTACCATAAAATGGGTCTTTTACTCTCTTACTGAAAAACAAATACCTCTGGAAAGATTTTCTGTCTAAATGAGTCCTCCTCCCTGAAACAATGCGACCTTCTTCTCATGGGTCATGTGGTGTATCTGCAGATACTTGAAAAAAATGCATTTCATGATGTATTAATTTCAGTATGAGCATTTGAAGGTGTCCCCTTAAGTGTCAGTGTTTCAGTTAAGCAATTGGCGAGATCTGGAGAAGTCTGCTAATTTGCAAGATGGAATATGCAGGCTAATAGTGGATTGCTGAATGCTGTTGCATACAAAATGTTTTCGGTCATGCCTAATTTTTTTTTCTTTGGCATTTGATCCTAGATTATTAGGGTTCCTAACAATATAATGTAAGAAAATGCAGGGTATAATGAAATGCAGCCTAGAGCTTGTTTTAATGATACGTAGGTCACCCTGTTCGCACCACAAGAGAATTCCATTGGCTGACCTTATCAAAGAGATCTCCCACAGTGGAATCTCCCTTGAACCTGCCACAGAGGATTGTGTCTTGCATTTGGTATGGCCCCTAATTATGTCTTTCAGCTGAAAGGTTAATTTAACTCAGTAAGACATTAATCTGAAGATCTTAATTTTTTGTGGTTTATATTTACATTCCTTCTAATTAATGCTTTTTTTCTTTTCCAAGTGATATTTCAGATCCTCGAGTGGAATAAAAGACACTTTTGGCATAGACCAGAACATAGGAACATAAGAACAGGAGTAGACCATTCAGCCTCTCGAGCCTGTTCCACCATTCAATGAGATCATAGCTGATCTGCGACCTAACTCCATATACCCACCTTTGGCCCATATCCCTTAATACCTTTGTTAAAATTAACTATTGATCTAGCATCAATTGCCATTTGCGGAAGAGAGTTCCAAACTTCTACCACCCTTTGTGTGCAGAAGTGTTTCCTAATTTCACTCCTGAATTTTTAGACTGTGCCCCCTAGTCCTAGACTCCCCAACCAGTGGGAATAGTTTCTCTCTATCTACCCTATCTGTTCCCCTTAATATCTTGAAAACTTCAATCAGATCACCCCTTAACCTTCTAAATTCTAGGGAATATAACCCTAATTTGTGTAATCTCTTCTTGTAATTTAACCCTTGAATTCCGGGTAACATTCTGTGAAATTATTCTGTGGAATAAGGAAGCAACAAAGTATTAGCTTACATCAAGAAAACAGAGGAAAATACAGTGAAAGATTTGAGATGGGCACAAACCCATTCCTTTTTTAAAACTGACAAGCTTCTTTCCTTTTTACTTCACCAAAGCTGGAAAATAACTATTACTGTGTGGCAGGAAATTAAAAAATGGTTGTTCAAACATTGCAGCTTATTCCCCATGGCTCTGTGTAGACATTGGGACTGGCCAAGTGGCACACAATGGTCTTTTCTAGTCCTGTATATTCCTAGATGTTCTTATAACACCCCAAAAAAGATACTGATGCTGTTTGTGTTATTCTTTTAATGCACCATAATTCTTCTTTGGTATCCTTTAGACTTTTTTCCCCCACTGGATTAGGAAAATTATTTTGGGGTTGCTTATCTATCTGGATTGCCTTTCTGTCTTGGTGACTGGGTGGCAAGTATTTCAGGATCCCCTTACCCCCCAAAAAACATCTTGGCCTCGAGATTTGTCTCGGTTGGTGGCACAAAACGGGCGGTATCAGATCGGCCGCCCGTTAAACGCAGCACCTGATACTCAGTTGCATTGACTGAGATGAATTTCTAGCACTTTATGTCCTACCAACTTTAGCTTATTGCATTTTAAGAACATAAACATAAGAAATAGGTGCAGGAGTAGACCATTTGACCCTTTGAACCTGCTCCGCCATTCAATAAGATCATGGCTGATCTTCTACCTCATCTCCACTTTCCTGTTCTATCCCTATATCCCTTGATTCCCGTAATATCAGCACTAAGGGCAATTCCAATTAATTGTAATTTACTGCATTTGGAAGACAGATTGAACTTTATGTAGGTTGCAAGTATTTGGAGCATACTCTCTATCCAGTGTCACCTCATTGGAACAATCTCTCTCACCATTGATAGGTCGCTTCTGTCATCACAACCTCAACTGCCATCTATTCCATCAGCATCGGTACCCATGAAAAAATCTCACCTTGGTCCTCAGAATCCCAGCATGATCAGCCCCAACACCAGCAGCACCAGGCACACTAGCAGCACCAACAACAACACCAACATTCTCCGCAATCACCTGGTGCTGCACAGGACACAGGGCATCAGCACCCGACCACATTGCTGCCCAGAAGGCCAGAGATGGCCTCACCAAGGCCAGATTTACTTCACTTGATGCTGTACACCCTGGCAGC
Source organism: Somniosus microcephalus (assembly GCF_052327205.1). Classification (NCBI taxonomy): domain Eukaryota; kingdom Metazoa; phylum Chordata; class Chondrichthyes; order Squaliformes; family Somniosidae; genus Somniosus; species Somniosus microcephalus. Next base: position 163,664,973 of record NC_140997.1, on the reverse strand, counting down.
CACATGATGCGCCAGGTTGGCACCGCCCCACACCAACACCATAAAGCATCCTTACAATGCCCAGGCCATTCCTTTTACACTCATCATTGCAGGGGGTACCGTTATGTCTCACCATTCACTGCAACTCACTAAGCCACTTCCAAAGGTGCACAGAGATCTGTCCAAGAACGTAAAGTGTTGAAAATAAAGGTTTCAATGTTTGACACCACATTGACAGAAACTTCACATGAACATTGCATAAAATACCCAAGTGCCTACCTTTGTGTATGGTTAGTTGGTATGATTGCGCTAGGATGAGGGTGAGTGTGAGGGGTGGCTAGTGAGATGGAGAAGTGTAATATAGATAGAGAGGGATGGGTGGAGGGGCAAGGTAAGTTGGTGTGAGTAAGGATGTGCAGGAGTAGGGTAGGGAAGGCAGAGTGATGTGGATGTGATGAGTGGCATAGCAGGATGAGGTTGAGTGTGGCTTTGCAGTAACGTTTCGTGATCTACTGAGATCATTAACACGTTTGCGCCACTGCAGCCAGGTCCTCCTGACGACATCCCTGCTTGTGCCCTCCTCTGCAATGTACAGCCAGGCTGCGTTGATCTCCTGGGGAGGTCTCTTCCGCCCATTGGAAGGGAAGAGAACCTCCCTACATGCTGTGACTCCCTCCATAAGCATATGGAGGGCGTCATGAGAGAGCCTGGGTGCAGCTGTGCACCTCTGTGCAGTGCTTGTCAGTGTTTTCAGCACCTCAATGCTGTAGAATACTGACAGCACAAATGTCAAACTAAGTTTACGCATGGTCCCTTTAAGGAAACTAGCTGAGGATGTCATCAAATGACATCATCAGACCCGCTTCCTTCAATTGGACTGGGAAACGCCCAATCATGGGAAAAGCATTTTGGACAGCGGGATGGAGACAGCAACGGGACGGGAACCACCACTGACGTTGCCTGCCACAGACCCAACGAGGTTGGTAAAATACAGCTGTTGGTCTCTCAGGAGATTGATCCAGTACTTGGACATTATCTTGTAATCCTGTGGAGCTGTCTTTTCCATCACTGTGAGCTTGGTATTCAATTATATGAAGGTTCTAGCCCTTTGGCCAGATGATATCAGCTTGTGCTGAGCAGAATTTAGTGAGGTCATGGATGATGCATAGCAGAGGTTATAGTATGCAGTCCTTTCCTTTCATTGTGTTGTGATATATAACCATTACGTTAGCCTGATTCACCACTTCAGTAAGCAAGCCTTTGCCGGCACATGTTTATCCTTGCTGCTTTTCCCCTCTGTCCTCAAACATTAAACTTAACATATGTAGAAAAAATATCAGGGGCTATGAAAAAATTAAACATCCTGAAGTCCCATGGAAAGCGACCCTGCTGGTTACGCTGGGATTTTTGCCCGATAATCTCCCCCAGACTGCATCCCCTCAAAACCCTGTAACTGCTGCCATCAGCCCCCAAGCAAGGAGGCTGATCCAGAATTCTTTTTAGTGGCATCTTCGGGATCCAGGCCACTTGCCAGTGAGGCCCACATGCACCCCTGTGGAGGCCGCTACATCTCATCTAATTAAAGGGGAAACTGTCTGTGGAGAGTTCTGGCACAATGGCCTAGAAATTGGGTTGGGGCGCCAAAGTGGCGCAAAAGTCGCCTGAGCGCAGGATTTAGCGCAGCGGTTGGAGTGACACCGATCGCTAGAAATTCAGTTTCAGTGCCCCTCGAGGGAGACGGGGCGAGGCTCGAGGCGCTCCGCGTCCCTCTTAGGGCGCTGAAACTGATTATCGCAGCGCAACGTGCCGCAGCGCCACACGCTGCGGCACAGCACGCTGCGGCACTGCAGGCCTTCCTCCCACTGTTAAGGGGGAGGTGCCTGCAACAGCGCAATCCCCGATCACGAGTGCCGGCAAATGAGCCCAGCACCAAGGAGAAGTGCCGGGCTCTCGGGAAACAGCCAGCAATGCCGCGGGGGGGGGGTTAGGAGGCCGGGGACGGAGGTGCTGGCAGGCGGCCGCCGAAAAAGCAGCCGGCCCGCACCTCCACCTTAACTTGCGCCGCTGCCGGCACAGTAAGGCCCCGTGAACCGGGCGCGGGTAGCGAGCGGCGCAACTGCGGCGTTCGCTACCAAATATCGCGAACGGGGCACGAATGGGGCGCTGCGCACACCGATGACGTCATTGGTGGCGGCGCAGCGCAAATGCCTAACGCCACCATTAGCGCCCCTACTGAATATCGCCGGAGACGCAGCCAGTGGCGCTACAGCCACTGACTGCCTCTTTAGGCGCTAACAGGTGGCGCTACTCACCCAATTTCTCCCCCAATATGTTTTATTTTTTAAATTTCTGTTGGGGGCATTTGAGGTGGAACTTACAATCTCATTTTATTCTTTTTCATGCCCAAAACTGCTCAAAACACAGGTGGTAAGTAGAAGGACAATCCACTTCATTTATATCATTGTGCTGCAGATAATTTCTGACCAATTTTTATTGATTGAGTAAATGTGTTAGAAAATTGTTTTTCACCTCTGGCACTGGATTTCATTTTGTCCCAGACTGATGGAATGCAAGCCCCCTCTCTCATCCAGCAGTATGGCTCCCAAGTAAAATGAGTTTCAGCCTAGCTCCTAATGGCCACAACTTGAACCAAGCAATAAATTGGCATCAAATTGGCAACTTCACCCAAAGGCTCTATAGATGACTGGTGCGAGAAATGGAAAATTTGCAATGATGCAGAATTTTCAATAGGGACTCTTCCGAGATTGGTATCAAGGAGCTTTGTTGGGGCCATGCAGAGGAAGCTTCACTCAGTTCTTGGCCCATGCTATACCCAATATGTTAGTGCTTAATATTGATCCTCCTTACCAAATAAGTCCAAAATGTCATATAATATTTATTTTGAAAAATAACTGAAAAGGCACATGATACAGCAGCAGGTACTGCTTTTCTGAGGTTGAAGAATAAAGCATTTTTGTTTTTTAGTTTCACAAATAAAATAGCCTAGAATTACAGTTTTGATACTTATCGCCTAATATAACTCAGATCTCCCTAGATCTCAAAAACTGTGTAACTTGTACCTTCCTTGTTCCTCCCTTCCTCATACAGCCTACAGTCTTCTTTTGGCCTTTAATGCTACAGAGACCCGGAGGCAGAATGGCCAGTGAAAGAGCTAGGTCTGCCCCAAGATTTGACGACGTTGCCCTGCAGGCTCTGGTTGAGGGAGCAAGAGCTCAAAAAGAGGTGCTCTTCCCTTCTTCAGGGAGGAAGAAGCCTCCCCAGCAGACCAAGGCTGTGTGGCTGCAACCCGCAGAACATGGATTCAGTGCAGGAAAATATTTCATGACCTTCTGCGCACTGGAGAAGTGAGTATGAATTTCCCATCACCCTCAATCTGATCCCCATTGTCTTTCCTCACCAGCACTCAGATTTAACAATCTCTTCCTCCACATCCCACTTGACACTGACATCCATGTACTCTTACCCATTCCATTTCTCTCTATGGTCACATTCACCTAACTATTCGACTATGCAGCCTTCATACTCCCTATCACTGTGATGCTATGAAAGCAACTGACAACACACAGGGAGGGCCCTTGGTCTTGCCACCTCACTCCATCTTTGTCTCCTTCTAAGTATCTAGGCTATGGTTTCTCTACACTCACTCCTTCATTCTCACTCAACCTCCACTTGTCGCCCTCATTGCAGGAAAAGGGAGCTCGTAATAAGCGAGAAAGAGCGAGGACAGGAGGAGGGCCACCCTCAGTAGCCCACCTCACCCCCTGGGAGGAGGCCGTCCTGGAGATCGTCGGAGTGGAGGATGATGCGCAAGTGGGGGACGGATAGACGGGCGCATCACAGCAAGCTGGTGACAGAATAGTTTTATATCTCTCTCATTGACATTGCATGAGTCGCTGATAATGAGTCTGAATCTCTAACAGATGGACTTATGATCATCTGCAATATGCAATGTGCATGTAACCTTGGCATCACATTTCTGACTCTTTCCTTTACTCCCCCACAGGACCATCGACAGCACCCATCCCCACTAGCCAGGAGGAAGAGCCTGAACATCAAGACTCCTCAGAGGAAGCTGCAATCTCTGAGGGCGCAGCGTCAGCAGAATTAAGTGCACCCAGCACCAGCGCAGACACTCACACCTCGGTGGGACCTTCGGGACATAGAGTAGTGTTGTCACCTGGTGTATCACAGCTCACAAGTGAGCATCAGCAGATTGTGGAGACAGGGAAAGCAGTGGAGACTCCTAGTTGGAGGGCGCAGGACTCTGCCAGCTAGGCTCAGCTGCATGTCGACCCTCTGCCTCTGGGTCCATCCATAAGATCAGCGGTGCTGGAACTCCAGGAACAGATGCAGGAGTCCCTGGCAGGTTTTGTCTCCCGGGTCGCTGTGAGTGTGGAACGAATGGAGGAGTCCATAGCGAACATGAGCAGAGCCTTTGTGGAGTCATTGGCGCATGAACGCATCACCATGGAAAGGTTGGCAACCTCCATGGAGGTGATAAGTCGCCACAGTGCAGAAAACACGGTAAGTGTTCATAATAGAATGACATCTCTGGAGGAGCGATGGTCATCTATTGAACAGAGAAACCAGACCTTCATGGAAGTCCTTCTGAGTAGGACTGCCAGTGCAGATATGGGTCCCCATGGCCGCCCTGATGTGCAGCAAGGTGCTTTCAAGCCACTTGCAAGCGCTGAGGGGGACCTGACCCATGAGAGGGAAGTTGGTGGCAGACATCAAGGAAGTGAGGGCTCCTCTCCAAGCACTCACACTTCCATGCCACTGCAGAGCCTTCGGTCAGAGCCCCACCAGAGTCCACACCCAACTGAGATCGGCATCTCAACCCCTGCACAGCCGCAGGAGCAGCAGACTGTTGACGAGCCCTCACAGGTTTGCAACCCCAGAGGACGCCCACCAAAGGTGTCGAGACAGGAGCAGCAGGAAAGTGAGCAAGGGGCCTCCACATCTGCTGAAGCCACAGGGGAAGCACCATGTAGGAGCACGCGTAAGAGAAAGATACTGCACAAATAGTCACAACGGTAGTCACTTGGGTGAAATTTGATGTTTTATGTGGAAAAGCTTTCAGGTGAATAATGTAAATAAAATATCTGATGGCTACTGCTGTGTGTCATTTCGCCAATGGGACTTTCACATTGAGGGCTTAGGATTACTTGCAATTGTCAGTATGGTGGTCAAATTGCTAGGCGTCAGCTGGTTCTTGGCCATTGTTGATGCTCAGGTAAGAAGATGCAAGGCAAAAGTGCTTGAGTGGCTAGGCTAAGCAAATCTGGCCAAGATGCATGTGTTCCTTGCATCCCAGGCAGCTATGTTCTCGTGTACTGCTGCCGCTGGTTGATGGGCCTCTGCAAGATGTTCGTTTTTGCTCTCCTCCTCCTCCTCATCTGTGGAGGATATGTGACGAGATACTTGGTCCTCAGGAATCTGTAAGCCATGACGCTGTGCCATGTTGTGAAGTGCACAGCAAACCACGACGATTCTGGAGACCCTGGCTGCTGAATACTGCAGGGCTCCACCTGATCTGTCCAGGCATCTGAAGCACACCTTCAGCAAACCGATGGTTTGCTCGATAATGGATCTGGTCGAAATGTGGCTGGAGTTGTAGCGCTCCTCAGCTTTGTTGGATGGCCTCCTCAACTGCACTGAGCACTTCCTCAACTGAGGCATATAACACGTCCTCAGGGGATAGCCCTTGTCTCCAAATAGCCATCCGTTAAGTTGGTCTGGCAGACTGAAGAGTGGAGGCACACTACACTGCCGCAGGATGAATGAGTCATGGCAACTGCCAGGGTACTTGGCACAAACTTGCAAAATTTCCTTCTTGTGGTTACACACCAGCTGCACGTTGAGCAAGTGGAAGCCCTTGCGGTTGACAAAAATACTTGGATTGCGATGGGGTGCCTTAAGGGCCACATGTGTGCAGTCAATAACGCTCTGCACCCTTGGAAAGCCTGCAAGATTAGCTAATCCAACCACACGTGCTGTGGCACTTGCTTGATCCTTGGTGAAATGGATGTGATTGTGCGCGATGGCAAAGAGGGCATCGGTTACCTGTGTAATGTATTTGTGTGCGGCCACCTGGGAGATGCCGCTGATGTCTGCTGCTGATCCCTGGAAGGAGCCTGAGGCCAAAAGGTTGAGTGCGGTGGTGACTTTGACGGCCACTGGTAAGGGTTGTCCACCTGGTCCTCTGGGCTGCAGGTATTGTTGCAGCATTGTGCAGATGTCACCCACTACCTCTCGTGAAAGTCGGAGCCACCTTTGGCACTGCTGCTCAGACATGTTGAGGTAGCTGACCCTGTGTCTGTAGACCCTGTTTGGGGGGTATCTCCTTCGCCGACGGACTTCCATGCGCTGGCCCCTTCTGGCCTGTGCAGCTTCAGGTGGATGAGCAGCAGCTTGGCGCTCCTGCTGGTGCTGCTGCTGTTGGTGCTGCTGTTGTTCCTGGTTCTGCTGGTGCTGCAGCTGGTCTTCGTCCTCATCTAATGCCCAGAAGAGAAGGAAATAAATGGCTCCCCTGCTTCTGGTATATGCCTCAGTTGAGGAAGCGCTCAGTGAAGGTGGCGAGAGGTGTTTCCCAGGAGATCACACTGGAGATGGGTGTCAGGCTCCAAACTTCCACAGCTGTGGCTATGCCTTCTAAAAGTTCCCTCAGACCTGAGACAACAAAGTCCTGCTACCTGCAAATGATGGCTGATCAAATCTCCTCTTTAATGGTTGAGCTGCAGCTGATAGTCAGCAATCCAATTGTGCTCCCGCCAGGTTTCACCGTCGTGTTTCAGAACAGGCGTGTTTCACGTGGGAAAAGGGTTAAAATCACAAAGGCCTTTCAAAATGGCATTATAGAGCCAATTTAGTGCTTGTTAAGGGCCTTAACGGCCTATCCCACCTCTTGGAGGCGGGACGGAGACGGGACCACTAGACACGAATTATTGAAAATTGCTTGGAGGTGGGATGGAGTCCTTTGATTGAGGTCTCAATCCGGTGAGCTGCATCGGTATCCTGCAGCTCAGCTGCCAAATTTAAATCAAGCAAAGGCCTCAAATCATGGGAGCCTCTTCGCCACCGAACGGGTGGCCAACCAAAAGTCAAAATCGACCCCCATCTGTGTTGTCTACTCCAACCTGCCTCTCTCTTCACTTCTCTTCCTATTTATTTTTCTAATAGCTTGCACACCCACTGGGGCACATCTTTCCTTCATTAGTTCCAAATTTGTGTACAATTATCTGGCCATAAGCATAGTCACAGAGCAGACCTGACCTGACCTGTAGATGCTGATCAAATTGAACTTTAGGCCATGGCTAGATTTCTGAGTCTATGCTTGCACCTGGCGTGAGTGCGCACTGAAAAATCATGGGTGGTGCCCGTGCGATTATCCCTACATGCTTATGGTGGACAAGTTCTCTTGCTGTAGTCATAGAAAATCTACTTAACAGGTACACTTAAAAATGAGCTTTTAAAAGAAAATCAGTCTGCAACTTTGAAATCTTAAAAAAATCCATCCTGCTATTATATTATCTGACTTAGCATTCTCTGGATACAAATAAAAAATAACCTGGCAGTTACAATGGATTTTAATGAGAGACTGCAAGCCATCTCATCATATTAAAGCAAAGATATACCCATTTATTGCATAATCTAGTCAATGCAAGGCGGTGTCTTTTTGACATAATCCACCCACACGCTCAATCATTAAAATGTTATCCTGTGAATCAGCACTTTCCAAAATGTCATTGTTGTGAAGATGCCTTGATTTAATATATTCCTAACATGCTGAGTTAGGTGGGTGACTGTGGATGAGAGAGGGGCGTTGGTTAGTTGGTCTGTTATTGTTTATGTCCAAAAGACTATGGGCTAGATTTTCAGTATAGACAGTTTTGGGGCACTAACCTTAGCGCCCGCCCGAAGTTAGCGCCCGCCCCAAAGTAGCGCCCCGTTGCCGGAAATTCAGTGGCTTCGCCCTAAGAGAGTGGTGGAGCGCTAAAAGAGGCGTTCCACTCCTACCTTTAGGCGCTAAGCCGGCGGTCCAGAGGGATAGCGCCCAGGCGGGGCGCAGCGCGGGTGCGGTCATTTTTGCACTGACAGCAGACCCCGTGGTGCCGACCAGCTGTTAAAGGGGGAAGGGACGAATTGGTCTGCTGCCACGCCCTGCACACTGCAGCCTTGCAAAGAGGCCTCAACACTGCTGCTCAGCCCCAGGGAGTCATGGCAACGCCAGAGAAGGCCCGTCAGCGTGCCCTGCGCTTCTCAGAGGGTGATCTGGACATAATGGTCACAGCTCTGGAGGTGAGGCGCAAGATCTTGTTTCCAGAGAGTGGGAGGAATCCAACCCACCATGACTACACCAAAGCCTGGAAGCAGATCGCCCAGAGGGTGACGTTCACCGGCGAGGCCCCCAGGACCCAAAAACAATGTCGTAAAAAATACAACGATCTGACCAGGATTGTGAAGGTGAGTAGCCTTTCCAGTCTCCTCCTCATTCTTGCATGTACACCTGACATGATGGGCAAAGGGAGCTGAAAGTCCTATTGGCCAGCCCTCAGCCAGCAGCATTGGGACAGTCATGAGCATCAAATGGCCATTCGGCACTCTACACTTTGGCCAAGCTATTCCACCATGGGAGGCAGTGCACAGTACATCAGGGCTTCACTCTGTCCAAGCTATTCCACCATAGGAGGCAGTGCACACTACATCAGGGCTTCACTCTGTCCAAGCTATTCCACCATGGGAGGCAGTGCACTCTACATCAGGGCTTCAATCTGTCCAAGCTATTCCACCATGGGAGGCAGTGCACACTACATCAGGGCTTCACTCTGTCCAAGCTATTCCACCATGGGAGGCAGTACACACTACATCAGGGCTTCACTCTGTCCAAGCTATTCCACCATGGGAGGCAGTGCACACTACATCAGGGCTTCACTCTGTCCAAGCTATTCCACCATGGGAGGCAGTGCACACTACATCAGGGCTTCACTCTGTCCAAGCTATTCCACCATGGGAGGCAGTGCACACTACATCAGGGCTTCACTCTGTCCAAGCTATTCCACCATGGGAGGCAGTACACACTACATCAGGGCTTCACTCTGTCCAAGCTATTCCACCATGGGAGGCAGTGCACACTACATCAGGGCTTCACTCTGTCCAAGCTATTCCACCATGGGAGGCAGTGCACACTACATCAGGGCTTCACTCTGTCCAAGCTATTCCACCATGGGAGGCAGTGCACACTACATCAGGGCTTCACTCTGTCCAAGCAATTCCACCATGGGAGGCAGTGCACACTACATCAGGGCTTCACTCTGTCCAAGCTATTCCACCATGGGAGGCAGTGCACACTACATCAGGGCTTCACTCTGTCCAAGCTATTCCACCATGGGAGGCAGTGCACACTACATCAGGGCTTCACTGCGCACTTACAGCCCGTCCTTTCTCTTGCAGGCTAAAGTAGCGTTTATTCGCCAGGCCCGTGCCAGGGGTGGCCGCGCCAAGCTGCAGAAGCTCACTCGGCTGGAGGAGCACATGTGTGTGCTCATGGGAGCCCGTGTGATTGTCCCCACAGCGTGCGGTGTATCCGACCCTCCACTGCCCGGCAATGGTAAGGACCTCGCCTTTTGGCCCTCTCGCGTCGCACTGGCCCATCCGAGCTACCTCCTTTGCCACTGTCCCACCAATGCGCTGAATCCCACCAGTCCTAACTCCCTCGCTGACGCCGTCTCCTCACTCTGAAGCTACTCTTGTGCATTCCTGCTTTCAGCTGGTGACGACCAGGACCCTGAAGCTGCCAGTGACAGCACCTCCAACCAGGAGGAGGAGGAGGAGCAAGCCGGACCTTCGGGGGAACAGTCATGTCCCGCAGGAGAGGAGGAAATGCTTGACACCTCCTCACTGGACGAGTGCCTGGAGGAACTGTCGCAGGGCAATGCAGCTTCTGGGACCAGTGGCGTCCAGCCACCCAGCAGCCGTGCGCGTGGCCCGCGGCCTTCCCCCCAAAGGGGGGAAGGATCAGAGGGGAGTGCTGCTGCTCGGCACACTCGCCGTCACCAACGCGGCAAGGGTCCCCTAGTTCGGCCCCCTCCTCCCCAGCGGGAGAGTCGCGACTCCAGTCCGGACACCTTCACTTCGGAGGAGGTGCGGAAGCTGGATAAGATGGCCGACGACTCGGACCGGCGACACACGGAGCTCATGAGCGTGGTGGGGCACATGCCTGAGGCCATCGAGTCGCTGGCGACCAGTGTGCGCGAGTTCGGGGCAGCAACTGCCATGAGTGGCCGCATGCTGACTGATGCCGTCAAGACCCTGGCGGATGTGATGCGCGCGCACACCAGGACCACAGGGGCACTCACTGCTGCCACACGCGCTGTCTCAGCCAGGCATCGCCAGGGCAGCCGCCGCGCTGGACCATCCCAGCAAGCCGCCCGTCGGCTGATTGCTGCGGATCCTGCAGTGCGGGCCCGGCCGAGTGCCACCGCGCCACAGCACCAGCCAGCGCATCCCAGACGCCAGCTGGCCCACATTGCGCCATCCGTCGCCGCCATTCCCCCTCTGGGGCGTCAAGGGCAAGCGGCTGCAGCTGATGGTGGCCAGGCTCAGGTGCGCCACTCAGCAGACGGCCCCTCGAGGCCCAAACGCCGTGTAGGCCGCCCCCCAGCGGCATCTGGCGGAAGGGCATCTGAGCCTCAGGCGCCTTCCCCCAGCCTCGCAGCAGCCACTGGGCAGAGCTTGCGAAGGAGCAGCAGGCCGGGCAGGGGAGGCAAAAGGCTGGCCAAGGTCTCGCCCTCGCGGGCCACTCAGTAGAGGGTGTGGGCAGCTTTCCTTTAATATGGCGGTGGCCATCTTTATTTTGCCCATGGTTGTGCTTTTGGAGGGCTTATTTTTTGCGTTAGGCCGACGTTGAGGCCCGGTTTGAAGAAAGGTGGAGTGACTCCTCCCCAGTTTGTGGGAGTGAGTCGTTTGTTGGGCTTTTTGTGGGGCCCGTTTATTGTTTTTGGGGATTCATGTGGGAAGGGCTTTTCATTTTTGTGCAATAAAAAATTATCTTTATTCATGCAGTCTCCATGGTTGTTCTTCTTAGTGTTTGTTGGCTTCGCCGGCTGAGGGCTTGCAGAGCGGCTGCATTCATCTTCCCTCATGGCCCCTGGCCATTCCCTGACAGGGGGCTTAGAAGTACCGTGTAATAAGGTGGCGTCGTGCGGCCCTTGGCCCTGGTCGCTCCCTCCTGGGAACGTACTCCTGCTCCTCCTCCTCCTCCTCCTCCTCATGCTCCTCCTGCTCCTCCTCCTGAGGTGCTGGTCCAACGTCAGGTGGCAGTGCCTGAGTCCTGCGGATAGCCAGGTTGTGTAGCATGCAGCAAACCACCACAAATTGGGAGACCCGGTCCGGCGAATACTGGAGAGCTCCTCCGGAGCGATCAAGGCAGCGGAACCGCTGCTTGAGGACCCCAATAGTTAGCTCGATGATGTTGCGGGTGGTTTGATGGCTCTCGTTGTAGGCCTCTTCAGCAGCGGTCCTGGGCGCGCGGAGCGGGGTCATGAGCCAGGTGCACAAAGGATAGCCTTTGTCCCCGATGAGCCATCCTCTTGGGGGAGGCTGTGCCTGGAACATGTCATGCACAGTACTCTGCCGCAGGATAAAGGCATCGTGGCTGCTGCCTGGGAAGCTGGCATTGACTGCCATGATGCGCTGCTTGTGGTCACATACCAGCTGCACATTCAGAGAATGGTAGCCCTTCCTGTTGCGGTACTGCTCGCCATGCTCCAGAGGGGCCCGCAAAGCCACATGCGTACAGTCAATGGCGCCCTGCACCAAGGGGAATTCCCCGAGTCTGGCAAATCCCAATGCGCGCTGATGCTGGCTCTCGAGGGCCATGGGGAAGGAGATGAATTGGCTTCTCCTTCTGAACAGTGCTTCGGTCACGTGGCGGATGCAGCGATGCGCGCCATACTGGGAGATGTTTGCTATGTCCCCAGCAGCGTATTGGAAGGAGCCGGTGGCATAGAAGTTCAATGCCACCGTCACCTTCACTTCCACCGACAGAGACGTCCTGCACCTGAGCTTTGGCCGCAGATCTCGGCGAAGCAGGTGGCAGATCTCTGCAATCACCTCCTTTCGGAATCGGAGCCTTCTAACACATCGCGCGGCACTCATGTTTAGGTAGGAGCGCTGCTGGCGGTATAGCCTGACTGGGTAAGGCCTACGTGGCCGACGCCTGTAGCCCCCTCTGCCTCTAGCCAGGGCTGCCCCTCTCACAATGCGTCTGCGAGCCCTACGGACATGGCGCTGCAGCTGCGCGTTGGCACCCCATGCAGCCCCCATCAAATCCTGGCAAACAGTCTAATTTCCAAATGGCCACTTGCAGCGCTATGGCCTGAGTCCAAAAATACCTGGCTCTTGCTGCTTGAAACCAGATAGCTATCCTCCTTGTTGTGTCTCCAGAAATGCGTTGCACAAGACTGTTTTCTGAAAAAAGGCTGGCCTTTATACTGGAGAGGACGTTCCCTTTAATTAGCGCCCCCCGGGGCCCGCGCTGGTTGTGTTGCGTTCCTTTTTCCAAACGCTCCGGCCGCCCGCCGCACAATGGGGCGGTCCGACTGAAGTTTGCAATCGGGGCGGCCAAAGGGCGTTGCACGAGGATGTGACGTCATTTTCTGCGCGCGCATCCAGGCGGGCGCTAAACTTTGCGCTGGCGCTAACGGGCAACTTAATTTGGGGCGGGGCGCAAACTGCGCTGCGCCCGGGCGCTACACGCATAGCGCCCGGAAATCACTTCTCTTAAGGCACTAACTGCTGGCGCAAGCGACTGAAAATCTAGCCCATTGACTTCAGCAGGCTTCCAATTACTTTTCCTATGCCTTGGTCCAACATTGAGCAAGGCTAGCTTTAAGTGCTCATCTTCAAAGCAGTCTGCAGCTCTTAAAGCTGAACTGCCTTCTGCACATAAAAAAATTAAAAATCCTTCAGCTCTAGGCAGTCTGCAGCTCTGAAAGCTGAGCTGCCTTCTGCACATAAAAAAATGCTAAATTTGCTGCAGCACTAACACAAATGGCTCAGTAAGCCAGGGAAAAGGCACCCAGGATCTCGGACACAGCACTCCAGCTTTGTGCAGGGGGCCAACACTGGAAGAGATGTCCTCTACCCACAGGGGGCCAGGAGGCCCTCCAGAAAGAGGGGTGTGGGACCAGATCGATGAGGCGGTCACTGCCAGCAGTGTCACCTCCAGGACTTGTCTCCAGTGCACAAAGAAGTCTCATGACCTCAGATGAGTGGTCAAGGTCCATGAATACATCTTCAAAAGCCGTCTCCTACCAACTGCACCACTTATCTGACAGATTGCGCAATGCACAACCGCTTCTCCCATCACTCACCTACCAACAATCTACCAAACACGAGGCACACCTCACATTCCTAGCTTCACCTCACCTCCTTGGAGGAGATGGTGCTGGCCATTCTTGGCAGGGGCATGGCTGAGCCCTTGACCAGGGAGCGGCTGAAAGAATATAAGACGCTGGTATCCTCATACATTATCCTCCTTCACAGATCCCACTTCACCCTCATCCTACAATCTCTTCTGATTTACAAGTGGCACATGGTGTAAGCATTCACCTCTTGCTTTCCCCCCCTACCTTGGGGGTTTAGAAAGACATATATTCCTTGTTGATGTTAGAAAGCGTGGCTCTCCACCAGGAGTATTCGCTGAAAAGGAACCCAGCCACAGCCACCGCAATGCTGGAGTCCTTGAACTCGGCGAGACATGATAGGTGGAGGATCCTTGTGGAGAAGACTAACTTCAGATCCTTGTGGAGAAGACTAACTTCACTCACTCCAGCAGGAAAGCATGGGCCCTGCTCCGTTAACTTGGCGGGACAAACCCCCACCAATAAACACAGGATGACCATTAGAGCGGACGCCATTGCATCCCACTAGATACAAACATCAAAGGCTCCGGTGGACAAAGAATTTCGATGCCAGGTGAAGTGGCAGTTTTCGACAAACTTGAAGGCAGCAGCAAGATCGTCAACTATGTCTGATCCATTCACCTTGGACAAACTAAACGCAGCCTCAGTCGACAACCAAATCTGGAAAAGCTGCTGGTCCAGATGGTGTTTACCCAGAATTCCTAAAAGCACTGGGACCCAAAGCGAAGAGACGGTTGACCTCCATCTTCTCCGAGGTACAGGCAACTGGTAAAATTCCATCTATTTGGAGGGAGACTAAAATAATTGCCCTCCTGAAAGAGGGAAAGAATGCTTGTGAACTTTCCAGCTACCGCCGATCTACTTACTTTGCATTTGTTATAAAGTGCACAGACTACTTCACAGACTTGACCCCATCATCGAGCCAACCATCCCTAAGGAGCAAGCGGGCTTCGGGAGTGGCCGTAACTGATGCGACCAAGTGGTAGTTTTTACCACACACGTCGAAGCAGGATTCCAGCGCCAGCTCAAGACCGCCGCAGCATTCGTGGACCTGTCAGCATATGACACAGTATGGAAGCATGGACTGCTTATCAAGCCATCCATCACTTTACCCTCCAGAACAACGATCCATCTTCTCAGCTCCATGCTTAGCAACCGATACTTCCATGTGTACTCTGGCACCCAGAAGAGCAGATACAGGACATTGAACAAAGAACTCCCACAGGGTTCTGTCCTGGCACCCATGTTATTCAACGTTTACACCAGTGACCTGCCCGAAACAGAGTCCTGCAAGGTCGTATACGCTGAAGATATAGCCTTGCCCATGCAAAACATGACTCTGTCCATCATTGAGGAGACCCCGACCAGTGATTTACAGAGGATTGAGGCCTACTTCCGCCGATGGCGATTTCGGCCAGACCCGCAAAAGACCATCACCTCAACATTCCACCTCAACACCCATCAAGCAAACCAAGCTGTGAAAGTCTCCTTTTGTGGCGCAGAGGTAAACCATGCCAAAAAAAACCCTCCTATTTAGGAGTCACGCTTGATCGCACCCTGTCATATAGACAACATCTCCAGAACCTTAGGAAGAAACAAAAGAGTAGGTCAACTTTGTAATGATCAATAACATGTCATTCTATAGTGGACACTAGGTGGCGCCGTAGAGCTGTGTAGAGCTGTATGTAGCTGTATGTATATAAGACTACACTACCTAGCTGTATGTATATTAAGACTACATTACCCATGAGGCACTAGGCTACCCACAAGGCAGCAGTCAAGATGGATGCCTCTACAGATACTGTACCTAGTCCACATGTGCTCAATAAAGTGTCTAGCAAAAGCTAGCTGTGTTCATAATAAGAATGTCTATTTATTAATGAACATAAGAAACTTGACCCAGAAACTCACTGGATCAACATGGGGAGCAAACGCTCAAACCCTCCGTACGGTAGCACTCGCCCTGGTGTACTCTACAGTGGAATACTGCTCTCTGGCATGGCTATCAAGTCTGCATGTCAAATCTGTTGATGTCCAGCTGAATTCTACTATGAGAATTATCACCGGTACGCTTTTATCAACACCAAGACCTTGGCTGCCCGTGCTGGCAAACATTGCACCACCACATCGACACTGCAAATATGCAGTCTCCAGAGAATACAACTGCTACACCAGCAAGGACATGCCGATCCAAGCCGACTTGAACAACCTACCAGCAACCCGTCTCAAATCTAGAAGGCCATTTTGGACCGTCGCCGAAGCCCTTCAGCGATCTCCCCTCAGCCATGATGACCAATGGCGAAATGCTTGGAAGAACTGTGACATACGGAATGGATCCCTTATAGAGGACCCCATAGTACAACCTGAAGGATCAAACCTTCCTTGCAAACAGTGGACAACCATCAACCGCCTCAGAATTGGTCATGGTAGATGCTGCCACCTTCTCCATAGATGGAAGATTAAGCATCCCCATCATGCGACTGTGGAGCACCTAATCAGATCCTGGAGCACATCATTGAGCACTGCCCTCAGAGGAAATTTGCAGGCAGCCAACAAGATATCCACGCTGTTACACCGGAAGCATTGGACTGGATATCCAACTTAGATATTGACATTTGATTTTCTTTGCTACTACCATATGAAAGAAGAAGACCACAATCCTACCCTTGTGTCTTCCTCATTTCAGACACCCAAGAAATACAGCCTGCCCAGCCACTGGTTGACTAAGAAGAGGGAGAGGAGAATGAAGAAGAAGGTCATCCTACAAGGCCATTTGCAGTGTCCCCCACTGAAAGTCAGCAGCCTTCCGCCAGCTATGTTGCAGCCACTGGGGTAGCACAGTGTGACGTTAGTAGAATAGGCAAAGGCACACACAAGACAGTCACTAAGGGAATGCACAAGGGTGATTAGTTTATTTTTTGATGTAATATTGGATGTATATAGGGATAAAGTTGGATTGGAAACTTTGCTTTGTGGTAGCTTCTAATTCAGCATTGTGACCAAGAGGACAGTGTGATGGTCAGTAACAGAGGGAAGGTACGGCGTGGGACAAATGTTGAAAGGGGAATTGGGGTTGTGTTCACAGGTGGATGATTCGATCCCGGATATCACGGTCAGAAAGGGGCTGTCTGGGTTCCCTCCTTCCTTCTGCTTTTTCCTCTTCTGCATTTTTGTCTTCTGTTTCCTCCTCTTCTGCTTCCTCCTCTGTGCCATCTCCATGTGATGCTGCAGCCCAAGGGGGACTGCAACTAGATACCCCAGGATTAGGAGCAAGTGGTGTTCTCAGAGGCTTTCCTTTAACAGCCAAAGCCTTGCAAACATCCAACAGCACTCCCTGCACTCCCTGCACATTTTAACATTTTAAATGTATTGCACTAAGCCACTACTCCAACAAAATGTAAAATAAACAGTCCAAAAGCAAAAATCTAAGCTTACCTGAAAGTCGTGTGTCTCCCTTTGAGAAGCGCTGACAGCGTCTCTGTTGTACTGCTGCATGCACGTTCTTCTGTGTGTGCTTAGGAGAGGGCAGTATTAAGAGCGGCGACATCGAAAATCGCAGATTGCGCATCAATTCAGGCGTTGCACACCGATTGATGGCACGATCTGCATCATTTAAATATATGCAGTGAGCGCAGGCACTGGCAGTGCTGCCGACCTGCCCAAAATGGCGGCCGCCATGTTCTACGCCGGAAGCGTGCAGAAGCGAGGCGGCTGCCATTTTATCTGCAAAACCGGACTTAACCGTTGCCACTAAAGATCCCAATTTTGTGGCCATATACTTTGTACAAGGTTCCATCTCGTCTTTGAGTACCAAAGATTGAATCTCATATAAATTACTCACAGATTTTATATTAACCTTTGGCGATCATGTAAAGTGGGTGATATCGGATCAGCCGCCCACTATACACCACGCCCGATTTTCCTTACTATTGACTTTAACGGACAGGGAAATGGGGCGAGGTGTATAACGGGTGGCCAATCCGATAATCGACCGTTTTACACTATCGCCAAAAGTTAAAACTACCCCCAACACAGCTCTGACACTGCTCCAAGATTTTCAATGAGATTCTTTAAGCACATGACTATGTGGCATCTGGGGCAAAAACCGATACATGGTTTTTGAAGCTTCTTTGGTTTGACTTGCACTTTCTTCTTCTACCTACTGTAATTCTTCTCAGTTAGCATCTACAGCTCTTCTAAAATAGTCACCTGAGCCGGCATATGATGTAACAATCTGGATGGAAGCAAGTGCACATTACCTCCAAGCTCTGTCAGATTAGTAAACGTGGGGATCATAACTAATGCAATATCACTGGAACTTGGGAATTGACCAGTGCATTGATTGTCTACTTAGAAAGCAATGGTCTCAAAAATGGAACATCTGCCCATGACTGTTGTAGTTTTACTAGTTCACCTGTTGCTAGAAGGAAAGTTGGATTGATTGCAAAAAAAAGCTTGTGACATGTTCAGCGCTCTCCTTTTGCTTTGGCCACAGGTGAGATATTGACAGTCCAATCCTTTGAGCCCATTCCTCGGAGTCCACATCACGGAAGACCTCTCCTGGTCCCTCAATACCTCCTCTCTGGTGAAGAAGGCACAGCAGCGCCTATATTTCCTAAGGAGGCTGAAGGGATGTAACCTGTCACCCCTGATCCTCTCTAACTTTTACCGCTGCACTATAGAGAGCATCCTGACAAACTGTATCACAGTATGGTATGGCAGCTGTAGCTACTATGACTGGAAAGCCCTGCAGCGGGTAGTCAAAACTGCTCAACGCATTACCGGCACCCGGCTACCGACCACAGAGCATATATACCAGAAACGCTGTCTACGGAGGTCACGGTCCATCATCAAAGACCCTACCCACCCCAGCCACAGTCTGTTCGCCCTCCTGCCATCTGGGAGACGCTACAGATGCATTCGCACCCGTACGACCAGATTTAGGAACAGCTTCTTTCCCAGGGCTGTCATCCTACTGAACTCCACAAATAAACTCTAAAGCCTGCACATCTGCCAATGCACTTTATTATGGTTATGTTTATGTTAATATACTACAAGCCAAATGTATGTTGAATGTTTAAATGTCTTAATCCAAATGTACACTCTCGGGAGCCGCAAGCCTACATTTCGTTGTACTGCACTTGTGCACTAACAATGACAATAAAAGTTGATTTGATTTGATTTTTGATCTAAAGGAGAAGCTAGAGACAACGGTTTTTGGCGAATGCTAGGAAAATCAGCATTATTACTTGAGCAATAAACACGTATCTTTCTCTACACATTGATTAATGTGAATTAACAGACACTAAGCAAAATAAGGTATGGGAGAGAAAACCAAAGCCTTTCTGGCTCCCATGGGAATATAAACTTTATCAGAACAAATCAGACTCTATTCTTCATCAACACTAGATTATTTTGGATATCAATTTACATACTGGATATTCTTGATTGAAAGGATCATCGGTGATGAAAATGTTGCCGTATTTTTCTACTCATTGCGTTTCTTTGCCACTGTATAAACTGTTGACCTCCATGGGAGAGTCAAGCCTCAATGACCTACATGTCAATGTTGCATAGCTTAGTTGATAGCAACAGTTGGCCAAGTTGCATAACATTAATTTGAAGGGATGATGCTCGCATTTGCTGCTGTTTCTCTACCCTTCTGTTATTTCAATTTCTCCTTCTCTTCAGGTGCCCCCAGCCATTATCACTGCCAATGGCTGCCTGGAGTTGTACAAGGGTAACCCAGGATGTCACCTTCTGATTTCCCTATCATTCCTGAAAGGAAGTAAGCGGTATCTGCTTGGTATCTACACCGAACAAGTTGGACAACATTGGAGACTTGGGTAGGTAGAAAGCTGTACCCATTCACAGTGTTGCCTCTGATGCACTTCATTCTGAGGTTGAGTGCCCTCATTTTGCAGATATAGTTAAAAATAAACACATGTAACTTGCAAATTGTGAATTGAGTATTGCAGGGAAGATGAAAAACAGAGGTGTGGCACAGCTCACTACTGTTGTATGTGAACTGCGTCCCAGATGCACCATACAGGAACAGGCTAGTTGGGTCAAGTGGACTCTTCCTCTTCCTAAATTTATTAATTTTCTATAGAGTGACATTGAGATCTGTCAAAAAAAGAGAAGCCTGTTCAGCCCAGTGGCCTTATCCAAGTCTAAAATTTCATACGTGTCTGATCTCTTGAATGTATTTAGGAAAAATATTTTAAACAATGCTTACAGAAATCCAATCGCAGGAAAGTCTTTTAGTAAATTTAATGAGACTGGAATATTGTCACAATCGTGGGTCTCTGATATAGCGTTTTTACAATAGCTTCACATATTGTGCAGACTAAAAATCTATGAGACAAAGCATAAATAATTATTTAATTATCTTTCAGCTTCTTAGACAGATAGAAAGAAGTGTTTTATATACTGCTGTATGGTGGTATAGTGAGTCAGCTCTCCAATATACCATGCCACAGTGTGGTTGTATCTGCCATTTTTCACTGGGTAAGTTGAGGTAATTTTAACAATTCAGCCTCTCTCCTTACTCTCTATTTCATTTCAGAGTAAAATGCAGTTTCTATAGACAGATTTGTTCCATGGTGTGAAACATATGGTCCCGCATGCCATAGAATTAATTTTTGGTGTTTTATCAATTATAGTTGCATGGGATGCCTACCATTCATTCCTGTCTTCTCTGAAAAGCAGAAAACACTATGCTACCAGATCTTATCATTCAGGCTAATCAAATTCATTTACAATATTTATAATTGCACAGAGTATAAGAATATAACTACATACTGATAGTATGATTGCATAAAAAACAACAGATTGAATCAGTCCACAAGTGTTTAAATATCTTTTTCAGAATGTATTTATTACTCAATCTGATAATGTACAAAGTTTCTACAGGACACAGACATTTTGCAGACTTCCCGATGTGATATTTGTGTGGTGATGCAAATGTTCGCTTAAAATTAATGGATGGAAAATTATGAGGGCTGTGAATTGGGCTTGTCGACCTCCATCCTGAATTAATCTCTGCTGCTGTCACGTTAAACTCTGCATTAGAAGCACTACATTGTACAATTTACTTCAGTCTTTGTGCATTTGCCCCATTTCTCCCACATAAAAACAGAGGGCAGATAACAAAGTTATCTAAAAACCATATGAAAAACGTATCATATGAAGATTTTACATTTTGAAGCAAGGTCTATCACAAGCAAGAAGAGGTATGGAGTGGACATTCCTTCCTATGCTGTTTACCAGCCTAAAAGTGGACCATAATTCCTTTTCAACTCCTCTTGGCTAGAAAATGATGCCAGGTGCAAGGTGACATAATGGAGGAGAAAAAAATGAAGTAGTGAAAGGAAAATAATTAATTTAAAAAAATTAAATCAGTAATAGTGTGGTAGACTTTCACTTTCAGCTGTGGTGGACAACTGGTGGTAGCAGATCGACCGCTCATTTTACTCCCCATCTGATTTACCTTTCTATTGAAGTCAGTGGAAAGCTAAAATTGGACTGGGTTTATAACGGGCGACCGATCCTCTATCGCAGCTTGCCACCACCGCCGAAAGTGGGAATCTACCCCAATACGTCTTATCTTTGCAGAACATAAATTGCCAGTCCACACCACACATTATATTCACTAATCTGACCATAGCCCTTCAGATCGTCTTGGGATTATCATCATAGACTATGCTAAAACCTGTACTATTTTAAATGCTTCAACCTGTACTAATGTTTTGGCATAAACCTGCTTCTCTGTCGACACAACTAAATCTATTTCAAACAGCAACAGGTGTCTTGCTTTACACCTCCTCAGTGCTACGCTGCAGCAATAACAGCTAATTCCTTAATTATCACAATCTCTACCAGTCTGCCTCCGTAGCTCCTTCACTTTTTTTATTACAATTTCTCTGTATACGGCCCACCCTTTATTTACCTCCTTTGTATTGGTCATTCCCTCTCTGTTCTGCATTTTATCACTTTCTTGTCAAACATCCTGTTCAGCGATTATTCAAAACCTGGCATCACTACTGCCCTCTGAACTCATTCACACAGTCTCATTACCATGCATCACTCCATATCTTTTGTGTGCTGCATTTAACAGAAACAGTGTCATTTTAAACCTGTTGTGACTAAGATGGACAACCTACCTTAAGCTAAACTATTCCTTTGTGCTGGAAAACTCAACTTAATCTCCCTGTGAGGTTACATTTCTCAAAATCATTTATGGCATCTTATTTGGTAAAATGTCAGCTTCTAGTTGCGTAATTGTATAAATATAAATCTGGACAATTACAGCAGCTCCCGAGTATGTGGCAATAGCTCAGAGGAAGAAGATTTTAGTCATTATTACAATGCTGGTACTGTGATGGATCATAACAGCACGGAATTTAATTTCTTCCTAGCAACAATAGATTGGCCTGGAACCTGATTGCTTGATGCATGCTGGCTTCTTGGATTTGCTCAATCGAAATGAGAAAGCCCTAGCATCACAGGGCAGGAGGAAGCAGTTCAGTCATGTGGTGGAGGCCTCCATTGCTGCTACTAACTGGTAATGAATGACTCGATAAAATAGACTGTCATCGTTTCTGCTTAAGATATTGTACAATCCAATAATTTTGGTCTGACAAATTTGAGTCTCTCTTTATAGTCCTCATCATTGCCTCTTATGCATGACAGAAACTTTGGGGTGATTTTAACATGGAGGCACGCGTGGGTTTAGCTGTGGTGGGGGGTTAAAGTCGGCGAAAATGTGATCACGTCGGAAGGCCGGCTCCAACGTGCTCCATGTTTATCTCAAGCACGTTTGACTGTGTGTGTGTAACCCCCTCCGGCGAGGTGGGTTCGCGATTTGAATATGTAAATCCATGAGTCACAGCGATATCTTAACCGGCATTTAAATTTAATGACGCGTGCATGGGTTTCCTGGGCTTCCTGAAACTTGGCATTGAAACCAAGGTGAAAAGAGAATGGTGCTGATTAAAAGTCAGGCAAATTACAGCAATAAATACTCAGTGCTCACAGCTGCTTTCTTACCTCCCACTGGGAAAGGGTTTGTTGAGAGGACTCATGGTGAGAGCTTAATTTCTACACTTTGGAGGTATTGAGACTCAAGATCCGGATGGGTAGCGCCATGGCTGCCTTAGTTTGGACCTCAGACGAGGAGAAAGAGGACCATCGACAACAGCAACAGCCTGCTGTGGAGAGACCTGCAGCTGGTCAGCACAGAAGGGAGCAGCAGAGGTGTCGAGCTTGTCGGAGGCACTACCCACGTAACAGGGTGCGCAGGCAAAGACTCAGCTTCCTTGACCTCTCGGAAGAGCAATACCTCTGGAGGCTGAAGTTGACACATCAGGTGGTGGCTGACATCTGCAGCCTTCTAGAACAAGACCTGCCCCCTGCTGGACCTGGTGACCATTAGGAGACAAAGGATACCCCCTTAAAACTTGTCTGATGGCACTGTTAGCATTCAACCTCCTTCCTTTTATGGTTCAGAACAACATGTTTCGAGTAATCACGAGACACTTTGCAGTGTGTATACGGAACAGAATTACTTAATGACTGGCTTGAGTGATCAGCTTAACCAGCAAAAGAGAATGCTTTTCAGTTTCCAGTTCTATCTTTTGAGCCTGCAATGTATTATCACGTGGTTTGTCACATGGTTTGTCACATGGTTTAGTATGAGCATGCGCAGTTCGCTCTGGCCTAGCAAACAAGCACCTTGACTAGCAGCTCATTGTGTCTCTGTCCTTCATTTGTTCTACCCACATATATTACAATTTTGGCGAAGAGAATGGGATCCCAAAGCCATTTTAAGGGTTCATGGAAGGACACAGTGTTCAACCTTCAAGTGGAAAAGTTTACAGTAAATTTGTGATACCTAAACTGAATTTTTGCAATGTTTTACTATTAATGCTGATGCGGAATTGTCTGTGCTTCGCCTTCATGTGTATGTATACACAGCAACAGCAGCATTGATTCTCACAAGTACATAGGTAGTGTGCAGAGTCACTGTTCAATGGGATCGGAACAATCATGGCTGCACCTACGGGATTCATCGGAAGCCTCAGCATGTATGACCGAGCTCACGAACCATTCAGTTCTTACATTGAGCAGATGAAGATGTTGTTTAGGGCCAATAACATTATTGAGACCAAAGGTGCAAATGTGCTTTTGTGCAGCCCGAGGTTGTGTACCTTGGCCTGAAAGTTGATGCAAATGGCTTGCAACCAGTTAATGAAAAGGTTGATGCTGTCATCAATGCTCCAAAGCCATAGAACGTGTCTGAGTTAAGATGTTTCCTTGGAATGGTCCAGTACTACGCACGTTTCTTACCTGAGTTAGCGACCATGTTAGCTCCATTGCTCAAGCTCCTCAAGAAGGATGTCCAGTGGAAGTGGACAAAAGCGCAACAGGATGATTACGATACTTGTAAGAGAAGTCTCTCTAACGATGCTCTACTTGTGCACTACGGCACAGAGTGTGAGCTTAAGTTAGCATGTGATGCTTCTAGCTATGGAGTGGGAGCTGCAATAAGCCATGTAATGGATGACGGGCAAGAGAAACCAATTGTGCTCGCATCGCAAACCCTCAGAAAGAGCGAAAGAAACAATGCACAAATTGAAAAGGAAGCACAAGTGTTTGGAATGAAGAAATTTCAACAGTTCCTGATCAGCAGAAAGTTTACCCTGATAACCGATCACAGACCGCTCCGAGCAATTTTGGGGCCCAAATCTGCCATCCCTGCAATGGCCACAGCAAGAATGCAACATTGGGCAGTGTTGTTGTCAAAATATGACTATATGGTTGAATATCGTACTTCAAAGCAAAACGCAATCGTAGATGTGTTGTCTAGGTTGCCCCATGAAGACTCATGTGTTGGGAGTGAAGGTGAGATTTTCACGCTAGGTGCAGTTGACAAAGACAACTGAGATTGCAGCAGGATTCAGTACTAAAAAAGTGTATGAAAACAACTTGAATATCTGGACACAGAGTTGAAACCATTCCATAGCCGTCGTACTGAATTGTCTGGAGAGCAAGGTTGTATCGAGTGGGGAAACAGAGTGGTGGTACCTACTTCTTTGAGAGTTAGAATTCTGGCTGAATTTCATACTGAACATCCAGGGGTCATCAGTATGAAATCAATTGCAAGAAGCTTTGTTTATTGGCCTGGATTGGACAGTGATCTTGAATCACTTGTCAGCAAATGCAGTGTTTGCCAAAATTGCAGAAACAAATCACCCAAAACTCCACTACAACCCTGGTCATGGCCAATTGGACCTTTTCAGAGAGTACAAGTAGACTTCTGTGAGAAAGCAAATGATTATTTCCTGGTACTTGTAGATAGTCAGTCAAAATGGATTGAAGTGAAACACATGGGTTCAAATACTACAACTGAACGTACCATAGATGAGTTGAGGTCTATCTTCGCATATCATGGCTTATCTGAAGAGCTTATTTCTGACAATGGCCCTCAGTTCCATTCTGCTCTTTTCCAAGAGTTCATGAAATGGAATGGTATCAAACACATCTCGTTCCACCATATCATCCAGCTTCAAACGGAGCAGCCGAAAGCAGTCAGAATAGTAAAAGAAGCTCTCAAAAAGCAAGTATTGCAGGATTGTTCAGGACTCCGCATGAAGCAACATTTGGCAAATTTCTTGCTGAAGTACAGAATTACTCCACACACTACAACTGGATATACCCCAGCAGAACTCTTGATGAAAAGGAGATTGAGAACACGATTGAGTCTTGTTCAACCAAATTTGACCTCAAGAGTTGAACAGAAACAGTTGAGTCAGAAACGTTATTATGACAGCAATCAGAAAGAACACAGCTTCAGACAAAACAAGTGTGTTCATGTTCTTAGTCCCTCTGGCAAGTCGAATTCACACAAGTGAGATGTAGGAACCATAGCAGAGGTTGAAGGAACCAAGAGATATTTGGTTGAAATTAGCGACAACATCCAAAGTGTTCATGTAGATCAAATGATCTCTGCTAGAGATGAACCAAGATGTGATCTTGAACCACTTGATCATGAACACATACATGAGTTTGACTCCATTCAAACTTCAAAAACTGAAGTACCAGGTTCAAACAAATCTGAGGTAGAAACAGGATCATCTTTGAGTTCGGAACCAGAACAAAACAGCCCGAAAATTGGTTCAACACCAAAACCTTTTGAAAGGAGATCAGGAAGGTTCTGCAAACCTGTTATTAAACTGGATTTCTAGTTCATTTGTAGCATTTGTAGTTGATTTAAAAGAAAAGGTAGGAGTTTTTGTTATGTGGTACATGTTATGCTGGGAAAGGTGGGACCATAGTTTTGTTGTATTTGAGGGGAATACATACATTTTTTTAAGGGGAAAGCAGTGTAATGTATTATCACATGGTTTGTCACATGGTTTAGTATGAGCATGCTCAATTTTCTCTGGCCTAGTAAACAAGCACCTTGACTAGCAACTCATTGTGTCTCTGTCCTTCATTTGTTCTACCCATATGTATTACAGAGCCCTCTGAAGAACTGTTGAAAACCATGCTCCTTTATACACCATATTTTGCCAACATCAAAGGCACATGTCATAGATAAGATTGCATGATGTATCTATTCCCAAATCCTTTGAAGACAGTCTATTCATGTAAACAGTTGTAGTTATTTACTTCAAATCTACTTCCATTAAACAAGACTTTCTCATAGAATCATAGAATCATAGAAATTTACAGCACGGAAGGAGACCATTTCAGCCCATCATGTCTGTGCTGGCCGACAAAGAGCTATCCAGCCTAATCCCACATTCCAGCTCTTGATCTGTAGCCCTGTAGGTTACGGCACTTCAAGTGCACATCCAAGCACTTTTTAAATGAGGTGAGGGCTTCTGCCTCAACCACCCTTTCATGCAGTCAGTTCCAGACCCCAAACACCCTCTGGGTGAAGAAATTTCCCCTCAAATCTCCTCTAAACCTCCTACTAATTACTTTAAATCTATGCCCCCTGGTTGTTGGTCCCTTGGCTAAGGGAAATAGGTCTTTCCTGTCCACTCTATCTAGGCCCCTCATAATTTTATACACCTCAGTAAGGTCTCCCCTCAGCCTCCTCTGTTCCAAAGCAAACAAACCCAGCCTATCCAATCTTTCCTCATAGCTAAAATTCTCCAGTCTAGGCAACATCCTCGTAAACCTCCTCTGTACCCCCTCTAGTGCAATCACGTCTTTCCTGTAATGTGGTGACCAGAACTGCACGCAGTACTCCAGCTGTGGCCTAACTAGTGTTTTATACAGTTCAAGCATAACCTCCCTACTCGTGTATTCTATGCCTCAGCTAATAAAGGCAGGTATTCCGTATGCCTTTTAAACCACCTTATCTACTTGGCCTGCTACCTTCAGGGATCTGTGGACCTGCACTCCAAGGTCCTTTTTCCTCTACACTTTTCAGTGTCCTACCATTTAATGTGTATTCCCTTGCCTTGTTAGCCCTCCCCAAATGCATTACCTCACACTTCTCTGGATTGAATTCCATTTGCCACTGTTCTGCCCACCTGACCAATTCATTGATATGTTCCTGCAGTTTACTGCTTTCTTCTTCATTATCAACCACACAGCCGATTTTAGTATCATCTGCAAACTTCTTAATCATACCCCCTACATTCAAGTCTAAATCATTGATATATACCACAAAAAGCAAAGGACCTAGTACTGAGCCCTGCGGAACCCCACTGGAAACAGCCTTCTAGTCACAAAAACACCCATCAACCATTACCCTCTGCTTCCTGCCACTAAGCGTGGACCAGTATCGGTTACACAACGACACTTGGTGCTTCAAACCCCACACAGAAGTTCAGGTGGCAAAAGAGCACATCCTTCCCAATCCAGAGCCATCCACAGTACACCTTGTGGTAAACAACACGGCACAGAATCTACAGCAGTGCGTTACATGGTTCGGGTAGGAGATACAGCCTCTGCCCGAACACCTCACAAAATTAATAAAAGCCGTTGAGCTGTCACAAAAACATTTTTACATGCTTGAACAGCAAAACCGGGACACAGGGGAGGAAATTAAAGGGATGATTTCCCTGCCCTGGTGGGACATTGGGTTAAATGTCGAGATCCCTCCGTGGATCTGGATATGTTCGCACGCTCTTGTATTATACAGAGATTGGTGGTTATGTACTTGTTACGGCTCTCCTGTAAAAAGCGAAGCAAGGCACTCCGAAGTCATTGGCAGCCCCTGATTAAAGGGTAACCAGGAGTTTTGTTCTCTGTAAAAAGTTGTATAAGTATGTATTTGTGATTAAAGAACAGAACCTGGGGATTTTGAAGGTAATGAACGGCTTGGTTGGGGCTCACGATGCTTCTACACAATGGAAGAAGACAAGGATGCTTGATATTCCAGTGGGAACATTGAACTATCACGGGGGGTCTGTAAGCATCAGTCTGTAAGCAATCCCCAAGGATTTTTTTTGTATCGGACATTTTGTATGATTGTTACTGTTGATTGACCAGCAGCCTGTTCAGAGAAGATGGGAGGGGCCCAGGTGTTTGTGATGGACAGGAGATTTCAGCCAGGCCTACAAACTGATTACGGGAGAATGTCTGAGCAGACAGAGTTCTCTGGGAAACAATGGGCCCGAGTAGGTGACTCATAAGGTTAACGGACAGAAGATGGAGGGTCATTGTAAATTAATGGGAAACCACTTAACCCGGGATCGGGTAAGAAGTGCAGCCCATCATCTGCCATTAACACTAGCACCCAGATGGGATAGCCCTGAAAGGCGGGAAACCAGACAAAGAAGGGTGATTAAAAAGATATCACTGTAATACACAGACCTTAATGAAATTTTAGGGTACAAGAGAATACAGCTTTGGCCATTCCTCTCTCTCTCTCACTTGCTCTCGCCTTCGCGTGCCCTCATCTCTGAACCAAGAACAGAGCACTCCGTCCGAGATGGAGAGTAGAAACCACCACGAGCGACAAGAGCCTTGCCTTGCTCTTCGACTGTAGGAACTGTTGAATCCGTGATTCTTAAAGTATGATGTTTTCCAATAACTACACGGAGGCTGTAACTTAACAATCAACAGGTGTTTACTGGAGGAGGTAGTCTAAAGACTGACAGTACAGAGGTATGCTCAAGGCTTATATACAGGTGTGGTCACTGCCGGTACTACAGTATACAGGAGCTGTAAAAGTAGTTCTCTCTTAAAGGTACATACACTACAATTCCTCCCCTTTTAGATTAGCAGTACCCATAATGTTCAAATAACAATTAACACTTTAGCATGCACATTAAACTGAAATAGTCCACTTATAGATTCAGTCTTTGGGGCGGCTTCCTGATCCTTTCTGGATAGCACCTTTCCTGAGGTTCTTGTTCTTGGTGCGGAGGCGATTCTGGCCCCTTTTTGTCAGTTATATCATCAGTTTCCACTGCTACTGTTTCTGAGGTAGATGCTACCGGTATGTCAGGGACATGGGGTTGACTCGTTCCTGTGACGCTAAGATCTGGTCGATGTGGCGGCTCACAATGTTCTCCCTGACATCCACTGTGTACATTAATGGCCCCTGCTGTGTGCATAATGTTCCGGGTTGCCATTTCTCTATTCGGTAGTCACGGGCCAAGACTGGTTGTCCTACATTGAAGCTCCTTGTCGGCTTATCATTGATGTGCTGGAATTGTTTATCCTCAACATTCCTTCGCACATTTGGTCTGAGCAAATCCAGACGAGATCTCAACCTTCGGTTAAAGAACATCATGGCCGGAGTCTGGTTGGTAACTGCATGTGTCGCATTTCTGTAGGCTAACAGGAAATTGTCCACCCAATGCTGTAGTGGAATTTCATCATCGCACATGGCCTTTATCGCCTTTTTAAAGGTTTGTACGAACCTCTCAGCCAATCCATTTGTGGCTGGATGATACGGAGCGGATGTGTAATGCCTTACCCCATTCCTTCTCATAAATTTCCGAAACTCTTCGGACACAAACTGTGGTCCGTTATCAGAGCAAATCTGCTCTGGCAAGCCGTTCCTGGCAAATATGGTCCGTAGGACTGCAATCGTTTTCTCTGTGGTTGAGGACATTTTTATCACGTGAGGCCAATTCAAATGAGCAGCCACTGCTATTAAGAACATTGAGTCCATGAATGGACCAGCAAAATCAATATGCACCCGTTGCCATGGAGAGGAGGGCCACTCCCATGGGTGTAGAGGGGCATGTGGTGGTGCATTTTGGACCTTCTGGCATCCTGAGCAGCTCTTGGTTAGGTCCTCGATTTGTTGATCGATCCCCAGCCACCACACATAAGCCCTAGCAAGGCTTTTCATTTTCACCCCTCCCAGATGACCTTTGTGAAGCTCATTGAGCACCCTCTCCCTTAACTTGGGCGGAATTACCACTCGGGATCCACACATCACTGTCCCCTGGCATACTGACAGCTGTTCTCTTCTGGATGAGAATGCTGGCAACAGTGAGTCGCCATGTGTTGGCCATCCCCTCACTGTCAAATCATATACACGAGACAGTGTCGGATCATTGCGGGTCTCCTTCTCTATATCTGCGATAGTTACTGGCAATCGTTCAATTATTGACAAATAAAATATCTCGATAGGGTCCAATGCTGGTGCTTCCTCCACAGTAGGCAGTGGCAGGCGTGATAGCCCATCAGCGTTTCCATGCTGTTTCGTGCCTTTATATTCTATTTCATATTGGTTCGCCCCTAGAAAAAGGGACCATCTTTGTAACCGTTGCACAGTCATCACCGGAACGCCCTTCTTTGGATTGATGATGGAGACAAGTGGTTGGTGGTCAGTCAGCAAGGTGAACTTCTGCCCATGCAGATAGTGGTTGAATTTTTTTACTCCCCATACTAGGCTGAGGGCCTCCCTGTCAATCTGGGTGCAGTTGTGCTCGGCTGAGGTTAGTGACCGAGACGCAAAGGCCACTGGCCTCTCCAACCCATCTGGGAATTTGTGCGACATCACCGCTCCAATACCATAGGGTGATGCATCACATGCCAACCGAATTGGTAGTGCTGGGTTGAAATGGGCCAACACCTCTTTTGATGTGATCAATTCTTTGCACTTCTGGAAAGCTCGTTTACATTCGTCATTCCACTTCCATGGTACCCCCGTTTGCAGTAGGGTGTTCAGTCGGTGTAATACTGTAGACAAATTTGGTAAGAACTTATGGTAGTAGTTCACCAGCCCGAGGAACGACCTCAGTTGTGACACATTTTCCGGTGCTGGAGCTTTGACTACTGCCTCAGTCTTTTCAGGGGACTTATGTAACCCCTCTTCATCAATAACGTGGCCACAATACGAGATCTGCTTCTGGAAAAACTCGCACTTGTGGCGATTAGCTCGTAGCCCATATTCCTTTAATCTGGTGAGCACCTGCTCCAGGTTGGCGAGGTGATCACTGTCATTTTCGCCCGTGACCATGATGTCATCCAAATAACACTGGGTCCCTGGAATCCCTTGCAGGACTTGATCCATTGCCCTTTGCCAAATAGCCGGAGCCGATGCTACCCCGAACACCAGCCGGTTGTATTGGTAGAGACCTTTGTGAGTGTTGATCGTGAGGTATTGTTTCGAGGCTTCTTCTACCTCCATTTGCAAGTACGCCTGGGCCAGATCAATTTTGGTGAAGCGTTTATCTCCAGATAGCGAGGCGAAAATATCCTCAATCCGTGGAAGAGGTTATTGCACCGTGTGAAGGACTGGGTTCACTGTCACCTTAAAATCCCCACAGATGCAGACCTTCTTTGGTTCCCCAGGCATATTACTCAACGACCTCTTCATTACAGGAACGATGGGTGTAGCCCACTCGCTCCAATCTACTTTGGACAGTACTCCTGAATGTTCCAACCCTTCCAGCTCTGCTTCGACGGCTGGTCGGATCGCATAAGGCCTTAAAAAACTTTGGGCTTGCATTTTCCTCTATTTTAATCGTTGCTGTTATGCCTTTTATTGTTCCGAGTCCCTCCTGGAACACTTCTTGTGCGTCAGTTAGCATTTTTGACCGTCGTCCAGGTGTGATGTCGTCATCCTTTTTGGCCTCAACCTTCAGTGTCTGTATGGAAGGCCAATCTAATTGTACCTTCCGGATCCATTCACGTCCTTGTAGTGGTGGTCCTCCATCTGGCAATACATATTGGTCCATTTTAGGTATTTCCTGACCTTTGTATGTCACTTTCACCCTTATTTTTCCTTTGGGGTAGACTTTTTGCCCTGTTTACGTGTTCAAGACAATCTCTGTAGCTTTCTAGGGTATATGTGAAAATAGCCGCTTGTAGTCCCTTTGGTTTATGACTGTTAGGGCTGATCCTGTGTCCAATTCCATTTTCACTTGGACTCTGTCTATCTTGAGTGTGACCCAGATAGTCTGGTGATCCTCCATTTTGGTTACCTTATGTAGTTTCAGACAACCCAGCTCCTTGCTTCCGGAGTCTGTATCACTTTTCTGT
Organism: Somniosus microcephalus; assembly: GCF_052327205.1. Lineage (NCBI taxonomy): Eukaryota > Metazoa > Chordata > Chondrichthyes > Squaliformes > Somniosidae > Somniosus > Somniosus microcephalus. Next base: position 163,633,075 of record NC_140997.1, on the reverse strand, counting down.
TTGTCTGAACTACTGTCCATCACCTTATGTACCTTTTTGTACTTCTCCTGTGGAGATTTCTCGCTGTTGGTTTTCTTCCCTGACCTGCAGACTCTTGCTATGTGTCCTGCTTTTCCACACTGTCTGCACACTTGGTCCTTGAACCAACAATCCTTCTGGTCGTGTGTTGTTCTGCCGCAGTGATAACACTTCCCTGCTCCATATGACATTTCATTTGTGCCATATTCTTGCGGTCTCCGTTGTATCTCTGCAGCGCCCCGTGCGGCTGCTTCGTGTGATACTGCCATGCTGAAAGCCTTGTCCAGCTTAAGATCCTTTTCTGATAGAAGCCGTTTCTGGGTTCCGTCACTTTGAAGCCCACACACAAACTTGTCCCTTAACGTATCTGCTAGTCCCACTCCAAACTGGCACTGTTTCAATAGCTTGTGCAGTTCCGTTAAGTACTCAGCATTACTTTCGTCTTTATGCTGGTTCCTTTTGTGGAACTTAAATCTTTCTGCTATCAGCAGTGGTGTGGGGTTTAAGTGGTCCTGTAGGATTTCTACTATGCTTTCGAAATTCTTATCCACGGGCTTCTCTGGGGTTATTAGGTTTCGCAGTAAGCCATAAGTTTTTGCACCCATGGAATTTAACAAAACCAGTGCTTTCCTAGCATCTGGCACTTCATTCGCCCTGCAGTACACTTCAATGTGTTCCACATATGTCGCCCAATCTTCGACTTCATTGTCGAACGCAGTGATACTGCCACTCTTCGGCATCCCTGGGTGTGATTTAACTGTCTAAAATGGCGTCTCCCGTGCTCTCCCTTCTTCTCCGCTGGCACAAAATGGCGTCTCCCGCGCTTTCCTTTCTTCCCACGCTCGCCCTTCTTCTCTGCTGCGGCTTCTAAAATGGCATCTCCCGCGCTCTCCCTTCTTCTCCCTGTGGACGCGGTTCAGCCCTTGAGCCCTGGCTGTGCTCTGTGCGTTCTCCTGTGCGCCTTTCCCGTTGCCGTCGCTCGGTCCTGAACCCGGCTGCTGCTTTACCCTCTCTCTCTCTGTTTTGTATTTCCTCGACGCAGCTCGGTTTTCAACCCCCGGCTGCGCCCTGTGCACTTCACCCTCTCTCTTACCCCGTCGATGCTGCTCGGCTTTTTCTCTGCCGTCGGTCAGCTGTCCGGGAAGGGTCTGTGCTGTACCTGTTGCCAGTCTGTTGCTGGATCGTCGTGGCTGGGGAACCAAGCCCGGCTCTCAACAGCCTCCCCTGCTATGTTCACTCTCTGCCGGATGACTGGGCGGTTGCTCGTGGTCGATGCCCGTGCTTCTGGCCTCGAATTTCTTCCACCGCCCTCCCGGAGCGAATCCTTGAAGGGAAATGCAGAGTTGCAGGTAGATTCGAATCGACCTTGTCGCCACTGTTGAATCCGTGATTCTTAAAGTATGATGTTTTCCAATAACTACACGGAGGCTGTAACTTAACAATCAACAGGTGTTTACTGGAGGAGGATAGTCTAAAGACTGACAGTACAGAGGCATGCTCAAGGCGTATATACAGGTGTGGTCACTGCTGGTACTACAGTATACAGGAGCTGTAAAAGTAGTTCTCTCTTAAAGGTACATACACTACAGGAACAAACCTCGAAACTGGGACTTGGATACTGCATCGGCGATACAGAACCAGGAGACATGCTCTACACAGGGAAGCAACGAGCAAGAAAATGGACAATTGGGGTGAGCATTGTCCAAGCCCACGCATCCATAAGACCACCGGTACTGTGTGAGTGGCTTAGTGGGGAGGATCTGTGTGTAATATATAGTGTACTAGCTGGGGAGCCCCGCGTTGCGAGGGCAATTTTGGGGCGCTTGGTCTCCCTGCCCCTGTGTGTCCCCCCTCTCCCTGTCATGTCCTCTCCCTGTCCTATCCCTCCCTCCCCTCCCCTCCTCTACCTCCCCTCCCCTCCTCTCCCTCCCTCCCCTCCCCTGTCTCCCTCCCCTGTCTCCCTCCCCCGCTCCCCTCTGTCCCTCTCTCCGGCCCCTCCCCCTGCCTAGCGCCTGAGGTCCGGTGCTGTTCCGATAGCGGGAATGCTGAGCGGCAGCCGGCGCCGGGAGCGGGCTCTCGCAGGCGGCGCATGCGTGGTCAGTGCGGGCGGCGCATGCGCGGTCAGTGCGGGCGGCGCATGCGCGGTCAGTGCGGGCGGCGCGAGCCCCCCGCGATTTCGCGAGGCTCGCCCCCCCCCTGCGATTTCCCGAGGCTCTCCCCCCCACCCCCCCCCGCGATTTCCCGAGGCTCTCCCCCCCACCCCCCCCGTGATTTCCCGAGGCTCTCCCCCCGCGATTTCCAGAGGCTCTCCCCCCCCCGCGGTTTCCCGAGGCTCTCCCCCCCCCCACGATTTCCCGAGGCTCTTCCCCCCCCCATTAAATTGTTATTTAATTCCCTAACACATCATTAAAATATTTACCTTAGTTCCCTAACAGACAGAAAGTGTGGGGGAAAAAATTGTGAAAAATCAAGATGGCGGCCACTCACCTCGGTTCAGAAGGATAAGGCCCGCCCACACATGCACCGATTGGTCGACCGGTCAGGTCACCGAAGCGTAGGATTGGTCAATCGTCGAGTCACTCGACACTCAACTGTAGGAAGGAACCCGCCGTCCGATTGGTGGACCTCGACGTCACACGGTCGCTAATGAGATGCTAATGAGCGGAACGCTGAACGTTTTTGGGATACCGCGGGCGGGATTTTTGTCCGGCCGAAACGTAAATATGCCTATGACCGGTCCGGAATCGCAAGCTTTCTTTTGAGGCAACGCGCGCGTCGGTACGCTCTGTAACTTTCAAACGTATAGAGAACGGACAGACATCGGGACAGACAGAAGAGCCGCTTTATATATATAGATGTTCCGGGGTTTGTGGGACAAGTCCATGTTATACTCTGTATAGCAACACGGTGTGATTTTAGGTGTCTTAATACGAGACAGGGGCTTGCTCGACGGGCCAAGTTGTATTGTTGGACTGTTTGTTTTACGCCACCAGGCATTTTATGTACTGGAGGCAGGTGTTTGTGTTAACCTTATTAAACACCGTACGGTTGAGTCCAAAAAGCTTGTCTGTGTTCCAATCCTGTTCACCATAATTCCTGTTGTCTAGAACTAAGTAGGAGGTGTGATTCAAACCACCGAGGCAAACCACCTACAACACTCCTCCTCCCTGATTGCAATGCCTGCATCGCCCCTCTCTTTTCTGAAAACAGATGCAAAGTATTCATTAAGAACCATACTGCCATTAAGAGTCTTCTGCCTCCACACACAGATTACCTATATGATCTCTAATAGGCCCTACTCTTTCTTTATATAATAGCAAAATACTGCAGAAGCTGGAAATCTGAAATAACAACAGAAAATGCTGGAAATACTCAGCAGGCCAGGCAGCATCCGTGGAGAGAGAAACAGAGTTAACGTTTCAGGTCTGGGAGCCTTCATCAGAACTGGAAAAAGCTGGAGATGTAACAGATATTAAGCAGGTGCAGAGACAGCGGGGCGGGGGGTGGGGGTTAGGAGGGGAGGAAGGAATAGAAAGAACACCCTGTACTTTTGTAAGAGGCAGGAAAGATAAAATGTTGCAAATGGGAATGGCAAAAATCATACTGCATGAAAAATGGGGGCAGGGATAATTATCTGAAATTGTTGAACTCAGTGTTGAGTCCGGCAGGCTGCAAAGTGCCCAATTGAAAGATGAGGTGCTGTTCCTCGAGCTTACGTTGAGCTTCATTGGAATAATGCAATAGCCCGAGGACAGCGAGATCAGAGTGGGAGTGAAGCGGTGAATTAAAGTGACAGGCGACCGGAAGCTCAGGGTCACCCGTACGGACTGAACGGAGGTGTTCTGCAAAGCGGTCGCCCAATCTGCGTTTGGTCTCCCCAATGTAGAGGAGACCGCATCGTGAGCAGTGAATACAGTATATTAAATTACAAGAAGTACAAGTAAATCACTGTTTCACCTGGAAGGGGTGTTTGGGGCCCTGGACAGTGGGAAGGGAGGAAGTAAAAGGGCATGTGTTGCATCTCCTGCGCTTGCACGGGACGGTGCCAGGTGAAGGAGAAGGGCTGTTGGGGGTGATTGAGGAGTGGACCAGGGTGTCGCGGAGGGAACGGTCCCTTCGGAATGCTGAAAGGGGAGGTGAGGGGAAGATGTGTTTGGTGGTGGGATCATGTTGGAGGTGGCGGAAATGGCGAAGGATGAACCGTTGAATGTGGAGGCTGGTGGGGTGAAAGGTGAGGACAAGGGGAACCCTATCGTGGTTCTGGGAGGGAGGGGCAGGGGTGAGAGCAGAAGTGCGGGAAATAGAACGGACACGGTCAAGGGCCGTGTCAACCACGGTAGAGAGAAATCCTCGGTTGAGGAAAAAGGAAGACATGTCGGAAGCACCAGTATGGAAAGTGGCATCGTCAGAACAGACGCGGCGGAGATGGAGAAACTGGGAGAATGGAAGAGAGTCCTTACAGGAAGTGGGGTGGGAGGAAGTGTAGTCCAGGTAGCTGTGGGAGTCGGTGGGCTTGTAGTGGATGTTTGTTGAAAGCCGATCACCAGAAATGGAGACGGAGAAGTCAAGGAAGGGAAGGGAAGAGTCGGAGATGGACCATGTGAAGGTGAGGGAAGGGTGGAAATTGGAAGTAAAGTGAACGAACTTATCTAGTTCAGGGCGAGAGCAGGAAACGGCACCAATACAGTCATCGATGTACTGGAAAAAGAGGTGAGGGAGGGGACCTGAGTAGGACTGGAACAAAGAGTGTTCCACATATCCCATGAAAAGGCAGGCATAGCTAGGGCCCATGTGGGTTCCCATAGCAACACCTTTAATTTGGAGGAAGTGAGTGGAGTCAAAGGAGAAGTTGTTCAATGTGAGAACAAGTTCAGCCAGGCGGAGGAGGGTGGTGGTGGATGGGGACTGGTTGGGCCTCTGTTCAAGGAAGAAACGAAGTGCCCGAAGGCCGTCCTGGTGGGGGATGGAGGTGTAGAGGGATTGGACGTCCATAGTGAAAAGGAGACAGTTGGGGCCAGGAAACTGGAAACTGTTAAAGTGACGGAGGGCGTCGGAAGAGTCACGAATGTAGGTGGGAAGAGACTGGACAAGGGGAGAAAAAATAGAGTCAAGATAGGACGAGATAAGTTCCGTGGGGCAAGAACAGGCTGAAACGATTGGTCTACCAGTGATCCCAACACCAAACACATCTTCCCCTCACCTCCCCTTTCAGCATTCCGAAGGGACCGCTCCCTCCGTGACACCCTGGTCCACTCCTCAATCACCCCCAACAGCCCTTCTCCTTCACCTGGCACCTTCCCGTGCAAGCGCAGGAGATGCAACACATGCCCTTTCACTTCCTCCCTTCCCACTGTCCAGGGCCCCAAACACCCCTTCCAGGTGAAACAGTGATTTACTTGAACTTCTTGCAATTTAATATACTGTATTCGCTGCTCACGATGTGGCCTCCTCTACACTGGGGAGACCAAGCGCAGATTGGGCGACCGCTTTGCGGAACACCTCTGTTCAGTCCGTAAGGGTGACCCTGAGCTTCCGGTCGCCTGTCACTTTAATTCACCGCTTCACTCCCACTCTGATCTCTCTGTCCTCGGGCTATTGCATTGTTCCAATGAAGCTCAACGTAAGCTCGAGGAACAGCACCTCATCTTTCGATTGGGCACTTTGCAGTCTGCCGGACTCAACATTGAGTTCAACAATTTCAGATAATTATCCCTGCCCCCATTTTTCATGCAGTATGATTTTTGCCATTCCCATTTGCAACATTTTATCTTTACTGCCTCTTACAAAAGTACAGGATGTTCTTTCTATTCCTTCCTGCCCTCCTAAACCCCCCCACCCCCCGCCCCGCTGTCTCTGCACCTGCTTAATATCTGTTACATCTCCAGCTTTTTCCAGTTCTGATGAAGGGTTCCAGACCTGAAACATTAACTCTGTTTCTCTCTTCATGGATGCTGCCTGGCCTGCTGAGTTCTTCCAGCATTTTCTGTTGTTATTTCTACTCTTTCTTTAGTTATTGTAATGTATGTACCTTTAAGGGAGAGAACTACTTTTTACAGCTCCTGTATACTGTAGTACCGGCAGTGACCACACCTGTATATAAACCCTGAGTAGTGATCTGTACAATTAGTTCTAGAGTAACCCCCATTCAGTAAACACCTGTTGTACCATTTCTCCTGCAGTCTGTGTCTTATTATACACAGACACAACATTGGTGACGAGCAGATTCGAACCTACCTGCAACTCTGCATCACCTCCCAGGGATTCGCTCCTGGAGAACAGTGGAAGGAGGTCGAGTCCAGAAGCACGGGCGTCGACCACGGGCAACCGCCCAGTCATCCAGCGGAGATTTGAGCATCGCAGGGGAGGCTGTCGAGAGCCAGGCTTGGCTTTCCAGTCACGGTGGTCCAGCGAAAAGGGCTGGCAACAGGTACTGCGCAGACCCTTCCTGGACAGCGGCGGCTAGAGCCGACCGAGCGGCACAGAAAAAGGCCAAGCAGCGTCGACGGGGGAGAGAGAGAGGGCAGAGCGCACAGGGCGCAGCCAGTGTTCAGGACCGAGCGGCGTCAACGGGGAGAGAGACGAGAGAGAGCAGAGCGCAGCCGGTGTTCAAGGGCCGAGCAGCGTCAACAGGGGAGAGAGGCGTGCAGGAAAACGCGAGGCGCTGCCATTGCCACGAGGACTGCAGAGAGCGGCATTGGCAGCAGCGCAGGAGCAGCGCATGAAACCCACAGGGCGTCGCCATTTGCCATGAGGACCGCCGAGAGCGGCGTTGGCAGCAGCGCGGGAGACGCCAATTTAAGCCGCAGCGGGGAAGAAAGGAAAGCGCGGGAGATGCCATTTTAAGCCAGTCTAACCACACCCAAAAATGCCGAAGTGTGGCAGTATCACAGCGTTCGACAATGAAGTCGAAGATTGGACGACATATGTCAAACGCATAGAAGTATACTGCAAGGCGAATGAAGTGCCAGATGACAAGAAAGTGCTGGTATTGTTGAATTCAATGGGTGCAAAAACGTATGGCTTACTACAAAACTTAGTAACCCCAGAGAAGACAGTAGAAAAGGATTTTGAAAACATAGTGTCAATCCTACAGGACCACTTAAACCCCACACCGCTGCTGATAGCAGAAAGATTTAAGTTTCACAAAAGGAACCAGCATAAAGATGAAAGTAATGCTGAGTATTTAATGGAACTCCGCAAGCTATCGAAACAGTGCCAGTTTGGAACGGGACTAGCAGATACTTTAAAGGACAAGTTTGTGTGTGGGCTTCAAGGTGAAGGAACCCAGAAACAGCTTCTATCAGAAAAGGATCTTACGCTGGACAAGGCTTTCAGCATTGCAGTATTACACGAAGCAGCAGCACGGGGCGCTGCAGAGATACAACAGAGACCGCAAGAATATGGCACAAATGAAATGTCATACGGATCAGTGAAGTGCTATCGCTGCGGCAGAACAACATATGTCCATAATGATTGCTGGTTCAAGGACAAAGTGTGCAGACAGTGTGGAAAAGTAGGACACATAACAAGAGTCTGCAGGTCAGGAAAGAAAACCAGCAGCAAGAAATCTCCACAGGAGAAGTACAAGAAGGTACATAAGGTGACGGAGAGTAGTTCAGACGAACAGAAGAGTGATACAGACTCCGGAAGCAAGGAGCTGGGTTGTCTGAAACTACATAATGTGGTCAAAACGGAGGATCACCAAACTATCTGGGTCACGCTCAAGATAGCAGGAGTCCAAGTGAAAATGGAATTGGACACAGGATCAGCCCTAACAGTCATAAACCAAAGGGACTACAAGTGGCTATTCTCACATATACACTTGAGAGATACAAAGATTGTCTTGAAGACGTACACGGGGCAAAAAGTCTACCCCAAAGGAAAAATATGGGTGAACGTTATATATAACGGTAAGGAAACACCAAAACTAGACCTGTATGTATTGCAAGATGGAGGACCACCATTACTGGGACGTGAATGGATCCGGAAAATACAACTGGATTGGCATTCCATACAGGCACTGACTGTGGCTGACAAAAAGGATGACGACGTCACACCTGGGCGACTGTCAAAAATGCTAAATGACGCACAAGAAGTGTTCCAGCAGGGACTCGAAACACTAAAAGGCATAACAGCGATGATCAAAATAGAGGAAAATGCAAGCCCAATGTTTTTGAAGGCCAGACCGGTACCTTATACGATCCGCCCAGCTGTCGAAGCAGAGCTGGAAGGTTTGGAATGTTCAGGAGTACTGTCCAAAGTGGACTGGAGCGAGTGGGCTACACCCATCATTCCTATAATGAAGAGGTCGTTGAGTAATACGCCTGGGGAACCAAAGAAGGTTCGCATCTGTGGGGACTTTAAGGTGACAGTGAACCCAGTCCTTCACACGGTACAACATCCGCTTCCGCGGATTGAAGATATTTTCACCTCGCTATCTGGAGGAAAACGCTTCACTAAGATTGATCTGGCCCAGGTGTACCTGCAAATGGAGGTCGAAGAAGCCTCGAAACAATACCTCACGATCAACACTCACAAAGGTCTCTACCAATACAACTGGCTGGTGTTCGGGGTAGCATCAGCTCCGGCTATTTGGCAGAGGGCAATGGAACAAGTCCTGCAAGGGATTCCAGGGACCCAGTGTTATTTGGATGTCATCCTGGCCACGGGCGAAAATGACAGTGATCACCTCACCAACCTGGAGCAGGAGCTCACTAGATTGAAGGAATATGGGCTCCGAGCTAATTGCCACAAGTGCAAGTTTTTCCAGAAGCAGATCTCGTATTGTGGCCACGTTATTGATAAAGAGGGGTTACATAAGTCCCCTGAAAAGATTGAGGCAGTAGTCAAGGCTCCAGCACCGGAAAATGTGTCACAACTGAGGTTGTTCTTCGGGCTGGTGAACTACTAACATAAGTACTTGCCGAATTTGTCTACAGTCCTACACCCACTGAACGCCCAACTGCAAACGGGGGTACCATGGAAGTGGAGTGACGAATGTAAACAAGCTTTCCAGAAGAGCAAAGCATTGATCACATCAAAAGAGGTGTTGGCTCATTTCAACCCAGCACTACCAATTTCTGTTGGCGTGTGATACATCACCCTATGGCAATGGAGCGGTGCTGTCGCATAAATTTCCGGACGGCTCGGAGAGGCCAGTAGCTTTTGCGCCTCGGTCACTAACCTCAGCCGAGCGTAACTATGCCCAGATTGACAGGGAGGCCCTCAGCCTAGTGTGGGGAGTGAAAAAGTTCAATCACTATCTGCACGGGCAGAAGTTCACCTTGCTGACTGACCACCAACCACTTGTCTCCATCTTTAATCCAAAGAAGGGCGTTCCGGTGATGACTGCGCAACGGCTACAAAATGGTCCCTTTTTCTAGGGGCGCACCAATATGAAATTGAGTATAAGGGCACGAAACAGCATGGAAACGCTGATGGGCTATCACACCTGCCACTGCCTACTGCGGAGGAAGCACCAGCAGTGGATCCTGTCGAAATATTTCATTCGACTATAATTGAATGCTTGCTAGTAACTAACGCTGGTATAGAGAAGGAGACCCAAAATGACCCGACACTGTCTCGGGTATATGATTTGACGGTGAAGGGATGGCCAGCACATGGCGACTCACTGTTGCCAGCATTCTCATCCAGAAGAGAACAGCTGTCAGTATGCCAGGGGACCTTGATGTGTGGATCCCAAGTGGTAATTCCACCCAAGTTAAGGGAGAGAGTGCTCAATGAGCTTCACGAAGGTCATCTGGGAGGGGTGAAAATGAAAAGCCTTGCTAGGGCTTATGTGTGGTGGCCAGGGATCGATCAGCAAATCGAGGACATGACAAAGAGCTGCTCAGGATGCCAGAAGGTCCAAAATGCACCACCACATGCCCCTCTACACCCATGGGAGAGGCCCTCATCTCCATGGCAACGGGTGCATATTGATTTTTCTCGTCCATTCATGGACTCAATGTTTTTGATAGCCATGGATGCGCACTCGAAATGGCCTGAGGTGATCAAAATATCCTCCACCACCACGGAGAAAACTATTGCAATCCTACGGACCATATTTGCCAGGAACGGCTTGCCAGAGCAGATTTGCTCTGATAACGGACCACAGTTTGTGTCCGAAGAGTTTTGAAGATTTATGAAAAGGAATGGGGTAAGGCATTACACATCCGCCCCGTATCATCCAGCCACAAATGGATTGGCTGAGAGGTTCGTACAAACCTTTAAAAAAGCAGTAAAGGCCATGTGCGATGACAACATTCCACTGCAGCATAAGGTGGACAATTTCCTGTTAGCCTACAGAAATGTGACACATGCAGTCACCAACCAGGCCCCGGCATGATGTTCTTTAACCGAAGGTTGAGATCTCATCTGGATTTGCTCAGACCAAATGTACAAAGAGATGTTGAGAGTAAGCAATTCCAGCACATCAATGAGAAGCCAACAAGGAGCTTCAATGTAGGGCAACCATTCTTGGCCCACGACTACCGAACAGAGAAATGGCAACCAAGAACGATATGCACACGGCAGGGGCCACTAATGTACACAGTGGATGTTGGGGAGAACATTGTGAGACGCCATGCTGACCAGATCCTAGAATCACAGGAACGAGTCAACCCCATGTCTCGGCCATACGTACCTGGTGAGGAACCCGACGTACAGGTCGCATCTACCTCAGAAACAATAGCATTGGAAGCTGGTGAATCAACTGACGACAGGGTGCTAGAATCACCTCCGCACCAAGAGCGAAACACTCGGGAAAGGCATTATCCAGAAAGAATCAGGAAGCCTCCGCAAAGACTGAATTTATAAATAGACTATTTTTAGCTAATGTTGCATGTTAAAAGTGTTAATTGTAATTAGTTTGATATTTAATTGTTAAGTGAGTGTTATGATACTGTTTATCTAAAAGGGGAGGAATTGTAATGTATGTACCTTTAAGGGAGAGAACTACTTTTTACAGCTCCTGTATACTGTAGTACCGGCAGTGACCACACCTGTATATAAACCCTGAGTACTGATCTGTACAGTTAGTTCTAGAGTAACCCTCATTCAGTAAACACCTGTTGTACCATTTCTCCTGCAGTCTGTGCCTTATTATACACAGACACAACATTTATCTTCTTGCTCTTACTGTAATAAAACATCTTTGGGTTTTCCTTGATTTTACTTGCCAAAATGTTTTCATGCTCTTTCTTTGCTTTCCTAATTTCCTTTTTAATTGCATCCCTGCACTTTCTATACTCCTCTAGAGTTTCTGCAGTATTGAGCCCTTGGTACCTGTTATAAGTCTCCCTTTTTTTCTTTATCCTACCCTGTATGTCCCTTGACATCCAGGGGGCTCTAGATTTGTTAGTCCCACCCTTTTTCTTTAAGGGAACATACTTGCTCTGAACCCTCAGGATCTCCTCCTTGAATGCCTCCCACTGCTCTGACACTGATTTACCTTCAAGTTGCTGTTTCCAGTCCACTTTGGCTAAATCCCATCTCAGCTTAGCAAAATTGGCTTTTCCCCAATTGAGAACTTTTATTCCTGGTCTATCTTTGTCCTTTTTCATAACTACCCTAAATCTAACTGAATTATGATCACTAGCACCAAAATGCTCTCCCACTGATACCCTTTCCACCTGCCCAACTTCATTCCCTGAAACTAAGCCCAGAACTGCCCCCTCCCTTGTTGGGCTTGTTACATACTGGCTAAAAAAGTTCTCCTGAATGCATCTTAGGAATTCTGCACCTTCTATACCTTTCACGCTAATTTTATCCCAGTTAATATTGGGGTAGTTGAAATCCTCTACTATTACTGCCCTATAGTTTTTGCACTTCTCAGAAATTTGCCTACATATTTGCTCTTTTATCTCCCCTGACTATTTGGGGGTCTGTAGTACACTCCCAGCAGTGTGATCGCCCCTTTTTTGTTCTTCAATTCAACCCATATGTCCTCATTTGATGACCCTTCTAACATATCATCCCTCCTTACAGCTGTAATTGTTTCTTTAATCAATACTGCGCCCCCCCCTCCTTTTTTACACCCTTCTCTACCCCGTCTGAAAACCCTGTAACCAGGAATGTTGAGCTGCCATACCTGCCCTTCTTTCAGCCACGTCTCAGTAATAGCTATGATATCCTACTCCCAAGTGTCTATCTGTGCTCTCAGCTCACCTGCCTTATTCCCAATACTCCTTGCTTTGAAGTATATACCATTTAGCACTACCAAACTCCCTTGTTTTCTATTTTCTAGCCCTTTATTCCTCTGTCTTCTCAATTCACTTTCTACTTTTCTGCTTTCTAATTTCAGCTTTGCTTCTCTCCCTTCTGAATCTATTCTCAGGTTCCCATCCCCCTGCCAAGTGAGTTTAACCCCACCCCCCCAAAACAGCACCAGCAACCCCCTAGTGAGGATATTGGTCCCAGTTCTGTTGAGGTGTAACCCGTCTGGCTTGTCAGCTCCCAACTCCCGCAGAAACGGTCCCAATGCCTCAGGAATCTAAAGCCCTCCCACCTGCACCATCTCTCCAGCTATGCATTCATCTGTTCTATCCTCCTATTTCTGTACTCACTAGCATGTGGCACAGGGAGTAATCCGGAGATTACTACCTTTGAGGTCCTGCTTTTTAATCTTTCCTAGCTCCCTAAACTCTGCCTGTAGGACCTCATCCCTCTTTCTACCTATGCCATTGGTACCGATATGGATCACAAACTCTGGCTGTTCACTCTCTCCCCCTAGAATGCACTGTAGCCACTCGGTGACATCCTTGACCCTGGCACCAGGGAGGCAACATACCATCCTGGAGTCATGTCTGCAGCCGCAGAAACGCCTGTCTACTCCCCTAATTATCGAATCCCCGACCACTATTGCTCTTCCATTCTTCTTCCTCCCCCCCTGTGCAGCTGAGGCACCCGTGGTGTCGTGGACTTGGCTCTGGCTGCACTCCCCAGAGGAATCATTGCCCCCACCAGCACTCAGAACAGAATACTGGTTGGCGAGCGAGATGCTCTCAGGGGACTACCTGCCTGGTCTACCCCTTCTGTCTGGTGGTCACCCATTCCCTCTCTGCCTGCACACCCTTAAGCTACGGGGTGGCCACCTCTAGAAATGTGCTATCCACGAAGTTCTCAGCCTCATGGATGCACCGCAGTGACTCCAGCTGCCACTCAAACTCCGAAACCAGAGCTCGAGTTGCTGTAGCTGGCAACACTTCCTGCACACGTGGTCGTCCAGGCTATGCAAAGCATCCAGGACTTCCCAAATGGCACAGGATGTGCACTCCATGGGACTGAGCTGCCCTGCCATGCCTCTAGTTATTAGATTAATGAACTAAAGTTTTTAGTATACCCCTCTGCACTTAGTTAAAGACTAAAGGACAAAGTCAAAAAAAAACAGTGATACTCACCGGCCCCAAATCGGAATGTAACTGTTTCCAACATCTTTGAAGAACAGGCTTTCTCCACCGTTATCTTTCCATACCATAGCTAATGGCTACCTCTACCTATATTTATTACCCAATCTCTGAAGTTACACTTTAATCACTCATGACTAATGTCATTACATTACACAATCACTTTACATATCAGAAGACAAGCTATGCTTTTCTCTCACGACACTTCAAAACCATCCTGTTTATCTTCGAAAGTCTATTCCTCATTGATAAAAAGAGGTTTGACTGTAAATCGTTTTACTCACCATGATGTCCAACAGACACCAATGAGAACCCCAACCATTGCAGCTTTCTTCCTCCCATTGTTGGGGAAGCGTCTCTCTCACCGACTCCTCACTGCACCCAGCAGTACATCAAGTGATGCATCATTAAATCGAGGCGCAGCCCTGAACCGTCCTGGATCCATTCTGAGACTTCACCTTCTCTTTGTTCAAACTCCTAATTCCTCCAAATTTCATATTTGGATTGGCCTTTTAAATACTGGAATTGAGATTGCGTCATGTTGCACCTTGCCTGCTGCCGCGCATTTGACGCCAAACCCGGAAGTTCTGTTCTAATTAATGCGTTAAAATGCCACAGACAGACACGCTGAAGGATCTTCCAGGTTTCCCGCATGACATCACAGTCCCTCTCTCCAAACGTGCCTCAGAGTTATTATGGGGGCCTTTGCTTTGGGTACATGATTACATTTTTTGTGATTGGTTTCCAAAAAACACAAGGGTCAGCGAAAAAGGAGAAAGCAAGAGCCTGCCAAACAAAACCTACGCAGCAATAATGATTCCGAGGCCCTTTACATAACCACGTGAAAAAAAAATCTATACATTACTATGGTAATAAATCCACAAGAGGCAAAGTCACTTCCTTGCGGCAGCGGCGAGAGGATAAAGAGTAGCCCGAGAGCGGACTTGAATTAAAGCAGTGGCAGCGGCGAGAGGATAAAGAGTGGCCCGAGAGCGGACAGCGGCAGCGGTGAGAGGATAAAGAGCGGCCCGAGAGCGGAACTGAATTAGAGCAGCGGCAGTGGCGAGAGGATAAAGAGCGGCCCGAGAGCGGACCTGAATTAGAACAGCGGCGGCGGCGAGAGTATAAAGAGCGGCCCGAGAGCGGACCTGAATTAAAGTGGCAGTGGTGAGGCTCCGATTCAAAAACAACAAAATAAAATCGAAGAGTGAAGTCAGAGGAGAGCAGGTAGGTGATTGGTTGGTGAGTATTACGTCTTTATTTTGCTCTCTAAGTTAGGGAAGGGGGTTAAATTAAGAGCTGAGAAACTGTAACTTGCTAGTACTTATTAAATTAATAACTTAAACTAGATAAAATAATCAAACATTAAAACTAAAATATCGATTGAATAAAAGCTTGAAGTAATTAATTAAAAATAAAACAATGTTAGAGATGGCAGGGCAGGTGGTGTATCGTAACTGTGGGAGTTTGTGGAGAACATCACGATCCCGAGCAACCACATCTGCAGTAAGTGTCTGCAGCTCGAGGAACTTCGGCTCAAACTTGTTGAGCTGGAGTCCGAGCTGCAGACATTGCGATACATCAGGGAGGGGAAGAGTTACCTGGAGGCCGTCACACCCTTTAGGTTGTGTAGTACTTTAAAGTTCGTCAATGGTCAGGGACAGGAGGGTGTGACTGCGAGTCAGGCAGGTATGGGGAATAACAACAGAAAACACTGGAAAAACTCAGCAGGCCAGGCAACATCCATGGAGAGAGAAACAGAGTCAATGTTTCAGGTCGAAGACCCTTCATCAGGACCCAGGATGTAGTGATGGAGGAGCCTCAGCCCTGGACCTTGTCCAACAGATGAGGTATTTGCTACCTGTATGGATCAGGAAAAGGACTGCAGGGTGGATGGGCAAACTGACCATGACATCGTGGTATGGGGGCCATCTAAGTGGGGGAAGATGGAAGGAATGTGGTAGTAGTAGGGAACAGTATGGTCAGGGGGATAGATACTGTTCTCTGCAGCCGCGAAAGAGAGTCCCGAAGGCTGTGTTGCTTGCCCGGTGTCAGGGTTAAGGATATCTCCTCACGGCTGGAGAAGAACTTGGAGTGGGAGGGGGAGGATCCAGTTGTCGTGGACAATGTAGGAACCAATGACATAGGTAGAACTAAGAATGAGGTTCTGCTGAGGGAGTATGAGGAGCTAGAGTCTAAATTAATAAGCAGAACCTCAAGGGTAATAATCTCTGCATTACTACCTGAGCCATGTGCAAATTGGCATAGGGTCAAGCAGATCAGAGAGTTAAATGTGTGGCTCAAAAAATGGTGTGGGAAGAAAGGGTTTCAATTCATGGGGCACTGGCACCAGTACTGGGGTAAAAGGGAGCTGTTCCGTCGGGATGGGCTCCACTTAAACTGGGCTGGGACCAGTGTCCTGGTGAACCAAATAACTAGGGCTGTAGATAGGGCTTTAAACTAAAAAAGGGGGCGAGGGGTCAGGTGAGGGGAAATTTAGAAATCTAAAGGGAAAGGTCAAGGCAATAGAGCAGTGTAGCGATTTGGATAAAAATAAGCAGAGTGTGACAGGATGGGACAGAGTGTTTAAGAGTAGCAATGCAGCAGAGAATAAGGTCAAAGCAGGGAATAATGGTAAAACATTTAAATTAAAGGCTCTTTATCTGAATGCATGAAGCATTCGTAACAAGATAGACGAATGAGTGCACAAATAGAGATAAATGGGTTTGATCTTGAAGCCATTACAGAGACATGGTTGCAAGGTGACCAAGGCTGGGAACTAAATGTTCCAGGGCACTTGACGTTTCAAAAAGGTAGTCAGAATGGAAAAGGAGGGTGGGGTAGCCCTGATAATAAAAGATGACATAAGGACAGTAGAGAGAAAGGATCTCGGCTCAGAAGATCAGGAAGTAGAATCAGTATGGGTGGAGATAAGGAATAACAAGGGGCAGAAAACTCTGGTGGGAGTAGTATATAGGCCCCCTAACAGTAGCTATACTGTTGGACAAAATATTAATCAAGAAGTAGTAGGAGCTTATAGTAAAGGTAATGCAATAATCGTGGGGGACTTTCATCTTCATATACTGGACAAATTAAATTGACAAAGGTAGTCTGGAGGATGAGTTCACGAAATGCATTGGGGCCAGTTTCCTAGAACAAACCAGGGAACAGGCTATTTTCGATCTTGTATTATGTAATGAGACAGGGTTAATTAGCAATCTCATAGTAAAGGATCCTCTGGGGCAGAGTGATCATAATATGATAGAATTTTACATTAAGTTTGAGAGTGACTTGCCTAAGTCCGAAACTAGAGTTTTAAACTTAAATAAAGCCAATTACATAAGTATGAGGGGCGAGTTGGCTAAGGTAGACTGGAAAAATAGATTAAAAGGTATGGCGGTAGATAAGCAGTGGCTAGCATTTAAAGAAATATTTCATAATTCTCAACAAAAATACATTCCATTGAGAAACAAAAACTCCACGGGAAAAGTAATCCATCCGTGGCTAACTAAAGAAGTTAAGGATAGCATTAGATTGAAAAAAGAACCTTATAATGTTGCGAAGAATAGTAGTAAGCCTGAGGATTGAGAGAGTTTCAGAAACCAGCAAAGGATGACCAAAAAATTGATAGAAAGGGAAAATGTAGAATATGAGAGAAAACTAGCAAGAAATAAAAAACAGATTGTAAGAGCTTCTACAAGTATGTAAAAAGGAAAAGTGTAGCACAAGTAAACATTGGTCCCTTAGAGACTGAGACAGTAGAAATTATTATGGGGGTTAGGAAATGGCAGAAAGGTTAAACAAATATTTTGTATCTGTCTTCACAGTAGAAGACACAAAAAGCATACCAAAAATGGTGGGGAGCCAAAGATCAAATGAGGGTGAGGAACTTAACATAATTAATATAAGTAGAGAAAAGTACTAGAGAAACAAATGGGACTAAAAGCAGACAAATCCCTTGGACCTGACGACCTACATCCTAGGGTTCTAAAAGAGGTGGCTGCAGAGATAGTGGATGCATTGGTTGTGATCTTCCAAAATTCCTTAGATTTTCGAACGATCCCAGCAGATCAGCAGGTCGCAAATGTAACACCGCTATTCAAGAAAGGAGAAAGAGAGAAAAACAGGAACTACAGGCCAGTTAGCCTGACATCAGTCGTCGGGAAAATGCTGGAATCCATTGTTAAGGAAGTGGCAACAGGTCACTTAGAAAATCATAACATAATTAGGCAGAGTCAACATGGGTTTATGAAAGGGAAATCGTGTTTTACAAATTTATTAGAGTTTTGTGAGGATGTAACTAGTAGGGTAGATAAAGGTGAACCAGTGGATGTGGTGTACTTGGATTTCCAAAAGGCATTCGATAAGGTGCCACATAAAATGTTATTACACAAGATAAGGGGGGAAAAATCGAGTCATGCCCCCTTTGATGCCCTGAAAAAATTAGCGCCCTCCCACGACCAAAATTCATTGGTAGCACCCCGAGAGGGAAGCGGGGTGCTACTGGAAATGCCTCACCTCCTTCTTGGGGTGCTGTGAGGGAATATAGTGGTGCTACATGCCACGGTACTGCAGGCCTTCCTCCCCTTCTTAAAGGGGAGGGGCCTTGTGCAATGCAACCTGGGACCCAGCTGGGCCACCAGGGATCGGAGTGCCGGCAAAAGCAGCCGGCACTCCGCGGGGGCGCTGGTCAGCTGGCCGGGGACTACAACGGGGGCAGGTGCTGGCAGGCGGCCAGCAACAAAATGGCCGCCCGGCACCTCGTCTTTAATTAGTGCCGCCCCGGCCACAGGTAGGCCCCCCTGACCCCATCGGACATAGCGTCTATCGGTAAGTCAGGGGGCGCTACTGAAGATCGTAGCTGGGGCACGAGCAGGGCGCTGCACACAGTGATGACGCAATCGCCATTGGTGCAGTGCCGCGGGGCGCTAACAGTTACCGCCGCCACTAACCTCCCGCTTAATTTCGTCGGCGGCGTTGGTGGCGCCGTGCCTGGGTGCTAGTTGCTTTGTGCCCGGGAAGCGCAAAGCAACCGAATTTTTAGGCCAGGGGCTCATGGGGTTGGGGGTAATATAATAGCATTGATAGAGGATTGGTTAATGGACAGAAAACAGAGAAGAGGAATAAACAGATCTTTTTGAGGTTGGCAGGCTCTAACTAGTGGGGTGCCGCAAGGATCAGTGCTGGGGCCTCAGCTATTTACAATCTATTTTAATGACATAGATGAAGGGACCGAGTGTAATGTATCTAAGTTTGCTGATGATACAAAGCTAGGTGGGACAGTAAGCTGTGAGGAGAACACAAAGAGTCTACAAAAGGGATATAGTTAGGCTAAGTGAGTGGGCAGTAAGGTGGCAGATGGAGTATAATGCAGGGAAATATGAGGTTATTCACTTTGGTAGGAAGAATAGAAAAACAGAATATTTTTTAAATGGTGATAAACTTTCAAATGTTGGTGTTCAGAGAGATTTAGGTGTCCTCGTACAAGAAACACAGAAGACTAGCATACAGGTACAGCAAGCAATAAGGAAGGCAAATGGCATGTAGGCTTTTATTGCAAGGTGGTTGGGGGAAAAATTGGGTAGCGCCCCGCCGCCATAAATTCAGTGGTAGTGCCCCAAGCAGGAGGTGGATCGCTACTCAAAACGCTCCACCTCCTTCTTGGGGCACTACTACTGAAGTTGGCAGAGCTACGTGCTACAGCGCCACGTGCGGCATCACGTAGCGCTACCTCATTGCAGGCCTCCCTCCCCTGATTAACGGGAAGAGGCCTAGTACTGCGCGCACCGGGGCCCTACTGGACCACCGGGGAGCAGGGTACCGTGAAAACAGCCTGGCACTCAAGAGGAGTGCCGGGCTGAGCGATCGCGGCCAGCGCCCTGCATAAAAATGGGAAAGGGGGCAGGTGCTGGCAGTCAGCCAAAATAAAAATGACTGCCCGACTCCTGCCCTTTAAGTAGTGCCGCTGCCACTGCAAAAATGCCCCCTGATCCTGTTGGACGTGTCGGACGTATAGGTCAGGGGGCTCAAGTGAAGTTTGCAGCCGGGGTGCAAGGGGGGCACTACCGGCTACCGCTGCCACTAACCTCCCGCTGAATTTCGTGAGAGGCACTAGCAACGCCGTGCCCAGGTGCTAGAGGATTTGCACCCTGTTACGAGAGGCACAAACCGACCCAATTTTTCCCCCTAGGAGTATAAGAGTAAGGAAGTCTTGCTACAATTGTACAGGACCTTGGTGAGACCACACCTGGAGCACTGTGCATAGTTTTGGTCTCTGTATCTATGGAAGGATATACTTGCCTTGGAGGCGGTGCAACGAAGGTTCAATAGATTGATTCCTGGGATGAGAGGGCTGTCCTTTGATGAGAGTTTGTGTAGAATGGGCCTATACTCTCTGAAGTTTAGAAGAATGAAAGGTGATCTCATTGAAACATACAAGATTCTGAAGTGGATTGACAGGGTAAATGCTGAGAGGTTGTTTTCCCTGGCTGGAGTGTCTAGAACAAGGGGGCATAGTCTCAGGATAAGGGGTAGGCCATTTAAGACCAAGATAAGGAGAAATTTCTTCACTCAGAGGGTTGTGAATCTTTGGAATTCTCTGCCCCAGAGAGCTGTGAATGCTGAGTCTTTGAGTATATTCAAGTCTGAGATAGATAGATTTTTGGACTCTAGGGGCATCAAAGGATATGGAGATCGGGCAGGAAAGTGGTGTTGAAGCCGATGATCAGCCATGATCTTATTGAATGGCAGAGCAGGCTCAAGGGGCTGTATGGCCTACAACTGCTCTTATTTCTTATGTTCTTATGTTGATGGGGACACAGCTGTGAGATAAAAATTGAGAAGTGGGCTCATGCCACCAGAGTTTCTGGGATCAAGCTGATATGAATATTGTTGGCATCAAAAATGACACTTATTATGAGGGCACAATTTGGTGGGGTGGGGGTGGGGGGATGTTTGAGGGGCTGGGGGGCGCGGGGGGAGAGTGCAAACTGCATGCTCCTGCAGTATATTAAAGCCTGCAACAGCTTAGAAGAGCACACACTAAAAATTGTGTTTCCAGCAGCCCTGAAAGCTCAGATGGTGAAATATCACTTGTTAGATCTTCAGGGAGGCAATGAGAGGCCCCGGGTTCACCGACAAGTCTGTGCAAGGTGCTTTGCCATGACGTTAGGCAGGGGAGAGGGGCAATGTTTAGCCCCTGCTATGCAAGGAGAGCAGCTAGCAGCAGTGGCAGGAGGTGACCAGAACAGTAAACACTAACTCGATGATCCCACACAAGGCGTCTGTGTGCCGGAAAGTTTTTCAAGGTTAAGTCACACATTCCAAAAATTAAAGCGGAAAGAAAAAAGATTGTATTTATATAGCACCTGTCATGCTCTTTGCGTTCTAAATGCTTGACTGTCAATGAATTACTGTTGTTACATAGGTGCATGCAATAGCCAATTTGCACAATAGTTGGTTGAGGGAAAAATGTTAACCAGGACATCGGGAGAACTCACTACTTTCAATAGTGCCATGGGATCTTTATGCCGACCTGAATAACCAAGCAGGATCTTGGTTTAATGTTTTTTCAAAAGATGACACCTCTAATGATGCAGTACTCCATCAGTACTACACTGAAGTGTCAGCCCAGATGTCAATGCCCTGAACCAAGCATTCCTGCAATTTACAATCACTTCTTCCTCACTTTGTTAAAGTTCTTTAATAGCTGCCATCAATGCCCACGAGGTACTGCAATGCTCTTTACACCCCAGCCTTCCTTCTCTCACATCCTTACATGCTTTCACCCTATAAAGAACTCCACACGATGTGTAATTGCTCAGCTCAAGCAAATGTCAACCTGCACGTTGACACCCGGGTTTGACTGCATCTCATGGCAACCAGAAGCCATTTTAACTATTTGCATTCTTTTTAGAGGAGAAGACAGCCCATAACAGCAGATAGAGACTGGTGGCACCCATTCACTTTCTCTCAGAAGAAAGCATTGAAGCTCCTTGGGGTAGAGGCTTTAGGGGAACTATAGAGGAAGGCGGATAGGTAAGTAGGGGAGCAGGTGCAAGCTGCAGATTTGTCATGACTTTCAGCTTCTCTTCCTATTGTGCTCTGTGTCACTGGCCAGGAAACTACATTATGAAACAAACATTTTATCAAAAGTGATGTGAACTCTGCTCCTCAGCAATACTATTCTAACCTTCCTTCTTCTTTTCCTCCTTTAAATGTGCCTGAGGGAGAAGAACCAGGTCCCTTTGGATCCAAGCCTACCAGCAGTTCAGAGCAGGCACTGTCACTCGCTGTTTCCCTTTCATGTACCTGCTCGGTGACATCTACATGGATGGTGGGGGGGATTAGAGAATGAGCTAGAGGGGAGAGCACTGGGTGAAACACATAAGATCAGTAGCAAGAACAGCTGGGGTGGAAGTTGAGGAGGAAGATGTTGTTGATTGGAGGGTTGTGAGGTGTCGTCCCTCAGTGGAAGATGTTGGGATCAGAGCACTGGGGGCCAGGTCAAACAGTGCACTGCAGATAGCAGAGCAAATCGCTTTGTAGCACTGCAGTCCACCCTGGAGCATGAGGCAGCCCAAGGCAGATTTTCAGTGGTTGCCCCCAATATTGAGGCTTAAGTGTAGTCTGTGCTTCCAAAATGGGTTCACAGACAGCTGCAATTGAGGCCAAAGGTGTCAGATTGGAGAGGGCTGTTTTTTTCGGGCATCCAAGCAATTGGGCTTCTTATACAAAGAAGTATCTCACTGGGCTACACTGCTCTCATTGGCATCATTTGGTCTACTTTCCTGCAGATTAGTGGCCAAGCACAGCCAGTGCCCAGTATGGGGGTATGGCAGGAAGGTGTTCATCTGATGTTGCTGTCTCTCAAGGTACACAAGCAGAATGAAGGCAGGGCCAGGTTGCCTGTGCAGCAGGTAAATCATTTGTGTTCCATGTCCAGCAATCTAGTAGATAAATTTGAGTCTTCTGTGAGACTACTCAGGCAAACATGGCTGGAACCTACAACTTTGAATAGCCATTTTTTCCAGGGTAAGATCATTAGCAGTGATAACCATATATAGCAGCGTGAGGCAGAATCACAGAATCATAGAATGGTTACAGCATGGAAGAAGGCCATTCAGCCCGTCAAGCCCATGCCGACTCTCAGCTTGTGGTGGAATATGCCATAATTCAGAAAAATACACCATCCTATGAACCTTTTGATATTATTAAAACATGAGAAATTGGTTTAAAAATCTAAAGCCTCGGCGACACAAGCTGTGTCAAAACAGGCTTCTGAGATGAGATGGTTTGATAACACAAGCTGTAAAAACCACACAGGCTTTTGAAATGGGAATTGATTGTTAATGCTAATACAAAGGCCCTATTGAAATAGCAGTTTGGCGCTTCCAGAAGATCTGGAGTTTGGGAGAAACACAATGGAATGACCCAAGTAAAGTGTTATAAACTAACACGTTGAACAGAAACACAGAAACATTAAAAGTTTCATGTGCCTTTGAAAAGATGACATCAAGTAAAAGAAACAGCTTTTGGTCAAATAGTTTTTATGTTAAACTTGAAAGACAGGAGACATAAGACTATAATATAACCATTGAGATAGCTAGAAAACAAGTAACGACCCTAGTTGAAGTGTTTATAATTTACATGTAGTAAATATGATACCAACAGAACACTTTGAAGATATGACTTCAATAGATGCACCAAGTAATCACATGGCTTTTGCATTGAACTTGGAACACCACGGAGTCACAACATCTGCTAATAACCAGTTAAGCCAATATTAAGAACTGAATGAAAGGCCTTTGATAAAAATGACATCAAAGATATAAATCTGTTGTAGACATTTTTTGATAAGTTTTTGGAACACCTAAAGGTAGAGACATAATTATGCATGCAACAGCTAAAATGACAGTAAGAATAGAAAAAAATCAACAGAGAGATGACTAGAAATAATTAGCTTACATCAGCAGAAAACTTCAAAGGATAAACCACTAAAAAAATATATAAAATAGAGCTTTTTCAGATGAAAAGTCAGAAGTCACTTGAAGGGCAAGCGTTTCTCAACTTCACAGGCATGCTCTGTAAGTTTTTTAATTTGAGTCTCGGGTAATCAAGGTATTTGATTTTGGTGGATATTCTGGATTGAGAATAAGTAGAAGAGTGGAAATGTAACCAAGTTAAGATTTGAGAATAAGGATCTCTGAGAATAAGATTGTGTAAGCTAATTGTATTTTGAACTGTAAAAGTTGTGATTGAATCAACAGCTGTTAACTGTATGTCGGCTCTTAAATAAATCTATATATTTTTAGAATTGTTTCAAGTAGTATTTCTGTATCAACCTCGCGAACTCAATTTCTGTACACTCTTTTGTAAGGAGTTGCAGAATTCTGGGGGGTATTCCAGATCCTCATAATATCCGGAAGGTTACAGTCTAGTTAAACTTATTAAAAGTGCTATCCGGATAATGGTAACATCTTCATGACGTTCCTTTCCTTTAGAGAGAGATAGTCTGAAACTTTAGACCCAATTAAACATCTTATTGAATTTGGCTATCTTTAACTTTAGTTGAAGGTGAACGTTTGGGGAATACGCCTGATCTGGGGTAGCCTGAAAAGGACTTGGACTTGTAATTATCCCTTCAAGCTAGTCCCACTCCACTGCCCTTTCCCTGTAGCCCTGCAAATTTTTTTCCTTCAGATACTTATCCAACTCACTTTTGAAAGATAAGATTGAGTCTGCCTCCACCCCCCTTTCAGGCAGTGCATTGCAGATCTTAACCACTCTCTGCGTAAAAAAGTTTTTTCTTATGTCGCCTTTGGCTCTTTTGCCAATCACCTTAAATCTGTGTCCTCTGGTTCTCAACCCTTCTGTCAATGGGAACAGTTTCTCTCCATCTGCTCTGTCCAGACCCCTCATGATTTTGAACACCTCTATCAAATCTCCTCTCAATCTTCTCTGCTCCAAGGAGAACATAGAAACATAGAAAAATAGCAGCAGGAGTAGGCCATTCGGCCCTTCGAGGCTGCTCCGCCATTCATTATGATCATGGCTGATCCTCTATCTCAATACCACATTCCCGCTCTCTCCCCATACCCCTTGACGCCTTTTGACAATCCCAGCTTCTCCAGTCTATCAACGTAACTGAAGTTCCTCATTCCTGGAATCATTCTCGTAAATCTTTTCTGCACCTTCTCTAAGGCCTTCACATCCTTCCTAAAGTATGGTGCCCAGAATTCGACACAATGGGGCAGTAATTCCTCCCCAAACGCGTGAGTATGGAAGGGGTACTCACGCGTCTGGCCGGAGGAAATGCCGGTTTTCAGCATGCACAGCGCATGCGCTGAAAACCGGCATTTCCTCTCCTCTAACCCAAGAGGTGAAGAGGCTAGCACGTGCGCTGTAGGGGGCAGCGCGTGCGTCTTGAATTTCCTCTGTTTTGGGGGATTTGCGCATGTCTAAAGGCCTCCGGTCTTTACGCTTGTAAAAAGCACACGTAAGTATTTATTTTTACAGGTAAGTGGTGTTTTAGTGCAATATAGAATTTTTTTCCACAGGTTTATTATTTTAAAGAATCTACAATAAGGTAAGTTTAGTTTTAGACCCTTTTTATTAAAAATTTATTTTTTTCTAAAAAAAAATTATTGTTTAAATTATTTTTTTAAACTTATTTATACTCAATTTAATGATTGGGATGTTTTTTAAAATTTTATTTAAAGTTTAAGTAGTGTTTTGGGGTGCAGTACTTCTCATGAGTTTGACAGTTCTTACTCTCAAACTTATGAATGAAGTTTCCCCTCCCCTGATTGGCTGAACAGTGCTCACCTGATCTCAGCCGGCACATCGCACTAACTACGCTGCTGGGTCAGGTTAGCACAGCGCGCCGACATCAGAACCGGGCCACTGACAGGAAATCCACTGCGGGCCAGGTTTCAGATGTCGGCGCGCCGGGTAAGTGCACATCGGGGGCTTGCACGCGCGGCAAGCCCCCAACACCAAGTTCTGGGCCAATACTCCAGTTGGGGCCGAACCAGTGTTTTATACAGGTTCATCATAATTTCCACACTTTTGTACTCTATACCTCTATTTATGAAGCACAGGATCCTGTAAGCCTTTTTAACTGCTTTCTCAACCTGCCCTGCCACCTTCAACGATTTATGTACATATACCTCCAGGTCTCTCTGTTTGTGCACCCCCTTTAGCATTGTACCATTTAGTTTATATGTCCTCTCCTCATTCTTTCTACCAAAATGTATCACTTCACACTTTTCTGCATTAAATTTCATCCGCAGTGATCACAGTGTTCCTTATTGCTTATCTTGTATTGTTTTTCTTCAAATTGGATACTTTTTCTGCCTATTCTGCATATATCTTAGGAGTTAGCTGCTATGCCATGCAATAATAACCAGTGAAGAAATAAGGATTATGCAGAGCTTTCAAATATCTGCGCTTTGCTCATTAAACAGACTTCTGCCTTTCCCCCTGCTCCAAACAACCCTATATGCCCACATAAAATAAGCATGATCACTGCGGAGCAAAAATGAGACAGAAATAATGGAAAAATGGGACATATGAGATCGCCATGTCATTAGTGCCTCATTTCCATGTGCCTGCTCTCAAACTGGCAGAGAATCCAGGCGAAACTGTCAGAAGTAATAAAAAAAGAAAAAACATAATGAGACACATTTTAGAAATCTTTGTACAAAGCATTCTTTCATGTTCCAAAATTACTGTGAAACTCAGATATTAATGTCAGCAGTTTTTCTGCTTCTGATACACTGGGGATTTTCTTCATGAAATAATCTTCCAAAATAGCCCAACATCAATCTTAGTTTAGAGTTTTAAATGATGATCAGTGACTAGCTTTCATTTTTACCCATCAAATCATGTTTACTCTAGTCTCTGCTAAAAATATCTGTTATAGCATAAAGAGATTTAACTTGATTGAATTAGAACCTGGGACAATTACTTATGAAAGCTCTATTTGCAAGTCCTTACAAAAGAATTCTGGAAGCAAAAATATATGCAAGATACCAAACAACACCATACTTATGTGAGAGACAGGGCTAAGTGATCCCACAGTCAACAGATCAGATCAAAGCTCTGCAGTCCTGCCACATCCAGTCGTGAATGGTGGTGAACCATTAAACAACTAACGGTAGGAGGAGGCTCCATGAATATCCCCATCCTCAATGATGGCGGAGCCCAGCACGTGAGTGCAAAAGACAAGGCTGAAGCGTTTTCAACCATCTTCAGTCAGAAGTGCCGAGTGGATGATCCATATCAGCCTCCTCCTGAGGTCCCCACCATCACAGAAGCCAGTCTTCAGCCAATTCGATTCACTCGGTGATATCAAGAAACGGCCGTGCACACTGGATACAGCAAAGGCTATGGGCTCTGACAACATCCTGGCTGTCGTGCTGAAGACTTGTGCTCCAGAACTAGCCGCGCCTCTTGCCAAGCTGTTCCAGTACAGCTACAACACTGGCATTCTATCGAACAATGTGGAAAACTGCCCAGGTATGCCCTGTCCACAAAAAGCAGGACAAATCCAATCTGGCCAATTACCGCCTCATCAGTCTACTCTCAATTATCAGCAAAGTGATGGAAGGTGTCGTCGACAGTGCTATAAAGAGGCACTTACTTGCCAGTAACCTGCTCACTGATGCCCAGTTTGGGTTCTGTCAGGACCTCATTATAGCCTTGGTCCAAACATGGACAAAGGAGCTGAATTCCAGACGTGAGGTGAGAGCAACTGCCCTTTACATCAAGGCAGCATTTGATCGAGTGTGTCATCAAGGAGTCCTGAAGTTGGGAGGAATTGGCTGGAGTCATACCTAGCACAAAGGAAGATATTTGTGGTGGTTGGAGGTCAATCATCTCAGCCCCAGGACATCGCTGCAGGAGTTCCTCAGGACAGTGTCCTAGGTCCAACCATCTTCAGCTGCTTCATCAATGACCTTCCCTCCATCATAAGGTCAGAAATGGTGATGTTCGCAGATAACTGCACAGTGTTCAGCGCCATTCGCAACTCCTCAGATAATGAAGCAGTCCATGCCCGCATGCAACAAGACCTGGAGGACATTCAGGCTTGGGTTGATAACATTCGCGCCACACAAGTACCAGGCAATGACTACCTCCAACAAGCGAGTGTCTAACCACCGCCGCTTGACATTCAACGGCATTACCATGTCCAAATCCCCCACCATCAACATCCTGGGGCTTGCCATTCACCAGAAACTTAACTGGACCAGCCACATAAATGCTGTGGCAACAAGAGCAGGTCAGAGGCTAGGTATTCTGCAGCAAGTGTCTCACCTCCTGACTCCCCAAAGCCTTTCCAACATCGACAAGGCACAAGTAAGGAGTGTGATGGAATACTCTCCACTTGCCTGGATGAATGCAGCTCCAACAACACATCAAGAAACTTGACACCATCCAGGACAAAGCAGCCCGCTTGATTGGTATCCCATCCACCACCTTAAACATTCACTCCCTCCACCACCAGCGTACTGTGGCTGCAGTGTGTACCATCTACAAGATGCACTGCAGCAACTCGCCAAGTCTTCTTCGGCAGCACCTCCCAAACCCGCGACCTCTGCCACCTAGAAGGAGAAGGGCAGCAGGCGCATGGGAACACCACCACCTCCAAGTTCCCCTCCAAGTCACACACCTGTAATGATCAATAACATGTCATTCTATAGTGGACACTAGGTGGAGCCGTAGAGCTGTGTAGAGCTGTATATAGCTGTATGTATAAGACTACACTACCCAGCTGTATATATATTAAGACTACATTACCCATGAGGCACTAGGCTACCCACAAGGCAACAGTCAAGATGGCAGCCTACACACAGGAGCACACATGCTGCATCTCTACAGATACTGTACCTAGAGAACGTGTACTGAATAAATGACCAGCTAGAAGCTAGCTGTGTTCATAATAAGAATGTCTAGTTATTAATGAACATAACATGGTACCAGGGTGGTGAAGATCTGCTGAAAATTGTGAAAAGCGACATGGAGAATTTGAAGCCACCAGAGCGTTTGAATCTCGAGGGAAATGTCGACTACAATTGGCGGATTTTTAAACAACAATTCTAACTCTACATTGCAGCCATCAGATTCGGTACGAAGCCAGACGTAAGGAAGATAGCGTTGCTGCTTACGGTTGCAGGCCCACAGGTGATAGAGGTATTTAATACATTTGTATTTAATCCAGCGGAGAACAGAGAAAAATTAGAAGAAGTGCTAAAAAAAATTGATGCACATTGCTCTCCCAAAAAGAATGAGACCTATGAAAGATACATCTTCCGTTCTCGGACACAGCAGTAAAATGAGACTTTTGATAGCTTTATAACTGATCTGAAACTGAAAGCACAGACATGTAATTTCTCTGAGCTCAAAGCATCCATGATTCATGACCAGATTGTGTTTGGTATTCATGATAAAAAAGTCAGGGAACGTCTGTTGAGAGAAACTGAACTAAATTTGGAAAATGCTATGAAAATATGCCAAGCCAGCGAGCTAGCTCGAAAGCACGCGAAGACTTTCAGTGAAATCAATAATGATGCGATTGTAATGAGTGATAATGCTGCTGTCGGTGCTGTGTCCTACAAGGGGAAGAAACGTGGGCAGAACAGAAATGAAAAGCAATCGGAGGATGAAATTTTTAATTGTAAACGCTGTGGTTACAAACACCAGTTAAGACAATGCCCAGCATTTGGAAAAATGTGCACAAAGTGTAATGGAAAGAATCACTTTGCCAAACAATGCTTTTCAGAAGTAAAAGCAACGAAAGTGCAACAAATTAATGTGATTGAGGACACTGATTTAAGTGAGACATTTTTTGTAGGAATGGTGTCATGTGACGATATCAAAAAAGATACAGAAAATGTGCAGCCCTCAGAAATGGACAATGCTGAACATAAAGTCAATGCAGTAAAAGTGGACAAATGGATGATCCCACTGCAGATAAATGGAGCATTAGTTACATTGAAACCGGACACTGGGGCAAAAGCAAACTTAATCAGTATGAGTGACATAAAAAATATGAAAGAAAAGCCCAAAATACAGAAAAAGTCAGTACTACTGAAGAGCTATAATGGACAGAAAATAGATAGCTTAGGCGTATGCAGACTTAAAGTGACAGTCAAAGACAAAGTGCATCATCTCATGTTTGCTGTTGTGGCTGAAGGACTTGATTCGATACTAGGTGACAAAGCTTGTGAAGACTTAGAACTGGTCAAGAGAGTCTACCGTATAAACTGTGCCATAAGCAGACCAGATGACTCAGGTGATGAAGCAGAGAGCCCATCAAGGATGAAAAGGCCAAAGGGTATCCATGTCTTCAAAAAGCCTAGTTTCTCCAAGAAGAAAGAAAAAGACTTTAAGGTCAAAGGGAAGCCAAAGGAAGAAAAGCACAAAGAGGAAAAACACAAGGAGAAAAAGTCCAAAGATATAACTGCAGCAGATGTTGTTAAGCAGTGGAAAGAGAAAAAGAAAAAGAAGAAGCCTGCACCAGAGCAGGAAGCAGTTCCGGTGGATACTCCTTCTTCCCTCAGGCCAATCTTTGGTGTTCCATTAGCCGAGGCTGCTGAGAGGACTATGCTGTATGATGGGATCCAGCTGCCAGCAGTTTTTCGAGAGTGCATTGACTACATTGAGAGTTATGGCATGAAGAGTGAAGGAAACACTGAAACCCTCGCCAAGCAAAGATCGCAAGGAGACCTCGATCTATTCAAGACCAGATTGATGACAATGCCGCAACTGCATCTTGTCATTCACCGCCAGAAGAATCTCATGAAGACACATCAGACTTACCCGTGTTGAGAAGATCCACATGTGAAGTAAAAAAAAAGCCTGATAGACTTAATCTTTGAGTACAATGTAAAGCTTTGAAAATATGTTGACTGTTTTGAAAATGTTTATGTTTATAGAGCACTAACAAAAGTGTTACTGATATTATCTTTATTGTTTTCTTGAAAGTTGATTGATATTGATTTTGTTAAACCTCAAAGAGAGGGGGATGTAATGATCAATAAAATGTCATTCTATAGTGGACACTAGGTGGAGCCGTAGAGCTGTGTAGAGCTGTATATAGCTGTTTGTATAAGACTACACTACCCAGCTGTATATATATTAAGACTACATTACCCATGAGGCACTAGGCTACCCACAAGGCCACAGTCAAGATGGCAGCCTACACACAGGGGCACACATGCTGCATCTCTACAGATACTGTACCTAGAGAACGTGTACTGAATAAATGACTAGCTAGAAGCTAGCTGTGTTCATAATAAGAATGTCTAGTTATTAATGAACATAACAACACCATCCTGCCTTGGAAGTACATCGCCGTTCCTTCATCGTCGCCAAATCAAAATCCTGGAACTCCTTCCCTAACAGCACTGTGTGGGAGTACCTTCACCGCACGGACTGCAGCGTTTCAAGAAGGTGGCTCATTATCACCATCACCTGAAGGGCAACTAGGGATGGGCAGTAAATGCTGGCCTTGCCAGCAACGCCCATATCCCATGAATGAATAAAAAATAAAAATGGGAATCAGTCCTCCAAGGGTTAATATCCCCTTATCAAAAAACTCCCTTTTTGCAGTTTTTTTTTAATGGAATTTTCTTTGGATGGACCAGCTGAGATTTGTCTTACTCTTTAATATAGAGTCTGCAGTCTCAAAGTTTATCTTTGGAATGAGAAATTATGCATAGAATATGTGAACGTCAAATAGGAAACTCGTTGTGTTCTCACCAGGACTGAACTGATCAGACTGGGATATTTATCCTGTGGAGCCTCTTTGATGTAAAGGCATTTCTTTGAAGTGATGAAGCAAAACAATTTTAAGACTCCTCTCCACATGATAGACAATGGGTTTTAACAGTTGCATTTCCTTACTGGTATTTTAAATCACATTTCCATCTGGCAAATGCTGCATCCATTAACATTTTAATCATGCTTCCCGCCACCATCAAAGGGAATCCTGCATCAATGAGCCTGTGGACAGCAAACCCCTGCCTGCTTCACGCAGATGGAATGTCATTGGCCCACCATTTTGTACTGAGTGAGCAGAGCATTTTGCATTTTATACCCTTGTGGGGGGGGGGCGCTAAATTGGATAGCCCCCGAAAACAGGAGCGGGGGTCGCGATGCGCGATTACCCCGCACCTGTTCAAAGTAATGCAGGCAGCACACCACCTTCATGCTGCCGGCTCATTATCATGATTGCTGTGTGCAGCTAGGGCTAACTGCGCTGTTCATTGGCTGCATGCATCAGCAGGGGGCTCAATATTGTTACTTGCTAGCACTACTTAAAGCTAACCTGCACCTCTTAAAGGGAAGGTACATTGTAGCTGCTGGAGGTGCTGACATCATTCAGAATAATGCTGTGCA
Organism: Somniosus microcephalus; assembly: GCF_052327205.1. Classification (NCBI taxonomy): domain Eukaryota; kingdom Metazoa; phylum Chordata; class Chondrichthyes; order Squaliformes; family Somniosidae; genus Somniosus; species Somniosus microcephalus. The sequence goes on along the minus strand of NC_140997.1, from coordinate 163,601,246 downwards.
ACAAAGAACAATGGCTGACCATGGGAGAGAGCGGCACCAAGGTTTTCCGACACTGCACTGGAGGTCTTGGTGGAGGAGGTGGAAAGGAGAAGAGATGTCCTGTATCCACAGGGGAGCATGAGGCCCTCCACACACACGATGAGAAGGCAATGGGAACAGATAACCGCGGATGTTAATGCTAGGAGTGCAGCCCCCAAGGACCTGGATGCAGTGTCGCAAGAAGTATTTTACACAGAGCCTGGGCAGAAAGGGGCTTTCTAGGTTTCCTCCTTCCTTCCTCTTCCTCCTCTTCCGCCTCCTCCTCCTCCCCGTCCTCCTCTTCCTCCTCCTCATACTTCACCTCCTCCTCCTGCTCCTCAGCTTCCCGCCTGATAGGTGGTGGCAAGGGCCGTTCCCTCATGATGGCTAGGTTTTGCAGCATGCAGCATAGCACCTCAAATCTTGAGACCCGCTCAGCCGAGCACTGCAGGGCTCCTACAGAGCAGTCCTGGCAGAGAAATCCTTGCTTCAGCATGCCAATGGTCTGCTCTATCACATTTCTTGTGGCAGCATGGCTCTCATTGTGTGCATGCTGCGCACGTGTGCTTGGGTTGCGAACCGGAGTGATGAGCCATGTTGTTTGTGGATAGCCCTTGTCGCCCAATAGCCTCCCTTTGGTTTGCCGTGGTGGCTGAAATACAGCTGGCACAGCGAACTGCCGCAGAATGAAGGCATCGTGATTGCTGCCAGGATACCAGGCATTGATCTGCATGGCGCCTTGCCTATGGCCACACACCAACTGGAGGTTGAGGGAGTGGAATCCCTATCGGTTCCGGTGCATGGAAGAGTTGACAGGCGGTGCCCACAAATCAACGTGCGTGCAGTCAATGGCACCCTGCACCATGGGGAAGCCTGCAAACCTTGCAAACCCTCGGGCTCACTCCACCTGCTGGCCTCTGGTTAGAGGGAATGAAATGAAGTTATCTCTCTTTGAATAGAGAGCCTCAGTGGGCTCCCTTATGCAACAGTGGACGGCAAACTGCGAGATGTGGTGAATATCTCCAGCCCCAGCCTGGAAGGAGCCAGATGCATAACATTTCATAGCCACCATCACCTTCCCAGCCACTGGCAATGCGGTCCTTGCCCTGCTCTGAGGTTGCAGTTGTGGCTCCAGCAGCTGGCAGAGTTCAGTGACGGTCTCCTTAGTGAAGCACAGATGTCTGAAATATTGGTCATCGCTGAGATTCAGGTAGGAGAATTGCTATAGGAACTCCCTGGGTGGATTATTTTTTTTAATTCATTCCTGGGATGTGGGCATCACTGGCAAGGCCAGCATTTATTGCCCATCCCTAATTGCCCTTGTGAAGGTGGTGGTGAGCCGCCTTCTTGAACCACTACAGTCCTTGTGGTGAAGGTACTCTTACAGTGCTGTTAGGGAGGGAGTTCCAGGATTTTGACCCAGCGACGATGAAGGAACAGCGAAATAATTCCAAGTCAGGATGGTGTGTGACTTGGAACTGGAGGTGGTGGTGTTCCCATGCGTCTGCTGCCCTTGTCCTTCTAGGTGGAAGAGGTCGCGGGTTTGGGAGGTGCTGTCGAAGAAGCCTTGGCAAGTTGCTGCAGTGCATCTTGTAGATGGTACACACAGCAGCCACGGTGCGCTGGTGGTGGAGGGAGTGAATGTTTAAGGGGGTGGATGGGGTGCCAATCAAGTGGGCTGCTTTGTCTTGGATGGTGTTGAGCTTCTTGAGAGTTGTTGGAGCTGCACTCATCCAGGCAAGTGGAGAGTATTCCATCACACTCCTTGTAGATAGTGGAAAGGCTTTGGGGAGTCAGGAGGTGAGACACTCACCACAGAGTACCTAGCCTCTGACCTGCTCTTGTAGCCACAGTATTTATGTGGCTGCTCCAGTTAAGTTTCTGGTCAATGGTGATCCCCAGGATGTTGATGGTGGGGGATTTGGCGATGGTAATAACATTGAATGTCAAGGGGCGGTGGTTAGACTCTCTCTTGTTGACTTCTCCCTCCTCCTCCTCCCTCTTCTAGCACTTTGTCCTACTCTACATGGCCTCTGCTCATTCTCCCAGTCATGCTCGATTTCACGAGGAAGTGCATCCATGTCTGGGAGCAACTGGTTTGTGCAGAAGGTTTGAAGTCAGCAAAAAGTACTTCAGCACCTGCCACACCACTCTCTGTAGACTGTTGAAACTTGAAACAACGAAAGAAAGCACCCAAAACGTATAGGGCTAAAAATTCAGTTTGGGGCGCCAAACTCGCCTGGGTGCCGGACTTACCGCTGCGAGCGGAGCCACTTGCGCCATCCGGATATTCAGTTTCTGCGCCCCAAATGGAAGCGGGCCGCTAATCGAGGCTTCCCGCGCCCCGCTTGGGGCGCTGAAACTGAATATCGGCGCCCTAAGGGCCGCAGCGCCACACGCTGTGGCACGGCACGCTGCGGTACTGCAGGCCTTCCTCCCACTGTTAAGGGGGAGGTGCCTACAACAGCATGATCCCCGCTCGCGAGTGCCGGCAAATGAGCCCGGCACCAAGGAGAAGTGCCGGGCACTCGGGAAACAGCCGGCAATGCCGCGGGGGCGGGTGTAGGAGGCCGGGGACGGAGGTGCTGGCAGGCGGCCGCCGAAAAACCTGCCGGCCGCACCTCCACCTTAACTAGCGCCACTACCGCCATAGGTAGGCCCCTGTGTACCGGTCGCTATTTGCGGCTGGCGCTGAAGAGGCGGGCGCGACCAAATATGGTCATCGGGGTGGGAGCGGGGCGTTGCACACACCGATGACGTCATCGGTGGTGGCGCAGCGCTACAGGCTAACGCTGCCATTAGCGCCCTGCTATATATCGCGGTAGGTTTGGCCAGTGGCGCAAAAGCCACTGAGTGCCCTCTTTGGGCGCAAACTGGTGGCGCAGGCCACTGAATTTCTAGGCCATAGAATTTAAGCAACATCCTGAAGTAATCAACCAGCAACTAACCTATAAGTATTTGATTATCACATTAAATAGCGCTGGTAAGTGGTCCTTCATACTGCTTAATGGGTGTTCAGCTGTACGAGGTTAAGAGAGGGTGTAGGCTGGAGTGTGGAGCTCCAAAATGGCAGCGCTGGTGTCAAATCAGAGTTGCATGCTGATTGATGTCATGATCTGCCTGCTCTGCATACTTCCAGTGGAGATAAGTGCGCGCGCCCTGACCCCTTTACCAAGATGGTGTCCGGCGTGCTTTGCATCAGAAGTGTGCATGTGCATGCTGTTGCCATTTGGAAACCCTAAGAGCTTTCATTTGGGTGCTAACAAACCCAATTTTACCCCCTTGCTCTTTGAACAATACCGCACCAAACAGAAATTTGTATTATTGTTGCAACTGGTCTGTTTACAGAAAACGGTTGTCAAGCCATATGCATGAGGAAGAAATGTCAGGAAAAATCTCAAACTTGTAATCAGTGTCAGTGTAGGTGGGATAAATGTCAATGGCAAAGCAACCAGGCTGTTTGAAGTTTAAATGATATTACCTGAAGCAAAAGGCAGTGCTGTGAGTACAATGTCAGAAATTGATTCCAAAGTGGTGAAGGACCCATATTATAATATTTTAATGAGGGCTCCGCAGTTCACAGGTAGCAGCCGAGGATGGTTAAAAGTCGCACCACCCAATACGATGGCCAGTGCACTCCTGCGAGAGATTGGGCATTGGAGATCACGTCCCAAAATTCGATTCCCCACACCCCCATGCTCATTTTATGCCCCTAAATGGGTGCAGTGGTGTTGAATTACTCCCCCATTATTCTTGCTACACACTGTCCCAGACTGACACAACGCTGAAGACCTTGGGGTCCTCCCTGGGAACCCTTAGCAAACCCAAGCGTCCACTGACACCAGTCTGAAAATGAATACGGTTGAGTGCAGCGTTACATTGCTGGTCAGGGATAGCTCAATGTGTTACGTCCGTGTAATAATCAGACACAGACTGCGGAGAACGGTACAACGGTGTTTACTCAATGTGGCTCAGACTGCAACTGATCTGTACAGATTACTACTCAGTGTTATATACAGGTGTGGTCACTGCTGGTACTGCAGTATACATGAGCTGTAAAACATAGTTCCCCCCTTAAAGGTACAGACAATACAATTCCTCCCCTTTTAGATTAACAGTACCATAACACTCATTTAACAATTAAATATCAAACTAATTACAATGAACACTTTTAACATGCAACATTAGCTGAAAATAGTCTATTTATATATTCAGTCTTTGGGGAGGCTTCCTGATCCTTTCTGGATAGCGCCTTTCCCGAGTGTCTTGCTCTTGGTGCGGAGGCGATTCTGGCCCCCTGTCGTCGGTTGGTTCATCAGCTTCCGATGCTACTGTTTCTGGGGTAGATGCAACCTGTACATCGGGTTCATCACCAGGTACGTATGGGCGAGGCATGGGGTTGACTTGTTCCTGTGACTCTAGGATCTGGTCAGCATGGCGTCTCACGATGCTCTCCCCAACGTCCACTGTGTACATTAGTGGCCCCTGCGGTGTGCATATCGTTCCTGGCTGCCATTTTTCTGTTCGGTAGTCGCGAGCCAAGACTGGTTGCCCTACATTGAAGCTCCTTGTTGGCTTCTCATCGATGTGCTGGAATTGCTTACTCTCAACATCTCTTCGTACGTTTGGTCTGAGCAAATCCAGGTGAGATCTTAACCTTCGGTTAAAGAACACCATGGCTGGGGCTTGGTTGGTGACTGCATGTGTTGCATTCCGGTAGGCGAACATGAAATTGTCCACCTTGTGCTGCAGCAGAATGTTGTCATTGTACATAGCCTTTATTGCCTTCTTAAAGGTTTGTACGAACCTCTCAGCCAATCTATTTGTGGCTGGATGATACGGGGCGGATGTGTAATGCCTTACCCCATTCTTTTTCAAGAACCTCCGGAACTCTTCGGACACAAACTGTGGTTCGTTGTCGGAGCAAATCTGTTCTGGCAAGCCATTCCTGGCAAAAATGGTCCGTAGGACTGCAATAGTTTTCTCCATGGTGGTGGAGGACATTTTGATCACCTCAGGCCATTTCGAGTGCGCATCGACGGCTATTAAAAACATTGAGTCCATGAATGGACCAGCAAAATCAATATGCACCCGTTGCCATGGAGATGAGGGCCACTCCCATGGGTGTAGAGGGGCCTGTGGTGGTGCATTTTGGACTTTCTGGCATCCTGAGCAGCTCTTGGTCAGGTCCTCAATTTGTTTATCGGTTCCCGGCCACCACACATAAGCCCTGGCTAGGCATTTCATTTTAACCCCTCCCAGATGACTCTCATGAAGCTCATTGAGCACTCTATTCCCTTAACTTGTGTGGAATTACCACTCGGGATCCACACATCAAGGTACCCCGGCACACTGACAGCTGTTCTCTCCTTGTCGAGAATGCTGGCAACAGTGAGCCGCCATGTGCTGGCCATCCCTTCACCGTCAAATCATATACCCGAGTCAGTGTCGGGTCATTTCGGGTTTCCTTTTCGATACAAGCATTAGTTACCGGTAAGTATTCAACTTTGGTCGAGTGGCATATTTCAACAGGATCCACTGCTGGTGCTTCCTCCGCAGTAGGCAGTGGCAGGCGTGATAGCCCATCAGCATTTCGATGCTGTTTCGTGCCTTTATATTCAATCTCATAGTGGTGCACCCCTAGAAAAAGTGACCATCTTTGTAGTCGTTGCGCAGCCATCACCGGAACGCCCTTCTTTGGATTAAAAATGGAGACAAGAGGCTGGTGATCAGTCAGCAAGGTGAATTTCTGCCTGTGCAGATAGTGATTGAAGTTTTTCACTCCCCACACTAGGCTGAGGGCCTCCCTGTCAATCTGGGCATAGTTACGCTCGGCTGAGGTTAGTGATCGTGACGCAAAGGCTATTGGCCTCTCTGAGCCGTCCGAGAATTTGTGCGACAGCACCGCTCCAATGCCGTAGGGTGACGCATCACATGCCAACTGAATTGGTAATGCCAGGTTGTAATGGGCCAATACCTCTTTCGATGTGATTAGTGTTATGCTCTTCTGGAAAGCTCGTCTACATTCATCACTCCACTTCCATGGCACCCCAGTTTGCAGTAGGGTGTTCAGTGGGTGTAGTATTGCAGACAAATTTGGCAAGAACTTATGGTAGTAGTTTACCAGCCTGAGGAACGACCTCAGTTGTGACACATTTTCCAGTGCTGGAGCCTTGACTACTGCCTCAATCTTCTCTGGGGACTTATGTAACCCCTCTTTATCGATAACGTGGACACAATACGAGATCTGTTTTCTAAAAAACTCGCATTTGGGGCGGTTGGCTCGGGCCCATATTCCTGCAATCTAGTGAGCACCTGCTCCAGGTTGGCAAGGTGATCACTGTCATTTTCGCCCGTGACCAGGATGTCATCCAAATAACACTGGGTCCCTGGGATCCCTTGCAGGACTTGTTCCATTGCCCTCTGCCAAACAGTCGGAGCTGGTGCTACCCCGAATACCAGCCGGTTGTATTGGTAGAGACCTTTATGGGTGTTGATTGTGAGGTATTTTTTGATGCTTCTTCTACCTCCATTTGCAGATACGCCTGGGCCAGATCAATCTTAGTGAAGCGTTTCCCTCCAGAGAGCAAGGCGAAAATATCTTCAATCCGCGGAAGTGGATATTGTACGGTGTGAAGGACCGGGTTCACTGTTACCTTAAAGTCCCCACAGATGCGAACCTTCCTTGGTCCCCTAGGTGTGCTGCTCACCGACTTTTTCATCACAGGGACTATGGGTGTAGCCCACTCGCTCCAGTCTACCTTGGACAGAACACCTGAGCGTTCCAGACTCTCCAGCTCTGCTTCGACGGCTGGGCGGATTGCATAAGGTACCGGTCTGGCCTTAAAAAATTTTGGGCTTGCGTTTTCTTCAATTTTAATCATCGCTGTCATGCCTTTTAGTGTTCCGAGTCCTTGCTGGAACACTTCTTTCGCGTCAGTTAGGATCTTTGACAGTCGCCCAGGTGTGACGTCGTCATCCTTTTTGTCAGCCGCAGTCAGTGCCTGTATGGAATGCCAATCCAGTTGTATTTTCCGGATCCATTCACGTCCCAGTAATGGTGGTCCTCCATCTTGCAATACATACAGGTCTAGTTTTGGTGTTTCCTTACCGTTATATATAATGGTCACCCTTATTTTTCCTTTGGGGTAGACTTCTTGCCCCGTGTACGTCTTCAAAATAAATTTTGTGTCTCTCAAGGGTATGTGTGAGAATAGCCGCTCGTAGTCCCGTCAGTTTATGACTGTTAGGGCTGATCCTGTGTCCAATTCCATCTTTACCTGGACTCCTGCTATCTTGAGAGTGACCCAAATGTTCAGTGATCCTCCGTTGTGATCACATTATGTAGTTTCAGACAACTCAGTTCCCTGCTTTTGGAATCGTTATCACTCTTTTGTTCGTCTGAACTATTCTCCGTCATCTTATGTACCTTCTTGTACTTTCCTTTGGTAGGTTTCTTATTGCTGGTTTTCTTTCCCGACCTGCAGACTCATGCTATGTGTCCTACTTTTCCACACTGTCTGCACACTTTGTCTTTGAACCAGCAATCATTCTGGTCGTGTGTTGTTCTGCCGCAGCGATAGCACTTCTCTGTTCCATATGACATTTCGTTTGTGCCATATTCTTGCAGTCTCTGTTGTATCTCTGCAGCGCCCCGTGCTGCTGCTTCATATGATACCGCAATGCTGAAAGCCTTTTCCAGCATAAGGTCCTTTTCAGATAAAAGCCGTTTCTGGGTTCCTTCACTTTGAAGCCCACAAACAAACTTGTCCCTTAAGGTATCTGCCAATCCTGCTCCAAACTAGCAGTGTTTCGATAGTTTGCGCAGTTCTGTTAAATAATCAGCATTGCTTTCATCCTTATGCTGGTTCCGTTTGTGAAACTTGAATCTTTCTGCTATCAGCAGCGGTGTGGGGTTTAAATGTTCCTTTAGTATCGTTACTATGTCTTCAAAACTCTTTTCCATTGGCTTCGTTGGGGTTACTAGATTTCGTAATAAACCATACGTCTTTGCACCCATTAAATTTAACAATACCGACGCTTTCTTGTCATCTGACACCTCATTTGCCTTGCAGTACACCTCTATTCGTTCGACATATGCAGTCCAATCTTCGACTTCATTGTCAAATGCGGTGATACTGCCACTCTTCGGCATTTTGGGTGTGGTTTAAAATGGTGTCTCCCAATGGCTTAAAATGGTGCCTCCCGCGCTTTCCGTCCTCCCCCGCTGCTGCCAACGCTGCTCCCGGTGGCTCTCATGGCAATGGCGGCACCCTGTAAGTTTCACGCGCTTCTCTCTCTCCCTCTCTCCGACGCTGCTCGGCCCCTGAACACCGGATGCGCCCTGTGCGCTCTGCCCTCTCTCTCTCTCCCCCGTCGACGCTGCTCAGCCCTTTGCTGTGCCGCTCGGTCGGGCTCTAGCCCGCCGCTGTCCGGGAAGGGTCTGCGCACTACCTGTTGCCAGCCCGTTTCGCTGGACCACCTCGACTGGAAAGCCAAGCCTGGCTCTCGACAGCCTCCCCCGCAATTCTCGAGTCTCTGCTGGATGACTGGGCGGTTGCCCGTGGTCGACGCCAGAGTCTCTGGCCTTGACCTCCAATCCACTGATCTCCAGGAACGAATCCCCAGGAGGTGATGCAGAGTTGCAGGTAGGTTCGAACCTGCCTCGTTGCCAATGTTGCGTCCATGTAATAATCAGACACAGACTGCGGAGAACGGTACAACGGTGTTTACTCAATGTGGCTCATACTGCAACTGATCTGTACAGATTACTACTCAGTGTTATATACAGGTGTGGTCACTGCCGGTACTGGAGTATACATGAGCTGTAAAACATAGTTCCCCCCCTTAAAGGTACATACATTACACAATGGATGATTAATTGGGCAAATCATGAGAACATAAGGAATAGGATTAGGAGTAGGCCATTTGGCCCTTCAAGCCTGCTTTGCCATTCAATGAGATCTTAGCGGTGCAGTAGAGGTAGTAAAGAAAGCAAACCACTCATGATATCTGAGCAGACACACATTCACATCCCTCTCTCCCCTCCCCAGTGAGAGTGAGCAGGCTGACATAGAATTGTTTAAGAAGGTAAACGAGGCTGCCAAGAAAAGCAAGGTTGTACTCATTAGCCATTTCAATTAGCCACCAACAAAACAAACAGAACAAGGGCTACCTCAGGGGAGTGGGGGTTCGTGGTGGGGCTGCGGGGGGCGGTGGCATGGAAATTAATTCATAAAAGTAATCAGACAGACTGCTTTTAAACCCTTTTAAACCTACAGGGCACTGTAGCTAATAATATATTAAATCCAGTGTTTGGCAGCAAACCAGCAATATCAAAAAACCTGGCAGAACATAAATCAGAGCTGGGTCAAGCTTGCTACAAGACAGCTACAATGGTTAGATTGATTTTATACTTCTATTAAGACTAAAATACTATGCAGGTACTTGGAAGTAATGGAAGTCAAGATACATTTTATAGTTGATGACTGCAGGAAAACAATGGAATAGAATTTCAATCAGACAGCTTAACCCTACTTTCAAGAACAAACATAGTGGCGTCATGGAATTCGAGCAGATCAACAATAAGAACAAAAACAAAAAGAACATAACATGGTCCTAGCATGCTGCTGCTTTACTTTATAATAATTAGGCAACAATATTCTCAGGACAACAGTTCCAATATTAAAATGGCACCATCATGATGAATGATGTGCGTAAGAGGTCTGTATTAAATAACTTGACATTGAGAGAAAACCAGAGCTGCAGAAAGCACGTAGTGGTTATATGTGACATCATGATAAAGGCAAATACTAAAAATAGTAAAACAAGAGCGCTGAACTTTAGGATGGCAGACTCTAGTGCTGTGAAGGAGGCACTAGAGAGGATAATTTGGAAACATCATGAATAGGAAAGAGAAATTACATTTTTAAAGGTTGTATTTTAGGACAGAAAATACTAATTTATTTTTGAGTAACAAGAGATTCATATCTAGCATCTTGCCCAGCTGATTGAATAGAGAGGCCATGAAAGTTACAAGTAAAGCTTAAAGGATCTAATAAATTGACAAGGGAGGAATGGAGAGGACAGACATTTTGAGGCCCCACTCGCAATGTGGATTCTCAGTGACAGGAGCAGAGGTGCAGGATTGAGAGGACCGTGATGTTTGTAGCCCTATCTCTGACCTATGCTGGTGCTCCGGGAGCACAGCCTTGCAACTACTGCTCTAAAAAGGCACCCTAAAGCAATAAAATTAGGGATAAAAAGAGAAACTTAAGAAAAAGGTTAAGAGCGACATCAAGGATAACCAAAATGCCTTTCAGTTATAAGGAAGGCAGCTAGTCAAAGGCAAATAATGTGGATTGTAATGTTAGATAAATATTCAGAAGTTTAGCTGGAAGAGGAGAGTGAGAAACTTTGCAGAAACTATCTTTAGGGGATTAAATGTGTTGAAGTCAATACATGGTATAAAGACAGGGGGAAAAATTGAGATGGTTTGCGCCTCTTGTTAGCACCCCTAGAAATCCCCTAGCGCCTGGGCGCAGTGACACTAATGCCTGCCGTGAAATTCAGTGGGAGGTTAGCGGCGGCAGTAGCCAGTAGCACCCCACGCCACTGCACCGCCGGCGATGACGTCATCGCTGAGCGACGCGACCACTTAGCGTCCTGAGGTATAAATTCAGCTGCACCCCGCAAAGCTGCCGCGTGCGATGTCAGTGACGATCTCGCAGGTCGCAAACTGGGCCGAGCTCCACTCACGAAGCGGTAATTAAAGGGGAAGCCCGGCTGTGCCCTGCACCGCCATTTCATTGTTTTGGTCTACCTCCAGGTCGGCCCCTTGTGGCGGCCCTTGGTGTGGGCCGTGGCCGCCATCGGCACCATGCCGCCCTGGTAGGCTAGTGGAGGCTGTCAAACAAACTGCAGAGTGCACCGTGGCCTTCCCCTCTAATGGAAGGGGAGGGGGCGATGAAACGTGTCAGCGCTACACGGAGCAGCCGCGAAGTGCTCCGGCGCTACCACGCTTTGCGCCCCAGACACCGCCCTGAGAGGAAGTGGAGCGCCTGAGATAGTGTTCCCCTTCCTTGCCGGGACGGTATGCCCAATTTAGCGGCCAGGGCGGTACTCCTGCGCCAAGCGCTAAATGGCTGGCGCTAATTCGGTTACCGCCCCCAAATGGGGCGTAACCGAATTTTTCCCCCATGTGGAAAGAATAGGCTTGATGGGTTGAATTATCTTTGTGTTCGATGTTTTCTTTTGTTCTTAATATGCAAGGCTGGGAACAGATTGACTAAGACGTCAAATGAAGCTACAATGATCACTTGGTAAAGGTTGATAAAGTAAAAATCATGAGAAAAGTTGGGAAATTGAAAATCCATGAGGAACTGGGACCCAATGGAATATAGGAAGGATTCACAGAAAGAAGATACCTTCCCTTCCCAAGGACTAGAAGATTGCTAATGTATTGCTGACATATAAAACAAAAATAAATCAGTTAGGTGACTGCACTATAGACCAAATAGTTTAACTAATGAGAAAAATTGTTTCAGAGCATTATACAAAATGTAATCAGTGATCATCATACATTAAAAGTAGAGACTATCGAAGGCAGTCAGCATAGCTTCAAGGGGAAAGGCTCACACCTGACACATTCATCTTACTTCTTTGAGGATGTGACTTAATTGCGTAATAGATAGTCAGTACTTCAAAGTCACACATTATATTTTAACCCCAGTAAGGGCACTTGACATAAATGGACATTGGCTAATTGGACAGGAAATTGGTTAGACAAAAGACTAAAGAGGCTGATTGTGGGAATGTACACAGTTCTTATTGGAGAGCAGTGATAAATGCCATTCAACAATAAATGGCACTTGTTTCTTGACTACCTACCCTCTTCATTATTGATTAAGAGATACAATTGTTGGTAATACTATTGAAAATGACACTAAACTCCCTGAGGAGACATCACGTGTAGCAAAAGCTGACACTATTTGAAAAAATTTGGGCATGTTCAGCACTTGGGCTGAATACTGGCAAATTGTATTTAATTTGGAAAAAGCCTAGATAAATCATTTAGGTGTGCAACTACAAGGAGACATTTATTGAAGGATACTGAACATGAAAATAAGACTTGAGAATAGTTATTGATTTGCCCCTGAAAATGTTCAAACAATATGAAATGATAATCAACAGGATGGACATAGTATTATGCTGTAACAACAGAGGCAGTGAGACCAAAACTGGTCACGGTATAACTCATTAATGAGACCATCCTTAGAATTTTGGATCTGGTTGTTGTCTAGAAGTGCACCTCAATTTAGAAAAACTGGGGGTAGTTTTAACTTTTGGTGATCGTGTAAAACGGGCAATATTGGATCGGTCACCTGTTATATACCTCTCCCAATTTTCCATTTCATCGGGAGAGGTGTACAATGGGTGGTCGGTGTAATATTTTACACTACTGGTAAAAGTGAAAATCACCCCCTGATGTGAGAATTAGAAACCCAAAAGGTAAGGGATCTGATGGAGCTGACAATCTCCAATTGTAGATCCTTGAGTATGCTATGTACGAGGCCAAGTCATACTTATGGCTAGTGACATTAAATAAAGGGTATTCACCAGTGTGAGTCCATGGCAATAGACTGCTTGAGCTCAGTTTAGCTTTTCCACTTTCCTTCCTTTGTCAGATCTGAACTAAGTGGTGTTTTGTCCCTGTGAGTGGCAGGACATCCATATCAATGTACTCCTCCCGCAAGCACCAGGGAACTAAAACATACCATGGATTTGTAAAATATATATCAATCTAAACTTCTGAAACAACAACAAAAAAGGATGATGGCTGGTAAATTAAATGCAGTACTCATTCAGTGTATAAAAACATTGCTTGACTGCGATAGCATGTACTCAACCTAGTGCTTTAACTGAATTTAGTTGAAGGCATATTGGCCATAACCGATGATAAATAAGAATACTTCAATATGTAAACATGGTGCCCAGTAAATCTGTTTGAATGAACAAATGGGGATGAATTTTCACTTGTACTGATGGGCAGAAAGCAGGCGGTAGTGGATGGACTGCCAATTTACACACCACCCGTATTCCGTTTCCATCAATGGAAATGGAAATGGGGCGGTGTAGAATAGCTGGTTGATCCACTACTGCCCTTTCCCTATCCCACAGTGAAAGTGAAGATTCGCCCCACTGTCTCTCACACAAACGTTTCAAATGGTGTCCAACTCATACAAAATAAACTGTACCTGTAGGATATTAATTTTGGGAAACTTGTATTTAAACATTTTTTTTTATTCGTTCATGGGATGTGGGCATCGCTGGCAAGGCCAGTATTTATTGCCCATCTCTAATTGCCCTTGAGAAGGTGGTGGTGAGCTGCCTTCTTGAACCGCTGCAGTCCGTGTGGCGAAGGCACTCCCACAGTGCAGTTAGAGAGGGAGTTCCAGGATTTTGACCCAGCAACGATAAAGGAACAGGGATAAATACTTCCACATCAGGATGGTGTGTGACTTGGAGGGGAACTTGGAGGTGTTGATGTTCCCATGCGCCAGCTGCCCTTGTCCTTCTAGGTGGAAGAGTTCATGGGTTTGGGAGGTGCTACCGAAGATGCCTTGGCGAGTTGCTGCAGTGCATCCAGTAGATGGTACACACTGCAGCCACAGTACGTCAGTGGTGGAGGAAGTGAATGTTTAAGGTGGTAGATGGGGTGCCATTAAAGCTGGCTGCTTTGTCCTGGATGGTGTCGAGTTTCTTGAGCGTTGTTGGAGCTGCACTCATCCAGGCAAGTGGAGAGGATTCCATCACACTCCTGACTTGTGCCTTGTAGATGGTGGAAAGGCTTTGGGGAGTCAGGAGGTGAGACACTTGCCGCAGAATACCCGGCTTCTGACCTGCTGTTGTTGCCACAGTATTTATGCAGCTGGTCCAGTTAAGTTTCCGGTCAATGGTGACTCCCAGGATATTGAGGGTAGGAGATTCAGCGATGGTAATGCCGTTGAATGTCAAGGGACAGTGACGAGATGCTTGCTTTTTGGATATAGTCATTGCCTGGCACATGTGTGGAGCGAATGTTACCTGCTGTTGTGTATGTACCTTTAAGGGAATAACTGGTGTCAGACTGCAGTACCGGCAGTGACCACCCCTGTATAAAAGGCCCTAGCAGGCTTCTGTAGTTTCAGTTTCCAGGTTGTCTCCATTCAGTAAAGACTTGTTATAATCAACTCCTGCAGTCCGTGTCTCAATTATACACGGACATAATACTGGCGACGAGTAAGAAACGAACTTACCTGCAACTTGGCAGCACCTCAGATGATGTTATTGAAGGTCGAAGCCAGAAGAAAGAAAAAAAAAAAAAATAATAATCCAAAGAAACTCGAGAAACAGGCGTCGACCGTGGGCAACCGCCCTCCAAATCATTGAATTGAAAAGTGCAGGAGAGACTGTCGAGAGCCAGGCTTGGTCTCCAGTCTGTGGTTTCCCAGCTAATTGGGCTGGTGGCAGGTAGTGCACTGATCCTTCCTGGGCTGCGGCGGGCTAGAGCTCGATCGGGTGGCTCTGCAATGGGGCCAGGCAGCGAGTCGGGAAGCAAAGAGAGAGAGAGAGGGTGGAGCAAACAGGACGCGGCCGGTGCTTCGCAGCCGGGCAGCGTTCGGACCTAAGAAGAGGGAGGGAAGTGTCCCAGAGGGTCCGCTCCACGACGGGAATGGTTCTTCAATTAACGGAGCAAATATTGAAGCGCGATAGAAAAATAAAAATACCGTGGACAGCGGCGTTGGCAGCAGCGGCAGCGGTGGGAAAGCACGGGAGGCGCCATCTTAACTCGGCGGGGAAGAAGGAAAAGCACAGGAGGTGCCATTTTGATCCATCGGGGATGAAGGCAAAGCGCGGGAGGCACCATCTTAGATTTTCAAGATGCCAAAGACTGGCGATATCACTGCCTTCGATAATGCAATAGAAGACTGGACCACGTATGTGGAAAGAGTCGAGGTATATTGCGAGGCAAACGAAATAGCCGATGAGAAAAAGGCATCGGTATTGCTAAATTTAATGGGCGCAAGAATGTACGGCCTATTGCGGGACCTGATTACTCCAGCCAAACCGAAGGCGAAGAGTTTTAATGAAATTGTTGCTATCCTACAGGAACACCTAAATCATACACCGCTGCTGATAGCAGAAAGATTTAAATTCCACAGGAGAAATCAGCATAAAAATGAGAGCAATGCTGATTACCTTATGGAACTACGCAAGCTATCAAAGCACTGCCAGTTCGGAGCAGGACTGGCAGATACCTTACGGGACAAATTTGTCTGTGGACTCCTGAGTGAAGGAACCCAGAAGAGGTTACTCTCAGAGAAAGAGCTGACGCTAGATAAGGCTTTCAGCATGGCAGTATCGTATGAAGCAGCAGCAAGGGGAGCTGCGGAAATACAACAAAAGCCACAGAAATACGGCACCCATGAAATGACACGGGGATTTGCAAAATGTTATCGCTGCGGCAGAACAAACCATGACCAGAAGGACTGCTGGTCCAAGGACAAAATATGCAGGCAATGCGGAAAGATGGGACACATTGCACGAGTTTGCAGGTCTGGGAAGAAGACCAATGATAACAAAAAGGCTACTAAGGAACCGTACAGGAAAGTACAAAAGATGACGGACAGTAGTTCCGAAGACCAGATGAGCGATAGCGAATCCGGGAACAAGAGACTAAGCTGTCTCAAACTTCACAACGTAATCGCAAAAGAGGATCACCGAACCATTTGGGTCACCCTCACGATAGCAGGGTTCCAAGTCAAAATGGAATTGGATACAGGATCAGCTCTAACCGTCATGAATCGACGAGACTACGAGCGGCTATTCTCACACATACCCTTGAGAGAGACATCCATTGTCTTGAGGACGTATACGGGGCAAAAAGTATACCCCGGAGGAAAAATAAGTGTGCCTGTCGAATACAATGACAAGAAAATACGGAAATTGTATCTCTACATTCTGCAAGATGGTGGACCACCGTTATTGGGACGTGAATGGATCAGAAAGATAAGTTTAGACTGGCACTCCATTCAGGCACTGACGGTGGCTGGTAAAAAGGAAGACGACGTCACTCCTGGACGATTGTCAACAATCTTAGCTGACGCCAAAGAGGTATTTCAACAAGAACTGGGCACCCTTAAAGGCGTAACTGCCTCGATAAAAATAGAGGAGAATGCAATTCCCAAGTTTTTCAAAGCAAGACCGGTACCATATGCAATTCGCCCAGCCGTCGAGGCAGAGCTGGAGAATCTGGAGAAGGCAGGCGTGTTATCTAAGGCAGACGGGAGCGAGTGGGCGACACCCATCATTCCTGTCATGAAGAAAACGTTAAACAATAAGTCTGAGGAGCCAAGGAAGGTTTGCATCTGTGGGGACTTCAAGGTGACGGTGAACCCAGTCCTTCACACAGTACAATATCCTCTTCCAAGGATAGAAGATATCTTCGCCTCGCTATCTGGAGGGAAGCGTTTTACAAAAATTGACCTAGCACAAGCATATTTGCAGATGGAGGTTGATGAATCCTCTAGGAAGTATCTCACGATAAACACTCACAAAGGTCTTTACCAGTATAATCGACTGGTATTCGGAGTAGCATCAGCTCCGGCGATATGGCAAAGAGCGATGGAACAAGTCCTGCAAGGGATTCCGGGGACTCAGTGTTAATTGGACGACATCCTAGTGACAGGTGAAGATGACAGTGAACACCTTGCCAACCTAGAGCAGGTGCTCACTAAACTACGTGAACATGGGCTATGAGCAAATCGCCCTAAGTGCAAGTTTTTTAAGAAACAGATATCGTATTGTGGCCACGTGATTGATGAAGAGGGGTTGCATAAGTCCCCTGACAAAATTGAAGCGGTAGTTAAGGCTCCAGCGCCTGAAAATGTGTCGCAACTGAGGTCATTCCTCGGATTGGTGAATTACTACCATAAGTTTTTGCTGAATTTGTCCACAATTCTGCATCCACTGAATGCCCTGCTACAAACTGGAGTAGCATGGAAATGGAGTGATGAATGTAAGCGGGCCTTTCAGAAGAGTAAGGACCTAATCACTTCAAGAGAAGTATTGGCTCACTACAACCCATCACTACCGATAAGACTGGCGTGTGATACGTCTCCCTACGGTGTTGGGGCGGTACTGTCACATAAATTCCTTGATGGTTCTGAGAGGCCGATAGCTTTTGCGTCAAGCTCGTTAAATTCAGCCGAGCGTAACTACGCCCAGATTGACAGAGAGGCGTTCAGCCTGGTGTGGGGGGTGAAGAAGTTCAATCACTACCTGCACGGTCAGAAATTTACTCTACTAACTGATCATCAACCTCTCGTCTCCATTTTCAACCCTCAGAAGGGCGTACCAATAATGACGGCACAACAGCTACAGAGGTGGTCCCTTTTCCTAGGGGCACACCAATATGACATCGAGTACAAAGGAACTAAACAGCATGGGAATGCTGATGGATTGTCGCGCCTACTGTTGCCGACGGTGGAAAAAGAACTGGCAGTGGATCCAGTGGAGTTATTCCACTCGACTATAGTCGAATGTCTCCCTGTGACAAATTCAAACATAGAAAAGGAAACACAAAATGACCCGACACTCTCCTGGGTCTATGATTTAATGGTGAAGGGATGGCCAGCACATGGCGAACCATTGCTGCCAGCATTCTCGCCGAGAAGAGAACAGCTGTCAGTGTGCAGAGGAACCTTGATGTGTGGATCCAGAGTAGTAATTCCACCCAAATTGAAGGATAGAGTGCTCAATGAGCTTCATGAGGGTCATCTGGGAGGGGTAAAAATGAAGAACTTAGCCAGAGCGTTTGTGTGGTGGCCGGGAATCGATAGAGAAATCGAAGAGATGACCAAGAGCTGTACTGGATGCCAGAAGGTCCAAAACGCCCCACCACAAGCCCCTCTACATCCATGGGAGTAGCCCTCATCTCCATGGCAAAGGGTGCACATTGATTTTGCTGGTCCCTTTATGGACTCGATGTTTTTAATTGTGGTGGATGCACATTCAAAGTGGCCAGAGGTAATAAAAATGTCCTCAACCACCACAGAAAAAACTATCACAGTCTTACGAACCATATTCACCAGGAATGGGCTGCCTGAACAGATTTGCTCTGACAATGGACCACAATTTGTGTCTGAAGAGTTCCGGAGGTTCTTAAAGAACAATGGTGTTAAGCATTACACATCCGCCCCATATCATCCAGCCACTAATGGATTGGCTGAGAGGTTTGTTCAAACATTCAAGAAGGCTATCAAGGCAATGTGTAATGAAGATATACCCCTACAACACAAGGTGGATAACTTCTTGTTTGCCGACCGGAATGCGACACATGCGGTTACCAACCAAACTCCAGCCATGATGTTCTTCAATCGAAGACTACGATGCCGCTTGGATTTGGTTAAGCCAAACGTTAGAAGAGATGTGGAGAACAGGCAGTTTCAGAATATGAATGAAAGGCCGACCAGGAGTTTTAAGATAGGTCAACCAGTTTTGGCCCGGGACTACCGCACAGAGAAATTGCAGCCAGGAACGATCTGTACACGGCAAGGACCTCTAATGTATACCGTGGACGTTGGAGAGAGCATTGTAAGACGCCATGCTGGCCAGATTCTAGAGTCACTGGAAAACCTCAACTCCACACCACGATCTGATACACCTGCCGATGAAACCGAAGTACCAATTGCATCTACCGCAGAATCGGTGATATTGGAAGCAGACGAACCAAAGAACGACATTGATCCCGACTCAACCTTGCCAGAAGAACCTGATATCCCAAAGAGGCATTATCCAGACAGAATCAGGAAGCCTCCTCAAAGACTGAACTTATAATTGCTTAACTTCAACCAATGTATCTAGCAACCGTAATTGTAATTAGTTATTATTTAGTTGTTAAATGAATGTTATGTACTGTTTATCTAAAAGGGGAGGAATTGTTGTGTATGTACCTTTAAGGGAATAACTGGTGTCAGAC
The DNA here is from genome assembly GCF_052327205.1 of Somniosus microcephalus. Classification (NCBI taxonomy): domain Eukaryota; kingdom Metazoa; phylum Chordata; class Chondrichthyes; order Squaliformes; family Somniosidae; genus Somniosus; species Somniosus microcephalus. The sequence goes on along the minus strand of NC_140997.1, from coordinate 163,582,207 downwards.
TGCAGTACCGGCAGTGACCACCCCTGTATAAAAGGCCCTAGCAGGCTTCTGTAGTTTCAGTTTCCAGGTTGTCTCCATTCAGTAAAGACTTGTTATAATCAACTCCTGCAGTCCGTGTCTCAATTATACACAGACATAATACCTGCCACTTATCAGCCCAAGCCTGAATGTCATCCAGGTCTTGTTGCATGCGGGCATGGACTGCTTCATTATCAGAGGAGTTGCGAATGGCACTGAACACTGTGCAGTCATCAGCGAACATCCCCACTTCTGACCTTATGATGTAGGGAAGGTCATTGATGAAGCAGCTGAAGATGTTTGGGCCTAGGACTCTGCCCTGAGGAACTCCTGCAGCGATGTCCTGGGGCTGTGATGATTGACCTCCAACCAACTCAACCGTCTTCCTTTGTGCTAGCTATGGGTCCAGCCAGTGGAGAGTTTTCCCCCTGATTCCCATTGACTTCAGTTTTACTAGGGCTCCTTGATACCACACTCGGTTAAATGCTGCCTTGATGTCAAGGGCAGCCACTCTCATCTCACCTCTGGAATTCAGCTCTTTTGTCCATGTTTGTACCAAGGCTGTAATGAGGTCTGGAGCCAAGTGGTCCTGGCGGAACCCAAACTGTGCATCAGTGAGCATGTTATTGGTGAGTACGTGCTGCTTGATAACACTGTCGATGACAGCTTCCATCACTTTGCTGATGATTGAGAGTAGACTGATGGGGCGGTTGTTGGCCGGATTGGATTTGTCCTGTTTTTTTGTGGATAAGACATACCTGGGCAGTTTTCCACATTGTCAGATACATGCCAGTGTTCTAGCTGTACTGGAACAGCTTGGCTAGATACAATTAGTTCTGGAGCACAAGTCTTCAGTACGATAGCCGGGATGTTGTCGGGACCCACAGCCTTTGCTGTATCCAGTGCGCTCAACCGTTACTTGATATCATGTGGAGTGAATCGAATTGGCTGAAGACTGGCTTCTGTGATGGTGGCGACCTCAGGAGGAGGCCGATATGGATCATCCACTCGGCACTTCTGGCTGAAGATGGTTGCAAACGCTTCAGCTTTGTCTTTTGCACTCATGTGCTGAGCTCCACCATCATTGGGGATGGGGATATTCTTGGAGCCTCCTCCTCCCGTTAGTTGTTTTATGGTCCATCACCATTCACGACTGGATGCGGCAGAACTGCAGAGCTTTGATCTGATCTGTTGATTGTGGGATCGTTTAGCTCTGTCTATAGCATGCTGCTTCCGCTTTTTAGCATGCACGCATTTTTAGGCAGCCTGGTGCTGCTCCTGGCATGCTCTTCTACACTCCTTTTTGAACTGGGGTTTTTCCCCTGGCTTGATGGTAATGGTAGGGTGAGGGATATGCCAAGCGTTGATGTTACAGATTGTGTTGGAATACAATTCTGCTGCTGCTGATGGCCCACAGCACCTCATGGATGCCCAGTTTTCAGCTGCCAGATCTGTTATGAATCTATCCCATTTAGCACGGTGGTAGTGCCACACAAAATGATGGAGGGTGTCCTAAGTCTGAAGATGGGACTTCGTCTCCACAAGGACTGTGCGGTGGTCACTGCTACCAAGACTGTCATGGACAGATGCATCTATGACAGGTAGGTTTGTGAGGATGAGGTTATGCTGGTTTTTCCCTCATGTTGGTTCTCTCACCACCTGTCGCAGGCCCAGCCTGGCAGCTATGTCCTTCAGGACTTGGCCTGCTGGGTCAGTAGTGGTGCTGCTGAGCCACTTTTGGTGATGGACATTGAAGTCCCCCACCCAGACTACATTCTGTGCCCTTGACCAAGTGCTTCTTCCAAGTGATGTTTAACATAGAGGAATACTGATTCTTCAGCTGAGGGAGGGAGGGTGGCAGGTGGTAGTCAGCAGGAGGTTTCCTTGCTCATGCTTGACCTGAAGCCTTGAGACTTCATGGGGTCCGGAGTCAATGTTGATGACTCCCAGGGCCACTCCTTCCTGACTGCATACCACTGGGCCGCCACCCCTGGTGGGTCTGTCCTGCCGGAGGGACAAGACATACCCAGGGATGTTGATGGAGGAGTTTGGGACATTGGCTGAAAAGTATGATTCTGTGAGTATGACTATGTCAGGCTGTTGCTTGACTAATCTGTGGGACAGATCTCCTAATTTTGGAATAGTCACCAGATGTTGGTGAGGAGCCTGTAGCCAGTGCTGAGTGGTCCATTTCAGAGGGCAGTTAAGAGTCAACATGTAGGTAAGGACAGCAGATTTCCTTCCCTAAAGGACATTAGTTAACCAGATGGGTTTTTATGACAATCTGATAGTTTCATGGTCGCCATTACTGATACTAGCTTTTTATTCCAGATTTATTTAATTAACTGAATTTAAATTCCCCAGCTGCGGTGGTGGGATTTGAACTCATGTCCCTGGATCATTATTCCAGGCCTCTGGATTATGAGTCTAATAACATAACCACTATGCTACCGTTCCCGATGTACATACAGTGTAACATTCAGCAACGAGCATAAATTCATACTTCCAAATAAATTCAATCTTTACATAACAAAAGACGTAAATAGGAGTCAAGGAAGATTTCTTTTTTAAACACATAAAAGTAGTCAATAGAGGGAAGAAGCAATACTTCCAGTACAGCAGGGCTCTGTAATGAGCGTCCAAAATAGAAAGTAGAAAAGTATATATGATTTGGTATAATGCAGAGTAAAGTGAATCCCTGTTTGATTTAGGTTTTTGTAGGGTAAGATGAATAGAGCTGCTAAAGTATATGCAAATAGCAGAAGCAAACTCATTAGGACTTTTCCCACTCTATAGATTATTGTGATAGCAATATTCGGTCGCAGGTTGCCTTCCGGTCGCCTGTCATTTCAATTCACCGCTCCATTCTCACTCAGACCTCACCGTCCTTGGCCTCTTGCATTGTTCCACAGAAGCTCCGCGTAAGCTCGATGAACAGCACCTCATCCTCCGATTAGACACTTTACAGCCTTCCGGACTCAATATCGAGTTCAACAATTTCAGATCATAACTGTTGTGTCTGTGTATAATAAGACACAGACTGCAGGAGAAACGGTACAACAGGTGTTTACTGAATGAGGGTTACTCTAGAACTAAGTGTACAGATCACTACTCAGGGTTTATATACAGGTGTGGTCACTGCCGGTACTGCAGTATACAGGAGCTGTAAAAAGTAGTTCTCTCCCTTAAAGGTACATACATTACAATTCCTCCCCTTTTAGATAAACAGTACCATAACACTCATTTAACAATTAAATATCAAACTAATTACAATTAACACTTTTAACATGCAACATTAGCTGAAAATAGTCTATTTATAAATTCAGTCTTTGGGGAGGCTTCCTGATTCTTTCTGGATAACGCCTTTCCCGAGTGTCTCGCTCTTGGTGCGGAGGCGATTCTAGCACCCTGTCATCAGTTGATTCATCAGCTTCCAATGCTATTGTTTCTGAGGTAGATGCGACCTGTACATCGGGTTCCTCACCAGGTACGTATGGCCGAGACATGGAGTTGACTCGTTCCTGTGACTCTAGGATCTGGTCAGCATGGCGTCTCACAATGTTCTCCCCAACATCCACTGTGTACATTAGTGGCCCCTGCCGTGTGCATATCGGTCCTGGTTGCCATTTCTCTGTTCGGTAGTCGCGGGCCAAGACTGGTTGCCCTACATTGAAGCTCCTTGTTGGCTTCTCATTGATGTGCTGGAATTGCTTATTCTCAACATCTCTTCGTACATTTGGTCTGAGCAAATCCAGACGAGATCTCAACCTTCGGTTAAAGAACATCATGGCCGGGGCCTGGTTGGTGACTGCATGTGCCGCGTTTCTGTAGGCTAACAGGAAATTGTCCACCTTATGCTGCAGTGGAATGTCGTCGTCGCACATGGCCTTTACTGCTTTTTTAAAGGTTTGTACGAACCTCTCAGCCAATCCATTTGTGGCTGGATGATAGTGGGCGGATGTGTAATGCCTTACCCCATTCCTTTTCATAAATCTTCGAAACTCTTCGGACACAAACTGTGGTCCGTTATCAGAGCAAATCTGCTCTGGCAAGCCGTTCCTGGCAAAAATGGTCCGTAGGACTGCAATAGTTTTCTCCGTGGTGGTGGAGTACATTTTGATCACCTCAGGCCATTTCGAGTGTGCATCCACGGCTATAAAAAACATTGAGTCCATGAATGGACCAGCAAAATCAATATGCACCCGTTGCCATGGAGATGAGGGCCACTCCCATGGGTGTAGAGGGGCATGTGGTGGTGCATTTTGGACCTTCTGGCATCCTGAGCAGCTCTTTGTCAGGTCCTCGATTTGTGATCGATCCCCGGCCACCACACGCATAAGCCCTAGCAAGGCTTTTCATTTTCACCCCTCCCAGATGACCTTCGTGAAGCTCATTGAGCACTCTCTCCCTTAACTTGGGTGGAATTACCACTTGGGATCCACACATCAAGGTCCCCTGGTATACTGACAGCTGTTCTCTTCTGGATCAGAATGCTGGCAACAGTGAGTCGCCATGTGCTGGCCATCCCTTCACCGTCAAATCATAAACCCAAGACAGTGTCGGGTCATTTCGGGTCTCCTTCTCTATACCAGCATTAGTTACTGGCAAGCATTCAATTATAGTCGAATGAAATATTTCGACAGGATCCACTGCTGGTGCTTCCTACGCAGTAGGCAGTGGCAGGTGTGATAGCCCATCAACGTTTCCATGCTTTTTCGTGCCCTTATACTCAATTTCATATTGGTGAGCCCCTAGAAAAAGGGACCATCTTTGTAGCCGTTGCGCGGTCATCACCGGAACGCCCTTCTTTGGATTAAAGATGGAGACAAGTGGTTGGTGGTCAGTCAGCAAGGTGAACTTCTGCCCGTGCAGATAGTGATTGAACTTTTTCACTCCCCACACTAGGCTGAGGGCCTCCCTGTCAATCTGGGCATAGTTACGCTCGGCTGAGGTTAGTGACCGAGACGCAAAGGCTACTGGCCTCTCTGAGCCGTCTGGGAATTTGTGCGACAGCACCGCTCCAATGCCATAGGGTGATGCATCACACGCCAACTGAATTGGTCGTGCTGGGTTGAAATGAGCCAACACCTCTTTTGATGTGATCAATGCTTTGCTCTTCTGGAAAGCTCATTTACATTCGTCACTCCACTTCCATGGCTCCCCTGTTTGCAGTAGGGTGCTCAGTGGGTGTAGTAATGTAGACAAATTCGGCAAGAACTTATGGTAGTAGTTCACCAGCCCAAGGAATGACCTCAGTTGTGACACATTTTCCGGTGCTGGAGCCTTGACTACTGCCTCAATCTTTTCAGGGGACTTATGTAACCCCTCGTTATCAATAACGTGGCCACAATACGAGATCTGCTTCTGGAAAAACTCGCATTTGTGGCGATTAGCTCGGAGCCCATATTCCTTCAAACTAGTGAGCACCTGCTCCAGGTTGGTGAGGTGATCACTTTTATTTTCGCCCGTGACCAGGATGTCGTCCAAATAACACTGGGTCCCTGGAATCCCTTGCAGAACTTGTTCCATTGCCCTTTGCCAAATAGCCGGAGCTGATGCTACCCCGAACACCAGCCAGTTGTATTGGTAGAGACCTTTATGAGTGTTGATCGTGAGGTACTGTTTCGAGGCTTCTTCTACCTCCATTTGCAGGTATGCCTGGGCCAGATCAATCTTAGTGAAGCATTTCCCTCCAGATAGCGAGGCGAAAATATCTTCAATCCACGGAAGCGGATATTGTACAGTGTGAAGGATTGGGTTCACTGTCACCTTAAAGTCCCCACAGATGCGAACCTTCTTTGGTTCCCCAGGCGTATTACTCAATGACCTCTTCATTACAGGAACGATGGGTGTAGCCCACTCACTCCAGTCCACGTTGGACAGTACTCCTGAACGTTCCAAACCTTCCAGCTCTGCTTTGACGGCTGGGCGGATCGCATAAGGTACCGGTCTGGCCTTAAAAAACTTTGGGCTTGCATTTTCCTCTATTTTGATCATCGCTGTTATGCCTTTTAGTGTTCCGAGTCCCTGCTGGAACACTTCTTGTGCGTCAGTTAGCATTTTTGACTGTCGTACAGGTGTGACGTCCTCATCCTTTTTGGCATCTACAGTCAGTGCTTGTATGGAATGCCAATCTAGCTTTATCTTCCGGATCCATTCACGTCCTAGTAGTGGTGGTCCTCCATCTGGCAATACATATAGGTCCATTTTTGGTGTTTCCTTGCCGTTATATATAACGTTGACCCTTATTTTTCCTTTGGGGTAGACTTTTTGCCCCGTGTACGTCTTCAAGATATTCTTTGTATCTCTCAAGGGTATATGTGAGAATAGCCGCTTGTAGCCCCTTCGGTTTATGACTGTTAGGGCTGATCCTGTGTCCAATTCCATTTTCACTTGGACTCCTGCTATCTTGAGTGTGACCCAGATAGTTTGGTGATCCTCCGTTTTGATCAAATTATGTAGTTTCAGACAACCCAGCTCCTTGCTTCCGGAGTCTGTATCAGTTTTCTGTTCATCTGAACTACTCTCCGTCACCTTATGTACATTCTTGTACTTCTCCTGTGGAGATTTCTTGCTGCTGGTTTTCTTTCCCGACCTGCAGACTCTTGCTATGTGTCCTACTTTTCCACACTGTCTGCACACTTTGTCCTTGAACCAGCAATCATTATGGTCGTGTGTTGTTCTGCCGCAGCGATAGCATTTCACTGTTCCGTATGACATTTCATTTGTGCCATATTCTTGCGGTCTCCGTTGTATCTCTGCAGCGCCCCGTGCTGCTGCTTCGTGTGATACTGCAATGCTGAAAGCCTTGTCCAGGATAAGATCCTTTTCTGATAGAAGCAGTTTCTGGGTTCCTTCACTTTGAAGCCCACACGCAAACTTGTCCCTTAAAGTATCTGCTAGTCCCGTTCCAAACTGGCAGTGTTTCGATAGCTTGCGCAGTTCCGTTAAATACTCAGCATTACTTTCATCTTTATGCTGGTTCCTTTTGTGAAACTTAAATCTTTCTGCTATCAGCAGCGGTGTGCGGTTTAAGTGGTCCTGTAGGATTGACACTATGTTTTCAAAATCCTTTTCTACTGGCTTCTCTGGGGTTACTAGGTTTTGTAGTAAGCCATACGTTTTTGCACCCATTGAATTCAACAATACCAGCGCTTTCTTGTCATCTGGCACTTCATTCGCCTTGCAGTATACTTTTATGCGTTCGACATATGTCGTCCAATCTTCGACTTCATTGTCGAACGCTATCATACTGCCACTCTTCGGCATTTTTGGGTGTCATTAGACTGGCTTAAAATGGCATCTCCCGCGCTATCCTTTCTTCCCCCTGCGGCTTAAAATGGCGTCTCCCGCACTTTCCTTTCTTCCCCGCTGTGACTTAAAATGGCGTCTCCCGCGCTGCTGCCAACGCCGCTCTCGGCGGTCCTCGTGGCAAATGGCGATGCCGTGTGGGTCTCGTGCGCTGCTCCTGCGCTGCTGCCAATGCCGCTCTCTGCTGTCCTCTTGGCAATGGCAGCGCCTCGCGTTTTCCTGCGCGTCGCTCTCCCCTGTTGACACTGCTCGGCCCTTGAACACCGGCTGCGCTCTACTCTCTGTCATCTCTCTCCCCATTTACGCCGCTCAGTCCTGAACACCGGCTGCGCCCTGTGCGCTCTGCCCTCTCTCTCTCCCCGTCAACGATGCTCAGCCTTTTTCCGTGCCGCTCAGTCGGCTCTCACCACCGCTGTCCGGGAAGGGTCTGCGCAGTACCTGTTGCCAGCCCGTTTCGCTGGACCACCGTGACTGGAAAGCCAAGCCTGGCTCTCGACAGCCTCCCCTGCGAGCTCAAATCTCCGCTGGATGATTGGGAGGTTCCCCGTGGTCGACGCCCGTGCTTCTGGACTCGACCTCCTTCCACTGTTCTCCAGGAGCGAATCCCTGGGAGGTGATGCAGAATTGCAGGTAGGTTCGAATCTGCTCGTCGCCAATGTTGTTTCTGTGTATAATAAGACACAGACTGCAGGAGAAATGGTACAACAGGTGTTTACTGAATGAGGGTTACTCTAGAACTATCTGTACAGATCACTACTCAGGGTTTATATAGAGGTGTGGTCACTGCCGGTACTACAGTATACAGGAGCTGTAAAAAGTAGTTCTCTCCCTTAAAGGTACATACATTACAATAACCTCGGCCCCTATCATATTTTTATATATTTTTTATCCACACTTTTTTTTTGTGCCTTTTCCTTTTTTTTCTCTCCCACATGGCAGCTGTCTTTCATTCTGCCAGCGCATTTCACACTTCATAGAGAGCCATCCTTTGTTTCTTTACCTGTCCTATTACCATCTGGTCTCGCCTTGAATATCCCTTAATGGTTCTTCACCTCTCCCAGACCTTCCCTTTTGTTCTTTCATCCCCTCCCCCATTTCCCAGCCCCCAAACTTTCTTCTTAATCTGTTTCATTTCCTGCTTTTTTCTCAGTCCTGATGAAGGTTCTTCGACCTGAAACATTGGCCCAGAAATTCATGTCGGGGGCTTCCCGCGGGTGCAAGCCCCCGACCCACACTTACCTAGCGCGCCGACAGTTGAAGCCTGGGCCTGCGTGGATTTCCTGTCTGTGGCCCGGTTCAGCTCCCGGCGCGCTGTGCTTGCGTGACCCAGCAGCGTACTTAGTGCGATGCATCGGCTGGGATCACGTGAGCACTGGGCAACCAATCGGAGGATGCAAAAGCTCATTCATGAGTTTGGCAGTAAGAACTGTCAAACTCATGAAAACTCCGGGTGCCCAAAACAGTACTTAAACTTGAAATAAAATTTAAAAAACATCACACTATTTAAATGAACTATAAATAACTTTAAATAACTGCTTTAAACAATAAATTAAATTTTTGAAAAAAATAATTTTATAAAAAATTGGGCCTAAAAATACACTTACCTTACTGTAAAGTCTTTAAAAATAATAAACCTGTGGAAAAAAAATTCTAATTCTAATTATTAGACCACTTACCTTTTAAAATTAAGTCCTTACGTCTGCTTTTTTCAAGTGTAAAAAGTGGCCTTCACGCACGGGCAAACCTGGGGAAAAAAAGGAAGTTCAACGTGCAGACGCAGACTCCTGCGCGCATGCGTTCAACCTCTGAACCCCTCGATTCAGAGGATCGGAAATGCCGGTTTTCCGCGCATGCGTAGTGCATGCAAGATTCCGGCACTTCCATCGGGTCCACGCGTGAGTACTCCGTCCATACTCACGCGTTGGGACCCGAATTTCTGGGCCATTGACTCTGTTTCTCTCTCCACGGATGTTGCCTGGCCTGCTGAGTTTTTCCAGCGTATTTTGTTGTTACTATAGATTATTGTGTTTGAAAGAACCGCAGCACAAGTTTAATTGAGGTCATCTAAATTCTAAATATATCCGTGGTAAACTGATACCATTGTCACAATGGGTGCAGTCACTCGGGTGGTATAATTGGGGGGAATTTTAGCCCACCATGTTTGGCTGGTACGGGGCGGGTGTGCAATTAAAATAGCTGTGCAAAGACTTACTGCCCTGTTCCTGCCCCATTAACATCCACCACCATTTTTCTGCCTCCTTTTATTCTCCTATTTGTTTCACTCTGTAATGCCTCTGGATATATTCTAGTAGCCTTTTAACTTATTTTGGGATGTCTCTTTTTTCAGGCGGGAGCCTCATTAATAAATGCTAATCAAGATCCTACGATGTCCATAGTACCCCATTGGCATTAAAGCCCACTGAGTGGAGTGCCCGCCAAATGACCCCCGCTCAGTAAAACCTGGCGGGAAAGAAGAGGTGGCCCTCTAAGATAAGTCAAAAACTCTCCTTAGTGGGACCAGGAGGAGCAGGAGTGCTCCTCTGGGCCCCACAAGGAAAGTCTTGGGGGAAAAGTTTAGTATCTTAGTGCCTCATGTTAGCAGCAGCAGATGGCACTAACGGGGCGCTAGAGCAGTATCGCTGGGGCGCAGTGAATCCAATGGTGCATGCCAAATGCCGACCCCCCACCACCGCACTACCACCACTAACAGTTAGCACCGGAACCTCAACGCCAGGTGGATCGTGACGTTAGTGAGTGTGCAACGCTCACTGACCCCCTGATCTGCAAAATTGATTGTCGCCACCTACCTTAGCGCCTGGAGGAAACTGCAACAGGAAGAGCTGGCATGAAGCAACAGGAAGCCAACTCCAGGGATGTTATTCAAAGGGATCATCAGTAGGTCAATGGAGTTTCAGTGGTTTCTTGTCAGTTGTTGCGTCGCTGCAATGGAAGCTGCCAGATAGACCATCACACACAGCATCAGGTCACCACGGTCTCTCTGGGAGTCTACCATCCTTTGCAGATTGGAAATGATGGACTCGATGGTGTGCGCAGAGCCATGTGCAATGTTGGAGGTGGACTCCTCCATGCTCCTTATCATTGCCGAGAGGATCTCGGGCACTCTTGCCATTGCACCTATCATCTCCATGTGCATACCCATCGCCCTTCTTCTAAATACCTCCCCATCAAGGTCCTCATCTGAGTCGTGTGCAGCAGAACTCGCGTGCGAACTCACCCTCCGGAGATCTGGCCCACAAGCTACCCTTTCCCTCTGGCCTTGCTGCAACCCACTCGTCCCTGGTGCCTCACCCTGTGCAGATCCCTGCTACTATATTAGCCTCTAAAGAATGCGTCATGCCAGTACTTGAGCTGGTGCCTGCAGGTAAGACATGTAGTGTCTTCCTCCTCTTCTCCTGCCTCGCTCTCTGCGGTGCCTTCAGGGACAGGCTGCTGAGGTGCTTGCTCATTATCTGAAAGCATAAAGGCACAAGAATCAGGTTAAGGCGAGGGGGGGCGGGCAGGAAGGGAGGAAGGCATTCATGCAGCATGATTAGCTGGAAGGTGCAAAACGCTTGTGGGGTGAGGCGGAAGTGAGATGTGAGAAGAAGGAGTAGGGATGAACATACCATTATTGTCCCCAAGGGGGCCAACGTCACCGCAATCTGCAGCACTCTATTCTCTAGTGCAGACAGTGTTTGGGTGTCAGCTTGTCCCCTGCCTATGCGCTCCTGCTCCCTCCTGTTAGGAGCCACCTTGGCCTGTAAAAGAAAGGTGAGTGTGGAGCAATGTGTTTCGGTGATGTGCCTGCCATTGTTTAATAGCTTTCATTGTGTGCAAGGTGTGAGATGTGAGTGTTTGTAGGTAGAGATTGTTGGTGGGTGAGTGCTGTGGGTGTGGTGCTTTGGGCAGTGTGTGAAGATTGTGGTATAGATGGTGGTATGTAGCATTTGTTGAAGCATTCACTCACCCTGACCACCCACGTGAGGTCATTAAATTTCTTCCTGCACTGTGCGTGGGTCCTGGGGACCACAGTGCTGCCCGTGACGTGCTGCGCTGCCTCCTTCCAAATGGTACATGCAGTCTAAAGCATTAGCGTCTGGCATGAATTCTCCAACTTTTCTAATGATACCGCCCATTCATGGGCTATAATTAATTTTTAGCCGTAGGCTTCTGCCACTCTGGGCTCCCCTACCCTTCCCGCTCACAAATTCCCCTCCATAACTAGGTGCTGGCAGGCAGCCTCCATGCCTCGGGATTTTGACCTGCCTGAAGCTGATCATCTGCCTCTTTCCATCATTTCAGGTGGGCAGATGGCCAGAGGGATGTAAATGAGGCCCAGCATTTAAAATCGACTGAGCCAATCCAATGGAGATTGTCAGTCAGGAAGGCCATTAGCTCGCTCCCGGCTTCCCATCCTGGAGCTAAAATCCACCCTACTGTAGCTGGGAGAAATACAAATGAACTCCAATTTAAGCCGACTTGATTTGGCTGCCCTTGACACTTTAATCTGTTGCGAGAGGTAATTTTCCCTGGTGTGCTGCGTACTTGTGCTGGCTGATGGGGATGGTAGGTGTAATTTTCCTTACTGCAGATATAATTGCCCTTGATTGGTTGAATGGCTTAAAGCCTTTACAATGAAAGTAAATTTAGAAGAAAATGGCCCAGAAATTCGGGTCCCCACGCGTGAGTACGCACTGGGTACTAATGCGTAGGCCCAACGAAAGTGCCGGTTTCATGCATGCACTGCGCATGCGCGGTAAACCGGAACTTCCGTTCCCTTGAAAGAAGGGGTTGACAGGTGGAACGCGTGCGCTGGAGAGGCAGCGCGTGCGCATCGAACTTACAGTTTTTTTGCAGGGTTCTCCGGGAGGGTAAGTCTCCAGCAGTTACACTTTTAAAAAGCAGGCGCAAGGCCTACTTTTAACAAGGTAAGTGGTGAATTAATTAAAATTAAAACATTTTTTCAACAGGTTTATTATTTTTAAATACTTTAAAGAAAGGTAAGTTTATTTTTAGCCCCATTAGAAAATGTAATTAATTTTTTCAAAAATTTAAATTATTGTTTAAAATAGTTATTTCATGTAATTTATAGTTATTTTAAAAATGTGATTAAAAAAAAATGTATTTGAAGTTTTAGTTATGTTTTGGGGCTTATAGTATTTATAGGTTTGACAGCTCTTCCTGTCAAATTTATGAATGAAGCATTCCCTGCTACCATTGGCTCTCCGTGGCCCACGTGATCCCAGGGGACGCTTCGAACTTACTGTGCCCCTGGGATATGCAAGCACTGCGCGTCAGCAGTTGGAGGAGGCCCAGGATCGGAATACCACGCGGGCCCACAGCTCAATGGCTGACGCGCTAGGTAAGTGCAGGTTGGAGGCTTGCACCCGCGGGAAGCCTCCGACCCGAATTTCTGGGCCAATATTTCCTGTAATTAAAAACCCCATCTTGGTCAGTGGAGAATGTGATGTAATATTGCTTTCTGTTTCAATATTGCAGATGATCAATAAAACTCATTAATGACATTGTTATCTGAGTTTTGGGGACTCTGTCAATAATGAAAGAACTTGACCCCTCCTGTGTTGTCTGTATAGATACAATCAAGGCTTATAAGAATCGTACAAATAGAACGGCATATACAGTTCAAATTTGCTCGAAAAGGCCCAAGTCACCTGTGATCATGGCTGAAAACAGAAAAGGACCCCATTTAGCTGTCCTCATTTTCCCAAACAAAAAAAAGATCAGCTTTTGTCCGTAATACAAAACTGTCTACAAGTCAGCATAATTATCATGTGATCCATCATTTGCCTTTTCCGCCCACACGCAAGCATTTCTCTAATGAACTGTAATTTCTAGTTAATTTCTCATTTGAATGTTACAAGAAAAGCCTTTTTGTCTGAAAATCCTGATTCCCGTTAGGAAAGAAACTCGAGGAGAGTGTTGAGCAGGATCAGAGAAGGGGTTCAGATATAAGCGAACCCCTCCCTTGTTTGATAATGCTCCTGTGAAGCGCCTTGGGACATTTTACTGTGTTAAAGATGCTATATAAATGCAAGTGTTGTTGCTGTTGTTGTACTGTATTGTCTGTGTATATAAAACCAAGCCCCTTTGAACTATTGGTGCAACGCAGAATTGAACAAACCTGATGTATAACTTTTCTCCACTACATAAACACATCGGGCTGGATTTTCATTCAGCAGTTGGGAAGGAGGCGGGACTACAACTTTCGGGTTTTAGTCCCGCCTCCATCGACGTCCGGCCAATCCACGCGATTTTCCCTTGATTGACCTTGTTGAGCCCGCCCAGCGGGCTCAGCAGGCCAATTAAGGGTCACCCGGCAACAGGTGATGTCACAGACTGAAATTTCATCTGTCAAGACGTGCTGACAGATGAAATATCAGCGTTTCACAGCTGTTTGAAGCTGTCAAACACTGAAACAGTCTGACTTCTAACCTGAGTCCTTCTACACAGACTCAGTTAGAACTCTCAACGGCACTGAAAGCTGAAGGCTGCCACTTTTGACAGATCGCAGCCATTCAGCTTTCAGTGCCGGCTGAGTGATGGACTCCCGACGCCTAGAGGAAGAAAGGCTGTTAAGGTAAGTACAGGTAATTTTAACTTCTTTACACACTTTAGACACACCAAACACACTTACCTTTGTACTCATGCACCCATCACTCACCTGAACACCGACATCATGACCCCTCCAAGTCCTTCAACCCGACGGCCCGCCTGCTCTAACCTGGCGTGGTTTGGAGCCGTCGGGAATCCCACACAACACCCCTCAAAATAGGGATTAGGCTAAAAACTGCCTGTTAACTACCTGTTAACAGGCAGTTAATTGGCACTAATCCCTTCCCGCCTCGGGTCGGCGGGTCCCAGTGTGGGGTGGGTACCGGCCTCCTTTGAAACTTACGTGGAGGCAGGTTTTGGGCAGGATGGTGTTGGGACCCCCGAATTCGGGATTTTTGCCCCCCGCACGCCTAAAAGCCCGCCTCACGGCACAGTGAAAGTCTAGGCCATTGGTTTTGTTTAATTCTGGTCGCCATATTATAAAAAGGATATAGAGGCACTGGAGAGGGTGCAAAAAAGATTTACAAGGATGATACCAGAAATGCGAGGTTATATACAGGGGTGACCTAATAGAGGTCTATAAAATTATGAAAGGTTTTGATAGAGTAGACATAGAGGGAATGTTTCTACTTGTGTGGAAGAGCTAAACTAGAAGCCATCAATATAAGATAGTCACCAAGAAATCAAATAGGGAATTCAGAAGAAACTTCTTTATGCAGAGAGTGGTGAGAATGTGGAACACGCTACCACAGGGAGAACATAAGAACATAGGAAATAGGAGCAGGAGTAGGCCATTTGGCCCCTTGAGCCTGCTCCGCCATTCAATGAGCTCATGGCTGATCTTCTACCTCATCTCCACTTTCCTGAACTATCCCCATATCTCTTGCTTCCCTTAATATTCAAATATCTATCAATCTCTGTCTTGAAAATACTCAACGACTGAGCCAGCACAGCCCTCTGGGGTAGAGAATTCCAATGATTCACCACCCTCAGTGAAGAAATTTCTCCTCATCTCAGTCCTAAATGGCCAACCCCTTATTCTGAGACTATGACCCCTGGTTCTAGACTCCCCAGCTAGGGGAAACTTCCTCCCTGCATCTACCCTGTCAGGTCCTGTAAGAATTTTGTATGTTTCAATGAGATAACCTCTCATTCTTCTGAACTCTAGAGAATATATGCCTAGTCTACTCATTCTCTCCTCAAAGGACAATCCCCCCATCCCAGGAATCAGTCTGGTGAACCTTCATTGCACTCCCTCGAAGGCAATTATGCCCTTCCTTAGGTAAGGAGACCAAAACTGTACATAATACTTCAGGTGTGGTCTCATCAGGGCCCTATATAATTGCAGTAAGATGTCTTTACACTTATACTCAAATCCTCTTGTAATAAAGGCCAACATACCATTTTCTTTCCTAATTGCTTGCTGTACCGGCATGTTAACTTTCAGTGATTCCTGTACAAGGATACCCAGGTCCCTCTGAACACCAACATTTCCCAATCTCTCACCATTTAAAAACTACTCCGCTTTTCTATTTTTCCTACCAAAGTGGATACCTTCACATTTCTCCACATTATATTCCATTTGCCATGTTCTTGCCCACTCACTTAGCTTGTCTATATCCCCTTGAAGCTTCCTTGCATCCTCCTCACAACTTACATTCCCACCCAGCTTTGTATCATTAGCAAACTTGGATATATTACATTTGGTCCCCTCATCCAAATCATTGATATAGATTGTGAATAGCTGAGGCCCAAGCACCGATCCTTGCAGTACACCACTAGTTACAGCCTGCCAACCTGAAAATGACCCGTTTATTCCTATTCTCTGTTTTCTGTCCGTTAGCTAATCCTCAATCCATGCTAGTATATTACCCCCAATCCCATGAGCCCTAATTTTGTTTAATAACCTCTTGTGTGGCACCTTATCGAATGCCTTCTGAAAATCCAAATACAGCACATCCACTGGTTCCCCTTTATCTATTCTGCTAGTTACAACCTCAAAAAACTCTAACAGATTTGTCAAACATGATTTCCCTTTCATAAATCCATGTTGACTCTGCCCAATCTTATTATTATTTTCTAAGTGCCCTGTTACCACGTCCTTAATAATAAATTCTAGCATTTTTCCTACTATTGATGTCAGGTTAACTAGTCTGCAGTTCCCTGTTTTCTCTCTCCCTTGTTTCTTAAATAGTGGGGTTACATTTGCTACCTTTCAATCCACAGGAACCATTCTAGAATCTATGGAATTTTTGAAAATGACAACCAATTCATCCACTATCTCTATAGCCACCTCTTTCAAAACCCTAGGATGTAGGCCGTCAGATCCAGGGGATTTATTGGCTTTCAGTCCCATTAATTTCTCCAGTACTATTTTTTTCCTAATACTAATTTTTTTCAGTTCCTCATTCTCGCTAGACCATTGGTTCTCCACTATTTCCAGGAAGTTTTTTGCATCTTCTTCCATGAAGACAGACACAAAGGGCTGGATTTTGATACTGGAGGCGTGTAAGAGGTGGGACTACAACTTTTGGGGTTGTAGTCCCGCCTCCATCGAGTTGTGGCCAACCCACTCGATTTTCACTTGATTGACCTTGTTAAGCCCAAGAGCTTTTGACAGATGAAATATCAGCGTTTGATAGCTCTTTGAAGCTGTCAAACACTGACAATCTGTACTCCAAGTTAATTCCTTCCTCTCAGGCTGATTTAGAGATCTCTCCAGTACACTCCATTTGCACTCTGAATAATAATTCCCAGGTATAGAACTTCCGTAAGGCGGGGGTGATTCAAACTGTCTGTCTAGCAATTGAATCAAAAACTGCTTACAACGCTGAAGACACCCAGCTCTACCTCACCACCACTTCTCTCAATCCCTCTACTGTCTCTAAATTGTCAGACTGCTTGTCCGACATCCAGTACTGGATGAGCAGAAATTTCCACCAACTAAATATTGGGAAGACCGAAGCCATTGTCTTTGGTCCCTGCCACAAAATCTGTTCCCTAGCCACTGACTCCATCCCTCTCTCTAATATCTGTCTGAGGCTGAACCAGACTGTTCGCAACCTTGGTGTCATATTTGACCCCGAATTTAGTTTCTGACCACATATCCGCAGCATAACAAAGACCGCCTATTTCCACCTCTGGAACATCACCCAACTCCACCCCTGCCTCAGCTCATCTGTTGCTGAAACCCTCATCCTTGCCACTGTTACCTCTGGACTTGACTATTCCAAAACACTCCTGCCCACCTCCCACATTCTACCCTCTGTAAACTCACAACAAGTCCCGTTCACCCATCACCTCAGTGCTCACTGACCAATATTGGCTTCGGTTAAGCAATGCCTTGATTTTAAAATTCTCATCCTTGTTTTCAAATCCCTCCATGGCTTCGCCCCTCCCTATCTCTGTAATCTCCAGCCCCACAACCCTCCGAGATACCTGCGCTCCTCTAATTCTGGCCTTTTGAGGATCCCTGATTTTAATCACTCAACCATTGGTGGCCGTGTCTTCAGTTGCCTCGGCCCTAAGCTCTGAAATTCCCTTCCTAAATCTCTCTGCCTCTCTACCTCTTTCCTCCTTTAAGACGCTCCTTAAAACCTACCTCGTTGACCAAGCTTTTGGTCACCTGCCCTAATATCTCCTTATGTAGCTCGGTGTCAAATTTTGTTTTATAACACACCTGTGAAGCGCCTTGGGACGTTTTACTACATTAAAGGTGCTACATAAATACAAGATGTTGTTGTTCGGCTTCATTGTTTTTCTTAATTTGTTACTGCTGAGGAGTAATAATCAAGTAACAGCCAAACAATCTAACTGTGGCATTAACAATTACAAAGTATTGCAAAGTACTACAAGGTAATTACAGCACAGAATCAGGCCATTCGGCCCAACAGATCTATGACGGTGTTTATGCTCCACATGAACCGCCTCCCCCTTCTTCATCTAACCCCATCAATATAACCCTCTATTCCTTTCTCCCTCATGTATTTATCTAGCTTCCCCTTAAATGCATCTATGCTATTTGACTCAACTATTCCTTGAGATAGCGAGTTCCACACTCTAACCGCTCTCTGGGTAAAGAAGTTTCTCCTGAACTCTCTCGTGGATTTATTAGTGACTATCTTATGTTTATGTCCCATAGTTTTTGTCTCAGCCGCCAGTGGAAACATCTTCTCTACATCTACCCTATCAAACCCCTTCATAATCTTAAAGACCTCTATCAGGTCATCTCTCAGTCTTCTCTTTTCTCGAGAAAAGGGGCCTGTTCAATCTTTCCCGATAGGTATGACCTCTCAATTCTGGTATCATTCTAGTAAATCTATTTTGCACCTTCTCCAATGTATCTCTGTCCTTTTTAATATGGAGACCAGAACTGTTCACAATACTCCAAGTGTGGTCTAACCAAGGTCCTATACAAATTTAACATAACTTCTCTGCATTTCAATTCTATCTCTCTAGAAATGAACCCCAGTACTTTATTTGCTTTTTTATGGCCTTATTAATCTGTGTTGCTACTTTTAGTCACTATTTGAGTATCTGTAACACTAAATCCCTTTGCTCCTCTACCCCATTTAGACACTTAGGCCGGAATTTTGTTTGCCTGGGTAGGCCGGATGCAGGCGGTCGCTGTGGCGACGCCATTATTGATTCCATCCTGTTCCTGAAATAGACTTTGCTTTAATGGGGCCTATTAAGCTCATCCTGTGAATTACCCAGCCCTATTAAATAGTGCGGGTCTGATGACATCATCAATGGCGCGTTTTCAGCTGGGCTATTTGAAGGAGTCATGGCCACCTTGCATTTGAATGTTCATCTTGGAGTGTGCAGGCAGCACACTGCACCATTGGAATGTTGCAAACATTTGCAGAGATAACTGCCCAGAGACAGAGGGCTGCACCCAGATTCTCCGATGACTCACTCCATATGCTTGTGATGGGAGTCAGAGCAGGCAGGGAGGTCCCCTTCCCTGTTGATGGGAGGAAGAGACCTCCCCAGCAGACCAAAAGAGCCTGGCTCCAAAAAGCTGAAGAGGTAAACAGCAGGGATGTAGTCAGGAGGACCTGGGTGCAGTGGCGGAAACATTTCGGTGATCTCACTAGATCAGGAAAGGTGAGTGTAAAGCCACACTCAACTTCATCCTGCTGCGCCTCTCATCATGTCCCTATCACGCTGCTTTCCCAAGCCTGCTGCTGCACACCCTTACTCACACCAACATGCCTTGCATGTCCACCCCTCCCTCTCTCTCTATCTACATTACCACATCCCCATCTGACTAGCCACCCCTCACACTCACCCTCATCCTAATAAAATCATACCAACTAACAACACACAAGGAGGCCACTTGGCTTTGGCACCCCACTCCATCATAGACTAAATAAGGGGGGGGGGGTCCCAGTGGAGAGAAATCTAGAATGCTAAAGAGAAAAGACAAGGAAGCAGTGCAGGAAAGTGATTGGGGTAAGGATAATCAGATTGTGTCAGGAAGGGACAGAGCGTACAAACAAAGGAGTGCACTAACAAATAAGGTCTGGGTAAGAAAAAATGGTATTAAGACAAATAGGGCCATAGTACAGAAAAATGTTAAGATGTCTAAAAATGTTAAAAAGACAAATCTAAAGGCACTTTATCTGAATGCATGAATCATTCGTAATAAGGTAGATGAATTAACAGTGCAAATAGATGTAAACGGATACGATATACTTGCGATTATGGAGACATGGCTGCAGGTTGACCAAGGCTGGGAGCTCAATACCCAAGGATATTCGATATTTAGGAAGAACAGGCAAAAAGTAAAAGGAGGTGGGATGGCGTTGTTAGTAAAGGATGAAATCAGAGCAATAGTGAGAAAGGATATTGGCTCAGAAAATCAAGATTTAGAATCAGTCTGGGTGGAGCTAAGAAGCACCAAGGGGCAGGAAACATTGGTGGGAGTTGTCTATAGGCCTCCAAACAGTAGTGGTAATGTAGGGGATGGCATTAAACAGGAAATTAGAGATGCATGTAACAAGGGTGCTACAGTAATCATGGGTGACTTTAATCTACATATAGACTGGCCAAACCAAATTACCAATAATATTGTGGAGGATTAATTCCTGGAGTGTGTAGGAGATTTTTTTTAGACCAGTACATTGAGGGGCCAACTAGGGAACAGGCTATCCTAGATGGGGTATTGTGCAATGAGAAGGGGTTAATGAATAATCTTGATGTGCGGGGTCCTTTAGGGAAGAGTGACCATAACATGAGAGAATTCTTCATTAAGATGGAAAGTGAAGAAGTTCAATCCGAAACTAGGGTCCTAAATCTAAACAAAGGAAACTACAAAGGTATGAGGAGTGTGTTGGCTATGATAGATTGGGGAACTTCATTAAAAGGCATGATGGTGGTTAGGCAATGGCTAACATTTAAGGAACAAATGAATTGCAACAGTTATACATTCCTTTCTGGTGCAAAAACACAAAAGGAAAAGCGGCCCAACCATGGCTAACAAAAGAAATTAAGGATAGTATTAGATCCAAAGAGGAGTCATATAAAGTTGCCAGAAAAAGTACCAAGGCTGAGGATTGGGAGCAGTTTAGAGTTCAGCAAAAAAGGACCAAGCGATTGATTAAGAGGGGAAAAAAGAGTATGAGAGTAAACTTGCAAGGAACATAAAAGTGGACTGTAAAACCTTCTACAAGTATGCAAAAAGAAAAAGAGTAGTGAAGACAAATGTAGGTCCCTTACAGTCAGAAACAGGAGAATTTATAGTGCAGAACAAGGAAATAGCAGAGCAATTAATCAAATACTTTGGTTCTGTCTTCATGGAAGAGGACACAAATAACTTCCCAGAAATGCTAGGGAACCAAGGCTCTAGTGAGAAGGAGGAATTAAAGGAAATTAGGATTAGTAAAAAAATAGTGCTGGACAAATTAATGGGACTGAAAGCCGATAAATCCCCAGGGCCTGATAATCTGCATCCCAGAGTACTAAAAGAGGTAGCCATGGAAATAATGGATGCATTGGTTGTCAACTTCCAAAATTCTATAGATTCTGGAACGGTTCCTGCAGATTGGAGGGTGGCAAATGTAACCCCACTATTTTAAAAAGGAGGAAGAGAGAAAACAGGGAACTACAGACCAGTTAGCCTAACATCAGTAATAAGGAAAATGATAAGAGTCTATTATAAAGGATGTGATAACAGGACACTTAGAAAACATCAACAGGGTTAGACAAAGTCAACATGGATTTATGAAAGGGAAATCGTATTTGACAAAGCTACTGGAGTTTTTTGAGGATGTAACTGGTAGATTAGATAAGGGAGACCCAGTGGATGTGGTGTGTTTGGATTTTCAGAAGGCCTTTGATAAAGTCCCATATAAGAGGTTAGTGTACAAAATAAAAGCACATGGGATTGGGGGTAATATACTGGCTGATACACTATCAATTCCTCATAAAAGACAGAGAGTTAATTAATAGGCTTTTATTAGCAAAGAACAGAGCATGCCTCTCGTGGTAGCCTGGTATCCAAAAGGGCAGGGGACTGCAGAGCAGTCACCGTTATACCCGGGCATGTGGGCGGAGTCAGCTGAGGCATGCAAAGACACAACAGTGTGCAACAAGAACAACTACAACAACAACAATAACAACAGTGGTTTACCACATTCACCCCTTGTTTAAAATTGAGTCCGGCGGGGTGAAGTGTACTAAAAGTTCGAGTAATTAAGTCTATCAAGTGGCTTTGTATGCCGTCCTGATCGTCGTAGCAGCGGCGGTAGTGGTGCAGCATCCAACGGTGTCTCGTTGAGAGGTTGTGTAGTCAATGGCGGGTCCTGGGGCTACGGCATGCCGTCTACAGGGGTCGGGGTGTGGGCAGTGGTGGGTGGCGATGGTGGAGTCTCAGGGGCACCCGAAGGTGCGAGGTCTCGTGTGGAGACTGTGTCCTCCCGCCCATCCGGGTACGCTAAGTAAGCAACCTGGGGGTAGGCGTGGGTAGTGGTGGGTGGCGAAGGAAGTGTTTCGGGAGCACCCGAAGGTGCGAGGTCTCATATGGAGACTGTGTCCTCCCGCCCGTCCGGGTACACCACGTAAGCGTACTGAGGGTTGGCATGGAGGAGGCTCACCCTCTCGACCAGGGGGTCCGTCTTATGGGACCTCACGTGCTTCCGCAGTAGGACGGGTCCTGGAGAAGTCAGCCATGTCGGTAACGAGATCCCCGATGTGGACTTCCTGGGGAAGGAGAACATTCTCTCATGAGGGGTGGCATTGGTGGCTGTACAAAGCAGTGACCGAATGGAATGGAGCGCCGCAGGGAGGACCTCCTGCCAGCGAGAGGTCGGAAGGCCCTTAGATTTCAAGTTTAAAAGGACTGCCTTCCAGACCGTCGCATTCTCTCGCTCCACCTGGCCATTCCCCCGGGGGTTGTAGCTGGTGGTCCTGCTTGTAGCAATACCTCTCGCGAGCAGGTACTGATGAAGTTCGTCGCTCATAATTTTATTCGCAAAACAAAATGTCGAATCCCGGTCCAAATACTGAACAGCAGGAGCTGCATCACACGGCGCCAAACGCTGAGCAGCAGGAGCTGCTGCGAGCCCTCAGACCAACATGCCTGGACCTAGACCCCCAAGAAGCGGGTGCGGCTACCAAATTCGCACATTGGCTGCGTTGCTTCGAGGCTTACCTGCAAGCCTCAACTGTGACCCTGGACGAAAACAAGCTGGAAATCCTGGCCTCAAAGGTGAGCCACCAAGTTTATACAATAATCCAGGACGCGACGACCTACGCGGCGGCTATCGATCTGCTTAAAGGGCAATACGCACGCCCGGTAAATACGGTCTATGCCAGGCACCTCTTAAGATCCCGCAGACAGCAGCCCGGGGAATCGGTGGAGGCCTTCCTACAGGCACTACGGATACTCGGCCGAGGCTGCGATTGCAAAGAAGTATCAGCCGCAGCACACACGGAGGGACAGATCCAAGATGCTTTCGTTGCGGGTCTAAGGTTCGACTACTCCCAGCAGAGACTGTTGGAAAAGGGAGAAATGGACCTGAGAAAGGCAGTGTCCCTCGCGCTCTCGCTCGACGCGGCCCACAGGAATATGGACGCTTTCTCCCCTAACCGCTCCGCACCGTGGACGCCGCAAACTTGGGTCATGGGACCGCCACCTCTAACTGCTGCCGCGATGTCCAAGGCACAGAAATGTTATTTTTGTGGCCAGGCAAAACACCCCAGAGCACGCTGCCCGGTGAGAAACGCTACCTGCTCTGGCTGCGGGAAGAAAGGACACTATGTCAGCGCCTGCAAAGGTAAAACCGCTAACGCCAGCAGCGCCGCGTGCGAACCGTGGGGGCAGCCATCTTGTCCGCCATCTTGGGCTCCCCCAACCACGTGGGGATCGGGATCATGGGTGCCGCCATTTTGTCCGCCATCTTGGACGTCTCCAACCTCAATCATGGGGGACCCGGACTCAACCACCGCCTCATCTGACGATCACGTCGACTCGCTTGACCATGCGCTGGCCTCCGTGACGCTGGACCAATCTCTCCCTCACCAACTCTCCAGGTCCATGATGGACATTACGGTACACGGCCGTGCCACTACCTGCCTTTTTGACAGCGGGAGCACGGAGAGCTTTATCCACCCCGACACGGTGCGCAGTTACTCTCTCCAGGTCCTGCCGACGCGCCATCGGATCTCTATGGCTTCCAAAGCCCAGTCAGCGGACGTCGGTGGCTACTGTGTAGTGACCCTTTCAGTACGGGGCACAGAATACAAACATTTTAAACTTCTGGTCCTGCCCCATCTCTGCGCTGCCGTTCTACTGGGGTTGGATTTCCAGTGCCACCTTAAGAGTGTCACATTAGCATATGATGGACCCCTCCCCCCACTCACAGTCTGCAGCCAGCAGTTTTTAAATCGCCCGCCGCGCACCATTTGCTAATAAAATTGATACACTATCAATTCTTCATAAAAGACAGAGAGTTAATTAATAGGCTTTTATTAGCAAAAAACAGAGCATGCCTCTCGTGGTAGCCTGGTATCCAAAAGGGCAGGGGGCTGCAGAGCAGTCACCTTTATACCCAGGCATATGGGCGGAGTCAGCTGGGGCATGCAAAGACACAACAGTGTGCAACAAGAACAACTACAACAACAACAATAACAACAGTGGTTTACCACACTGGCATGGATTGAAAATTGGCCAACAGACAGGAAACAGAGAGTAGGAATAAATGGATCTTTTTCGGCGGGGGGGGGGGCGGCAGGCGGTGACTAGTGGTGTACCGCAGGGATCAGTGCTTGGGCCCCAACTATTCACAATATATATCAATGATTTGGATGAGGGAACCAAATGTACTATTTCCAAGTTTGCTCATGACACGAAACTAGGTGGGATTGTAACTTGTGAGGAGGATGCAAAGAGGCTTCAAGGTGAATTAGACAAGTTGAGTGAGTGGGCAAATACATGGCAGATGCAGTGTAACGTGGATAAATGTGGTTATCCACTTCGGTAGGAAAAACAGAAAGGCAGATATTATTTAAATGATGATAGATTGGGAAATGTTGATGTACAAAGGGACCTGTGTGTCCTTGTACACCAGTCACCGAAAGCAAACATACAGGTGCAGCAAGCAGTTAGGAAGGCAAATGGTATGTTGGCCTTCATTGCAAGAGGATTTGAGTACAGGAGCAAGGATGTCTTACGACAGTTATACAGGGCCTTGGTGAGACCATACCTGGAGTACTGTGTGCAGTTTTGGTCTCCTTACCTAAGAAAGGATATACTTGCCATAGAGGGAGTGCAGCGAAGGTTCACCAGACTGATTCCTGGGATGGCAGGACTGTTGTATGAGGAGAGATTGGGTCGACTAGGCCTTGTATTCACTAGAGTTTAGAAGAATGAGAGGGGATCTCATTGAAACGTATAAAATTCTGACAGGGCTAGACAGACTGGATGCAGGGAGGATGTTTCACTTGGCTGGGGGGTGTAAGATTTCCAAAATTTCTACATTTCCCCGAAGGTTATTATTAATAAAAGGGGCCCTGCGTGGACATTTTAAATCAAAAAGGGTAACCAAGATGGCGTCCGCGCCTCGTGGCAGAAAGCCTGTGAGATTTTAAAACTTGGACTCTGCGACGCAGGCTGCTTGTGGAGAAATCGAAACCAAAGCTGCAGTTTCTGTGAAGAGAGACTTTGCATTTTGAAAACCAGACAGGACTTTGAATTATGTATTAGATCAAATTGGAGACAAATCTAAACCCAGCTAGGCCTATAGTTAAGGCCATCAAGCAGTTTGCATAAATAATCGGCAACAGGTTAAGGAAGCCATCGAGGCTGGACAGGCCCATCAAGGTGCATTCATAACAAAACAAGTCAATTATCAGGCCGGTAGATGCGATTACCAGCCATCTAAAAACAGTTAGTATAGATTGCTACCATTATTTAAAATAGCCTGCCAAGATTAAGACAAAGAAGTAACCTGATTTGGCTCGCAGATAAGGGTTTTCGAAAAGAGTATAATTGAAAGCCCCGGGTAGCAATCGCTCTCTTCTCTTGTCTCTGGCCTCTCCTTGCTCCTCGCCCTCGTGGCTGTTGCTCTTTCCCCGTCCCGCGCTTACCCCTGGCCTTTGCCCGTGCCTTTCCCCACTCCATCTGGAATCGCCCAGGCACTGCATCGGGCGGACACGGACAATTCAGGCCAGGCGAGGCGGGACGCGACGAGGCGAGGAGGCAAGATGAACTGAGGAAGGTAACTGAGGAAGACAACTGAGGAGACGAACTGAGGAGACGAACCTAGGAAGACGACTGAAGACAGGCTTCGAATCATCGGGCCGTCAGTCGCAGCTGACCTGCGACTATCTTTATGCAAACTCAAACTGACGGCCGAGGAAGAGGAACCGTCATCCCGGCAAGGTAAAGCACCCAAGCAGAGACTTTAACTTTGGAGTACTCGAACCTGGACAATGCCCTTGCAGCACCCGGAGACCACGTGACGACGGCAGGCTCCAGAGAGCACCAAGAGCAAACCCCGAATCCCACCGCTGTTTTGAGTCCAGCAGACACTTTTGATTGGTGAGCATCAATTCTGGCCCCTCATAGCTTAATCTAGTTAAGTATAGGGAGTGGGATAAGGATAAGGGGATTGTAAAGATAGTTGTTTTCCCTCGATGTGCCATGTGTTCCCCATTCCCTGTATAAGTATAGTTATTTGTATTTGCCTGTAATTTTATACACTGGTAACTTCTCATAAGACTGTGTTATTTTTCTGTTTAATAAAATCTTGTGTTTTGCTTACATCCAAACCACCTGTCTACTCGAGTCTTCTGTATCGCCGCCTGTACCTAAGTCCGGTGTCTAGAACCCAGGGGCGTGGGAGCGATTCGAACCACTCATAAACAGTCAGCGGCATAACTGACTGGGCGTACACGCCAAACAACCACCACACGCCGCCCCCCTACAGAAATGGCGACCGCGGCAGGACACCGGCAACAGGGTTGCGATACAGTAGACAATGGTTCGGATGAGCAAACCATGATGGAGGAAAGGATTTCTGATTATGTGTTTAGCAAGGTGAATATCACTAAGAAGTGGATCACCACTCTGTTAAAGGCTGGGCATCTGGTAGATGCAGCAGCTAAGTGGACAGAGGGAAAGGAACACAAGAAGTCCTTAGAGAAGGCAGTTTGGCTGATGTGCTTTAAAAAGATGGTCCAGCTTTTGGACAGGCTCATTGCAGCACAGGCAGTCGAGTTAAGAACATAAGAACATAAGAAATAGGAGCAGGAGTAGGCCAATCGGCCCCTCGAGCCTGCTCCGCCATTTAATAAGGTCATGGCTGATCTGATCCTAACCGCCAATCTACTATCACAGAACCATCTCCTGAATCTAACAGAATTAGACACATGAAATAGGAGCAGGATCAGGCTACATGGCCCCTGGGCCCGCTCCGCTACCCACAGGGCCATGTCCGATCCGAACCTAGACTCATGTCCAAATTCCTGCCCGCTCCCCGTAACCCTTAATTCCCTTTACTTCTAGGAAACTGTCTATTTCTGTTTTAAATTTATGTAATGATGTTGCTTCTACAGCTTTTTGGGGCAGCATATTCCATGGACCTACCACCCTCTGAGTGAAGTAGTTCCTCCTCATCTCAGTTTGAAAGAGCAGCCCCTTATTCTAAGACTATGCCCCCTAGTTCTAGTTTCATCCATCATCGGGAACATCTTCCCCGCATCCACCCGATCCAGCCCTTTCACAATCTTATATGTTTCAATAAGATCGCCTCTCATTCTTCTGAACTCCAATGAGTAGAGTCCCAATCTACTCAACCTCTCCTCATATGTCCATCCCCTCATCCCCGGGATTAACCGAGTGAACCTTCTTTGTACTGACTCGAGAGCAAGTATGTCTTTTCTTAAGTATGGACACCAAAACTGTATGCAGTATTCCAGGTGCGGTCTCACCAATACCTTGTACAACTGAAGCAATACCTCCTTATTTTTATATTCTATCCCCCTAGCAATGAAAGCCAACATTCCATTGGCCTTCTTAATCACTTGCTGCACCTGCATACTAACCTTTTGAGTTTCGTGCACCAGGACCCCCAGATCCCTTTGTACTTCAGTACTTTCCAGTTTCTTGCCATTAAGATAATAGCTTGCTCTACGATTTTTCCTGCCAAAGTGCATAACCTCACACTTTCCAGTATTGTATTCCATCTGCCAAATCTCTGCCCACTTACTTAGCCTGTCAATGTCCCCTTGCAGGTTTTTTATGTCCTCCTCACTCACTACTTTCCCTCCCATCTTAGTATCATCTGCAAACTTTGATATGTTACACTCGGTCGCCTCCTCCAAATCGTTAATATAGATTGTAAAGAGTTGGGGACCCAGCACCAACCCCTGTGGAACACCACTAGTTACTGATTGCCATTCTGAGAATGAACCATTTATCCCAACTCTCTGCCTTCTGTTAGATAGCCAATCCTCTATCCATGCCAGAATATTACCTTCAATCCCGTGATTTTTTATCTTAAGCAATAATCTTTTGTGTGGCACCTTGTCAAATGCCTTTTGGAAGTCTAAATACACTACGTCCACTGGTTCCCCTTTATCCACCCTATATGTTACTTCCTCAAAGAACTCCAGCAAATTTGTCAAACATGACTTCCCCTTCAGAAAACCATGCTGACTTTGTCCTATTAAATGATGATTATCCAAATGTCCTGTTACTGTCTCCTTAATAATGGACACCAAAATTTTACCTACCACAGATGTTAGGCTAACCGGTCTATAGTTTCCAGCCTTCTGTCTACTGCCCTTTTTAAATAAGGGTGTTACATTAGCAGTTTTCCAGTCTGCCGGGACCTTTGCTGAGTCCAGGGAGTTTTGGAAAATTATTACCAATGCATCCACAATCCCTACCGCCACTTCCCTCAAGACCCTAGGATGTAAGCCATCAGGTCCAGGTGATTTATCTGCCTTGAGTCCCATTATTTTACTGAGTACCACTTCCTTAGTGATTTTGATCGTTTTTAGCTCCTCCCCCCCATAGCCCCCTGTTTGTCCAGTGTTGGGATATTCTTAGTGTCTTCTACTGTAAAGACTAATACAAAATATTCATTCAGTGTTTTTGCCATCTCCATATTTCCCACCATTAATTTCCCGGTCTCATCCTCTAAGGGACCAACATTTATGATAGCCACCCTTTTTCTTTTTATATAACTATAAAAACTCTTACTATCTGTTTTTATATTTTTTGCTAATTTACTTTCATAATCTATCTTCCCTTTCTTAATCAATCTTTTTGTTATTTTTTGCTGTCTTTTAAAGTTTTCCCAATCCTCTATCCTCCCACTAGATTTGGCTACCTTATATGCCCTTGTTTTTAGTCGAATACTATCCTTAATTTCTTTACTTAGCCACAGATGGCTGTCTTTTCTTTTATACCCTTTTCTTCTCAGTGGAATATATATTTTTTGGAAGTTGTAAAATAACTCCTTAAATGTACACCACTGATCATGTATCGTCTTACCCTTTAATCTATTTTCCCAATCCACTCTACTCAATTCCGCTCTCATACCTTCATAGTCTCCTTTATTCAAGCTTAGTACGCTTGTTTGAGATCCAACCTTCTCACCCTCTAATTGAATATGGAATTCAACCATATTACGGTCACGCATTCCAAGGGGATCCTTTACTAGGACATTTTTAATTAATCCTGTCTCGTTACACAGGACCAGATCTAAGGTTGCTTGCCCCCTGGTTGGTTCAGTTACATACTGCTCAAGAAACCCATCCCTAATACACTCAATGAACTCATCCTCAAGGCAGCCCTGCCCAATTTGATTTGTCCAATTAATATGATAGTTAAAATCCCCCATAATTATAGGTGTACCCTTATTACAAGCCTCAACTATTTCCTGATTGATACTCCGTCCAACATAATTGCAACTGTTCGGAGGCCTATAGACTACGCCCACAAGTGTTTTTTTCCCCTTATTCTTCCTTACCTCCACCCAAACTGTTTCATTATCCTGATCTTTTGACCCAATATCATTTCTCTGTATTACAGTGATTCCTTCCTTTATTAACATAGCCACCCCACCTCCCCTTCCTTCCTGCCTGTCCTTCCTGATCGTTAAATAACCTGGTATGTTTAATTCCCAGGCATTGTCACCCTGCAGCCATGTTTCTGTAATGGCCACAAGATCATACCCATATGTAGTTATTTGTGCCATTAACTCATCTATTTTGTTACGAATGCTACGTGCATTCAGATAGAGAACTTTCAAATATGTTTTGTGACACTTAGTTCCTGCTTTTGCCCTTTTTATTAATTTACCTTTTACTCCATACCTTCTGCCCCTTCCTGACACGCTCTGATTTTTAATTTCCCCACTGCTACCTAAGTCTATGACCTTCTCTGTTGTCATTTTTATTATTTGCTCTCTAGGAACCTCCCCCCCCCACTAGTTAGTTTAAAGCCCTCTCTACAGCCCTAGTTATATGATCTGCCAGGACTCTAGTCCCAGCACTGGCCAAGTGAAGCCCGTCCCAATGGAACAGCTCCCTCCTGCCCCAGTACTGGTGCCAGTGTCCCAGGAAGCAAAACCCATTTCTCCCACACCAGTCTTTGAGCCACGCATTTAACACTCTAATTTTATTTGTCCTAGCCATTAGCTCGTGGCTCAGGTAATAATCCAGAGATTATTACCCTTGAGGTTCTGTTTTTTAATTTGACCCCTAGCTGCTCATACTCCTTTAACAGAACCGGCTTCCTAATCCTAACTACGTCGTTTGTACCAACATGGACCACGACAACTGGATCCGCCCCCTCCCACTGCAAGTTTCTTTCCAGCCCAGAGGAGATGTCCTTAACCCTGGCACCGGGTAGGCAACACAGCCTTCGGGACTCTCGCTCTCGTCTGCAGAGAACTCTATCTATCCCCCTAATAATACTATCCCCTACCACTACAACATTTCTAGTTACTCCCCCCTCTTGAATGGCCCCCCGTTCCACGGTGCTGTGGCCAGGTTGCTCATCCTCCATGCAGTCCCTGCTCCCGTCCCCACAGGGAGTAAGAACCTCGAACCTGCTGGACAAGATCAAGGGCTGCGGCTCCTCCAGCTCTACCTCCTGGATCCCCATTCCTGCCTCACTGGTAGTCACACCATCCTGTCCCTGACCATGGGCTACATCTGAATTAATTAACTTCATAGGTGTGATCACCTCCTGATACATAGAGTCCAGGTACTTCTCCCCCTCCCTGATGTGTCGCAGTGTCTGAAGCTCAGACTCCAGCTCATCAGCACGGAGCTGGAGTTCCTGTAGCAGCAGACACTTGTCACAGAAGTAATCACCGTGAGCCTCAATGGGATTCACCGGCTCCCACATCTCGCAACAGTAACACATCACCTGCTCCATTCTATGTAATTAATTAAATTTTTTATTGTTAGTTATGGACACCCTCTGCCCGATTATAGATGCTAGTATCGCCTTTAATTAATTGGATTTAATTTAAATCAATCCCTCTAATTACACCAGTTAAATGGTTTACCAACAGTCACTCTGCACCAGAAAGGCCTTATTAACTACAACCCACAGAGTTAAAGTTTGAAAAGAGCACCTAACACCCCACTTACCCTAACTCACACACTTACCCAAACTCACAGCACTCTCTGCTGACTCGCACTCAGTGCTTGCTCGCACTAGCCTGGTCTTTTTATACTGTTCGTTTGTTTACAGCCAAATGAGTCACCCCTGCTGATTGGTTAGAAAACTGGTTTCCACTGCCTGCTGTGCCAATTTACTCCTACTGCAGTGTAACCTTGTTTTACTCTTCTTAAACCAACAGAATCCCAAATATTTAACTTTTCCCCTTTACTTAAACTGCTTAAGTAATCAATTAAAGAACTCACACACTTACCCAAACTCACAGCACTCTCTGCTGACTCGCACTCAGGGAATCAGCCCTGGAGATCCAGGATAAGGCTCTCGCAGGGGAGAAGTTGTTTGTGGCTTTGCAGGCTTTGAATCAGGAGAGAGTGCATTTAGTGGGAGAACACAAGGCCCAGTTGGAATACCTATGGTGCCAAGTCACCGAGGCCAAGGGTTAAGGTTGCGGGAGAAAAACGCCCGCTTGGCAAGGCACATTAGGGAACAGGAAGAGAAAGTGCAGGAGGTAAAAGCCGCTTACAAGCTAGCGAGTGAACAGGGGTTTGAGGAGGCAGACCACGGCCCCTGTAGAGAGAGGATAGAAAATCTGAGCCAGGCCCTCCGGAAGGCAAAAGGCATGGTATGCCTCATAAGGCCAAAGGCAGGCCAGGCAGGTTTTATGGGGAACGAGGGTAGGACAGTTCCAACGTCACCGGTATTGCTTAGGGACGACACGCTTGAGAGAGAGGAGACCTCATGGCCACCACACATAGCGCCAAGTTTCAGCGAGGTTTGGCAGCAAGTGGGGGTGGAACCGGGAGTGGAGCCAGAGGTGGAGGCGGAGGTAGAGCAAGCCCCGCCCGAGAGGTCGGAGTTTGGACCAATGTGCCCAGCACGGCATCGGAGGTTCGGCCCACCTGCCAACGGCGACAATGAGGGGCCCCTCCAAAACCAGTTCGTATTACCCTTTAACACCCAACAGCTTAGGGTTATGGTCAACCATATCCCGAGGCTCTCCGAAAAGGGAGACCCCTCGATCCACTTCAGGGAAATAGAGCAGACCGTCAGCGTCAACGACTGCGATGACACTGAGAAGGCCAAGATGCTGCTATTCTCCCTGGAGAGTAGCCTCCTCCAATCCCTCTCTGACGAGTGTAAAAGCGGGCAGAGCGGGTACGAGGAGCCTAGAGATGCGGTTCTGGAGGCCATGGGGATGGATGAGGGAAGTCCTTTCTCCCACGTGGAGAGGACGATCCAGCTCCCAGGGGAAACCCCGCAGGCTTTTGCGGACCGGCTGTGGCCGGTGTACCAGAAGGCTTGCCCGGGGACACTGGACCGAGCGTTCCTGAACAGCGATTCCCTGGCCCATTGGCTCCGTGGCCTGGTGGCGAACAGCTTGTCACAGGTCCGGGCCAAGGCAGAAGCCTGGTTTGACCCCAAAAATCCCCAGACCACCGAACTTACGGAAATTAGGCAGCTCACTCTGGCTTACAAAAACGGTAGGGGAGCCGATGCACACCCACCCAAGGGAAAGGTGCATGAGGTAAAACCCGGACCGGGTAGGAAAGAGTGGCACCAGGAAGGGAGTAGCCCCCCCAACATAAAGGCGAATTGTTACGGGTGCAGGAAGGATGGTCACTGGCGGAAAGAGTGCAAAAACCCTTGGAAAGATAACAAGGGAAAGAATTCCACAGCGTCAGCCCAAAAGGCGGAGGCAGGAATCGCTCCCGCAGTGGTCGAGTCATTTTTGGACGCAATGAGGTCCATATTGACTGGCCAAGGGAGGGTAGCAGCCGCTACCGGTGCTCTGACCCCATCAGCCCCACCCAACCCACAGCCCTGACTAGAACCAGCGCAGCCTGTCGACCTGTGTCCCCTTGAAAACGATGAGGGGAACAGGCCCTGTGTTAAGATGCGGGTGGAGACGGTGCAGGGGAGGTATTCGGTGGACACTGGAGCTTTCAGCGCGGTGATCCATTCGGAAGACCCGACCAATCCACCCAGGTCTAACAAGGTCCCATTTAGCCTATTGGGAACTACAGGGAACGAGCAGGCTGGGGGACTGGCCAAACCTTTGGCCATAGTTTTAGGAGCCCTCCCTACCACGTGGGAGGAAATCCAAGGGACCCACGAGGTGGCCGATCAGAGGGCTAGGGAAGGAAAGTTATGGGACCCCTATCGGACAGGCCCGGTAGCTGCAGTCCGGGACAAGGGAGGCACAGAGGGGGTAGCTTTGGCCCCGGACCTAAAGCAGGTCCGAGCCCGAGATCCCGTCTGTGAGGCCGTCCTGGTAAGGGAAGAGAAAGGGGAGCCCCTAGAAGGTCCGTTCGGGGCAGCGGACGAACCTTTAGGACAGGTTTTAAAACATGCTGCTGGTTATATTAACCAGTGCAAGCTGTTTAGACCTGAAAGGGGAAAGCAGCCAGTTGGGGTAAGGTCTGAGGATAAAGATCCTCAGCCTGCAGCAGGAGCAAGTTCACAGACTGCACAGGCAGGCGCTGTGGCTTGCTTGAAGGGAGGCACCATCCCGCCCATCGATTGGGGCACTCCTCCACTCTTCTGGGACCCAGACGAGAGAGAGGGACCTGAGGGCGAAAACCCCGCCGCTAACCCAGGTGTAGAGGGGGAGGGACCTGAGGTCGAAAACCCCGCCCCGGACCCAGCCATGGGGCATGGGGGCGGAGACTCTCAGCTCGCAGCCACAGGCTGCGAAGAGTTACCTGCCCCTAGCCCGGGTTCGGGAGAGGTCAAGCCTGGGGGAGCAGCGGTTCAGGTTAAAGGCCCATCAGCCAAGAAAGCCCCACCCGTCAAAGCCCCTAGAAGGTCCCCACGGATGCCCCAGCCGAGAAAGCCATGGTCACCAGCCCTCCAGTTACCAAGCACCGCCCCTCGAGTCAGGGAGAGGTCCAAGGACACAGGTCCTCAGCCAGCAGCCGCGGGCTGCGAGGGACCAACAGTGAAGGATGGTGCGGCCACGCCGAAGGTAGCGGTGAGCCGCAGTCCGACCAGGGATTAGCCTGGCCGCCCGGAGACGAGCGGCAGATGTATATAGTTTTAGTTTAAGTTTTAGTTTAAGAAAAGTGTAATTATTTAGCTTAAGTTTGGGTGTTTTTCATTCAAGTTAAATAAGGTGATGGGTAGTTTTATGTAAGTAGTCTGTTAAGCGTGTATATTTGGGTCGAGATCGCGGGACCTGACCATGCTTCACCAAGCCAGAGAATCTCTTGGGGACCTGGCTGCATGTTTTTACATTTTTTTGCAGAAAGGCTTTCGGGATGGAAGGGATCGTGATCCTATTCGCCCTGATTGGGATGAGCGTAGAAAGACGGGGCGACGTCCAAGACTCCCACATCTACGGGTGTTTGGGAGACAGAGCGCCCCTAGCGATCGATGGGAGCGGTGAACGGGATGCGAAGGAAACCGCCGTCTACGTCCACGAGGGAAGGTGGCCAGGATGGCTGGGGTCCAATTCGTCTCAGTACTCCAGCCAAACCTAATTCACGTACGGGGAGGCCTCCCTCCTGTGCCCCAGGGTACGAGTCGTTACCACGAGGGTCAGCGTCACCGTTGGAAAGCGATTATGTTTGACGTGTAAAGGACACATTCCACTGGATAGGTGGTGGTGGCTCAAAAAGTTGAGCAAGGACATGAGGAACCCCGAAGTTGAGTGGGAACGGTTGGGGAACAATACCCATTGGACGATTATAGGGACTCATGGTGGATTAAGCGTGTGTTGGGACAAGTGGTGGGAACAGGACCAAGGGATTTATATCTGTATGTGGGGGTCAGAGACAGTCTGCCCCGCAGGCATATCCATTATTTTCCACCAGCAGTGGCAAGACGCCGGGGATGGGATGAGGTGGGTTACCAGCCTCAAGGCGTGTGCAGTCCCATTCTCCCCAATCCCAGTCAATGCCACTGAGCTGGTAACCTGCCCCCATAAGCCCCTGCCCACGGCACAGGCGGCGAGGTTATCCAGGGAAGGTTGCCCCACCGCCACCAAGGGACCAGGGAATGGGCTGGTACCAGTCCCCACCGATCAGATGCTGTACCAGGGGGTACACTACGCGGTAGCCTCCGTGATTTTAAATCTCACCGAGGTACATCTACCGGAGTGGTGCCCCAAAGAAACAGAGCAGCTATACCAGGCCCTATTAAAGGACATGTTCAAGAAGTTTTACGAGTTCGATTTTGCCCACGTGGACAAGACCGAACTGTACACCACACACCGAGAATTTTTGGTAATGCAGGGAGGCAAAGAAGGGGAATATGGAATGATGTTTTTACTGCGTTTAATACTGGGTCCTCTGTCATCAACAGCTTGGATGACATAGAGCTGCAGACCCAGATAAACAGTTTAAAAACACAGTTAAAGAAAATATTACTGGATGAGAACAAGGTAGTGGGCTCGGAGGACCAGGCCATGATGGTCCATTTAAAGGAGATCATAGCCGAGTTGGAAAAGCACACAAAGACGGTAAGTGCTCTCATAAGGGAGGACAGAAATTCTTCTGACCAGGCTGCACAAAATGAGGTGTGCGTGTTATACGGGGTGTGGTTACTAGGCGAGGGCCACAGTAATCTGGAGGATTTAAAACAGGGTTTAGTCCCATCCTGGATTAGCAACAAGCACCTCGCAGCCCTCCACCCTTTTGAGAACACATTGAGCCCGTGCCAACTCCGGCTAGTCTCCGAAGCCTATCCAGTCCTCGTGGATTGTGGGCGGTCCAAACACACAATCATGGGAGTAGTAGTCAGGATGCCGGTCATGGGTAGGACAGCCCGACCCACCCCGGTATACAGGATTGAGAACATTGGAGTCATTCAAGGGGGTGCGCACATTCGTTTCACAGCGGTCCCGCCTTACGTCATTAAGTGGGAGCACACTATTACAGGTACTGACCTCTCAGGGTGCCGGAGCCGGGGAGCACACATAATCCTGTGTCCCCAGCACTTGAATGCCTGTTCAAAGCCGAAGCGTGGGTTCAGAGCTGCTGGCGTGAAACCTATAAATTGTACCATGGAGGCAATGGCACAAGGCCATGTTCCCCTGCAGGTAGCATATATAGGAGGTGGGACATATTGTGTCACCACCGGCACGTCCCACTACCAGCATGGACAGCATAGTTGGTGTCTGGTTAGTGACAGCAGTTTCTGTTTCAAACCCGAGGCAGAAGTTCAAGTGGCCCAGGAGCGAATTGTCCCCATTCCTGAACCCTCCACTGTTCACCTCACTGTGAAGGAGAATTTTACGGATTTGCAAAAGTACGTAGCGCACTTTGGCTATGAAATTCCCCCTCTCCCTGAACACCTTACCAAAATACTCAAAGCCGTTATAGTTTCGCAGAAACATTTTTACACTCTCGAACAGAAAACAGTAGAGATAGGGACTAAGATATAGGATATTGTGATTCCACCCTGGAGGAAGATTTTTAATAACATAGAGGTCCCTTCGTGGATTAGACTGGCTTCCCACATTCTCGTGGTTTGTCAGTTAGGGATAGTGTTGTATTTAGTTTGTATTCAGTGTAAGGTAAAATGTCAGTGGTCAGAATTCCAAAACCAGAGGATCTGGAACGAACATTATGTAAAGGTGGAGGGAGATACGCCAGTTTAAGTCTTTTTCCCTTTATTTTGATTAAAAGATTGTTGCTTTTTTTGTGTTTGTTATATTTAATAAAGGTTTTCTTTTGTTTTTTTTTGCGACGCGGTTTAATAAAGATATGTGTACCAGGTGGTGCAGGGGTGTGGGTCCCCTCCATGCTTGGATGTGTGAAAAGTCTGTAATTTTATCCTATGTATGCTTATGTACACTACATTTTCGTGAAATGGTAAGTGCATGTGTCGTGGGTATATTAGATAGGTAATTACAGGGGAAGGTTGACTATGGAAAGTCAGAAAAATTTTGCTCACCTTAAAAGTATGATACTTCAAGCAAGTTTTAGTATCACGGGGGGGAGTGTAAGATTTGCAAAATTTCTTCATTTCCCCGAAGGTTATTATTAATAAAAGGGGCCCTGTGTGGACATTTTAAATCAAAAAGGGTACCCAAGATGGCGTCCGTGCCTCGTGGGAGAAAGCCTGTGAGATTTTAAAATTTGGACTCTGCGACGCAGGCAGCTTGTGGAGAAATCGAAACCAAAGCTGCAGTTTCTGTGAAGAGAGACTTTGCATTTTGAAAACCAGACAGGACTTTGAATTATGTATTAGATCAAATTGGAGACAAATCTAAACCCAGTTAGGCCTATAGTTAAGGCCATCAAGCAGTTTGCATAAATAATCAGCAACAGATTAAGGAAGCCATCGAGGCTGGACAGGCTTATCAAGGTGCATTCATAACAAAACAAGTCAATTATCAGGCCGGTAGATGCGATTACCGGCCATCTAAAAACAGTTAGTATAGATTGCTACCGTTATTTAAAATAGCCCGCCAAGATTAAGACAAAGAACTAACCTGATTTGGCGCGCAGATAAGGGTTTTCGAAAGGAGTATAATTGAAGGCCCCGGGTAGCAATCGCTCTCTTCTCTTCTCTCTGGCCTCTCCTTGCTCCTTGCCCTCGTGGCTGTTGCTTTTTCCCCATCCCGCGCTTACCCCTGACCTTTGCCCGTGCCTTTCCCCACTCCATCTGGAATCGCCCAGGCACTGCATCGGGCGGACACGGACAATTCAGGCCAGGCGAGGCGGGATGCAACGACGCGAGGAGGCAAGACAAACTGAGGAAGGCAACTGAGGAAGACAACTGAGGAGGCAAACTGAGGAGACGAACTGAGGAAGACGACTGAAGACAGGCTTCGAATCATCGGGCCTTCAGTCTCAGCTGACCTGCGACTATCTTTATGCAAACTCAAACTGTCGGCCGAGGAAGAGGAACCGTCATCCCTGCAAGGTAAAGCAACCAAGCAGAGACTTTAACTTTGGGGTACTTGAACCTGGACAACGCCCTTGCAGCACCCGGAGACCACGTGATGACGGCAGGCTCCAGATAGCACCAAGAGCGAACCCCACCGCTGTTTTGAGTCCAGCAGACCCTTTTGATTGGTGAGCATAAATTCTGGCCCCTCATAGCTTAATCTAGTTAGGTATAGGGGGTGGGATAGGATAAGGGGATTGTTAAGATAGTTGTTTTCCTTGATGTGCCGTGTGTTCCCCATTCCTGGTATAAGTATAGTTATTTATATTTGCCTGTAATTTTATACACTGGTAACTTTTCATAAGACTGTGTTATTTTTCTGTTTATTAAAATCTTGAGTTTTGCTTACATCCCAACCAGCTGTCCACTCGAGTCTTTTCTGTATCGCCGCCTGTACCTAAGTCCAGTGTCTAGAACCCAGGGTCGTGGGAGCGATTCGAACCACTCATAAAGAGTCAGCGGCATAACTGACTGGCGTATGCGCCAAACAACCACCACACGCCACCCCCTACAGGGGTCTAGAACAAGGGGTCACAGTCTCAGGATACGGGGTAGGACATTTAGGACTGAGATGAGGAGAAATTTCTTCACTCAGATGGTGGTGAACCTCTACCACAGAAGGCTGTGGAGGCCAAGTCACTGAATGGAACAGAAATTCGGGTACACACGGGGTACTCACGCATAGGCCCAATGAAAGTGCCGGTTTCGTACATGCACTGCGCGGGAAACCGGCACTTCCGTTCCCCTGAAAGAAGGGGTTCAGAAGTCGAACGCGTGCGCTGGAGAGGCAGCGCGTGCACATTGAACTTACGCTTTTTTTCCAGGTTTCTCCGGGAGGGTAAGTCTCCAGCAGTTACACTTTTAAAAAGCAGGCGCAAGGCCTGCTTTTAACAAGGTAAGTGGTGAATTAATTAAAATTAAAACAGTTTTTCCACAGGTTTATTATTTTTAAATACTTTAAAGAATGGTAAGTTTATTTTTAGCCCTGTTAGAAAATGTAATTAATTTTTTCAAAAATTTAAATTATTGTTTAAAATAGTTATTTCATGTAATTTATAGTTTATTTTAAAAATGTGATTTTTTAAAACATTTATTCAAGGTTTTAGTGATGTTTTGGGGCTTATAGTATTTATAGGTTTGACAGCTCTTCCTGTCAAACTTATGAATGAATCATTCCCTGCTACCATTGGCTCTCCGTGGCCCACGTGATCCCAGGGGATGCTTCGAACTAACTGCGCCCCTGGGATACGCAAGCACTGCGCGCCAGCAGTTGGAGGAGGCCCAGGATCGGAATCCCACGTGGGCCCACAGTTCAACGGCCGGCGTGCTAGGTAAGTGCAGGTCGGGGGCTTGCACCCGCAGGAAGCCCCCGACTCAAATTTCTGGGCCAATATATTTAAGAAGGAGATAGATAGATTTCTAGACACAAAAGGCATCAAGCGATATGGGGAGAGAGCAGGAATATGGTATTTAGATAAAGGATCAGCCATGATCATATTGAATGGTGAAGCAGGCTTGAAGGGCCGAATGGCTTACTCCTGATCCTATTTTTTAATGTTTCTATTATGTTTCTATTCTCCCTCTAAAGATGTAACCCATCCATTCCTTACTCTCATTCCATCACTCTCACTCAACCTTCTCTTCTTTCGTCCTTGCAGGAAAAGAGAACCCACAATAAGAGGGAGAGGGAGAGAACCAGAGGTGGAATGCCATCATTGGCAACCCTAACAACAGGTGAGGAGGCTGACAAGTATTTGGAGTCGCCGAGCAGCTGGTGGAAGATGGAGAGAGGGGGACATCTCGTCAACCTGGTGACAGAATTACATCTCATACAGCTACATAGCATACAGCAGTCACTCATATGGGGACTGATGATTGCAGTCAGTAAAAGGTCATCATGTGCATAATGATATCGGTACCCATTCTTCATATGACATATCTAACTCATCTCTTTAGTCTCCCACAGGTCCATCAAGAAGCCCCCTACTGTCCAGGAAGAAGAGGAAGATGTTATGTCCGTGTATCTTAATGTTGTGTCCTTCAATAATCAGACAAGAGACTGCGGGGAACGATTCAACAGGTGTTTTCTGAATGAGGGTTACTCTAGAACTAACTGTACAGA
Organism: Somniosus microcephalus; assembly: GCF_052327205.1. NCBI lineage: Eukaryota > Metazoa > Chordata > Chondrichthyes > Squaliformes > Somniosidae > Somniosus > Somniosus microcephalus. The sequence continues at coordinate 163,542,140 of NC_140997.1, read as the reverse complement.
TCACTACTCAGGGTTTATATACAGGTGTGGTCACTGCCGGTACTACAGTATACAGGAGCTGTAAAAAGTAGTTCTCTCCCTTAAGGTATATATATACATTACATATATTACAATTCCTCCACTTTTAGATTAACAGCACCATAATACTCATTTAACAATTAACATTTTTAATATACAATGTTATATGAAAATAGTCCATTCATATATTCAGTCTCTGGGGAGGCTTCCTGATTCGTTCTGGATAACGCCTTTCCCAACTGTCTCGCTCTTGGTGCGGAGGCGATTCTAGCACCCTGTCGTAAGTTGATTCATCAGCTTCCAATGCTATTGTTTCTGAGGTAGATGCGACCTGTACGTCGGGTTCCTCACCAGGTACGTATAGCCGAGACATGGGGTTGACTCGTTCCTCTGACTCTAGAATCTGGTCAGCATGGCGTCTCACAATGTTCTCCCCAACATCCACTGTGTACATTAGTGGCCCCTGCCGTGTGCATATCGTTCCTGGTTGCCATTTCTCTGTTCGGTAGTCGGGGGCCAAGACTGGTTGCCCTAAATTGAAGCTCCTTGTCGGCTTCTCATTGATGTGCTGGAATTGCTTACTCTCAACATCTCTTCGTACATTTGGTCAGAGCAAATCCAGACGAGATCTCAACCTTCGGTTAAAGAACATCATGCCGGGGCCTGGTTGGTGACTGCATGTGTCGCATTTCTGTAGGCTAACAGGAAATTGTCCACCTTATGCTGCAGTGGAATGTCGTCATCGCACATGGCCTTTACTGCTTTTTTAAAGGTTTGTACGAACCTCTCAGCCAATCCATTTGTGGCTGGATGATACGGGGCGGATGTGTAATGCCTTACACCATTCCTTTTCATAAATCTTCGAAACTCTTCGGACACAAACTGTGGTCCGTTATCAGAGCAAATCTGTTCTGGCAAGCCGTTCCAGGCAAAAATGGTCCGTAGGACTGCAATAGTTTTCTCCGTGGTGGTGGAGGACATTTTGATCACCTCAGGCCATTTCGAGTGCGCATTCACGGCTATTAAAAACATTGAGTCCATGAATGGACCAGCAAAATCAATATGCACCTGTTGCCATGGAGGTGAAGGCCTCTCCCATGGGTGTAGAGCGGCATGTGGTGGTGCATTTTGGACCTTCTGGCATCCTGAGCAGCTCTTTGTCAGGTCCTCGATTTGCTGATCGATCCCCGGCCACCACACATAAGCCCTAGCAAGGCTTTTCATTTTCACCCCTCCCAGATGACCTTCGTGAAGCTCATTGAGCACTCTCTCCCTTAAATTGGGTGGAATTACCACTCGGGATCCACACATCAAGGTCCCCTGGCATACTGACAGCTGTTCTCTTCTGGATGAGAATGCTGGCAACAGTGAGTCGCCATGTGCTGTCCATCCCTGCACTGTCAAATCATATACCCGAGAGAGTGTCGGGTCATTTCGGGTCTCCGTCTCTATACCAGCATTAGTTACTGGCAAAATTCAATTGCAGTCGAATGAAATATTTCGACAGGATCCACTGCTGGTGCTTCCTCCGTAGTAGGCAGTGGCAGGCGTGATAGCCCATCAGCGTTTCCATGCTGTTTCGTGCCCTTATACTCGATTTCATATTGGTCCGACCCTAGAAAAAGGGACCATCTTTGTAGCCATTGTGCAGTCATCACCAGAACGCCCTTCTTTGGATTAAAGATGGAGACAAGTGGTTGGGGTCAGTCAGCAAGGTGAACTTCTGCCCGTGCAGATAGTAATTGAACTTTTTCACTCCCCACACTAGGCTGAGGGTCTCCCTGTCAATCTGGGCGTAGTTACGCTCAGCTGAGGTTAGTGATCGTGACGCAAAGGCTATTGGCCTCTCTGAGCCGTCCGAGAATTTGTGCGACAGCACCGCGCCAATGCCATAGGGTGACGCATCACATGCCAACCGAACTGGTAATGCCGAGTTGTAATGGGCCAATACCTCTTTCGATGTGATTAGTGTTTTGCTCTTCTGGAAAGCTCGTCTACATTCGTCACTCCACTTCCATGGCACCCCAGTTTGCAGTAGGGTGTTCAGTGGGTGTAGTATTGTAGACAAATTTGGCAAGAACTTATGGTAGTAGTTTACCAGCCCGAGGAACGACCTCAGTTGTGACACATTTTCCGGTGCTGGAGCCTTGACTACTGCCTCAATCTTCTCTGGGGACTTATGTAACCCCTCTTTATCGATAACATGGCCACAATACGAGATCTGTTTTCTAAAAAACTCGCATTTGGGGCAGTTAGCTCGGAGCCCATATTCCTACAATCTAGTGAGCACCTGCTCCAGGTTGGCAAGGTGATCACTGTCATTTTCGCCCGTGACCAGGATGTCATCCAAATAACACTGGGTCCCTGGGATCCCTTGCAGGACTTGTTCCATTGCCCTCTGCCAAATAGCTGGAGCTGATGCTACCCCGAATACCAGCCAGTTGTATTGGTAGAGACCTTTATGGGTGTTGATTGTGAGGTATTTTTTTGATGCTTCTTCTACCTCCATTTGCAGATACGCCTGGGCCAGATCAATCTTAGTGAAGCATTTCCCTCCAGATAGCGAGGCGAAAATATCTTCAATCCGCGGAAGTGGATATTGTATGGTGTGAAGGACCGGGTTCACTGTTACCTTAAAGTCCCCACAGATGTGAACCTTCCTTGGTTCCCCAGGCGTGCTGCTCAATGACTTTTTCATCACAGGGACGATGGGTGTAGCCCACTTGCTCCAGTCTACCTTGGACAGTACACCTGAACGTTCCAGACTCTCCAGTTCTGCTTCGACGGCTGGGCAGATCGCATAAGGTACCGGTCTGGCCTTAAAAAATTTTGGGATTGCGTTTTCTTCAATTTTAATCATCGCTGTCATGCCTTTTAGTGTTCCGAGTCCTTGCTGGAACACTTCTTTCGCATCAGTTAGGATCTTTGACAGTCGCCCAGGTGTGACGTCGTCATCCTTTTTTTCAGCCACAGTCAGTGCCTGTATGGAATGCCAATCTAGCTGTATCTTCCGGATCCATTCACGTCCTAGTAGTGGTGGTCCTCCATCTGGCAATACATATATGTCCATTTTTGGTGTTTCCTTGCCGTTATATATAACGTTCACCCTTATTTTTCCTTTGGGGTAGACTTTTTGCCCCGTATGTAATGATATCAGCAAATAGAGATGGTATTTGCCTGTTTGATTATGATGCCTTAATAGCATGTTTGTATGTATTGATTGCTTGTGCCTGACCAGCAGAGGGCATGTGACCCAGAGAAGCAAGGCAGTTATTTTAGTTTCGGTTTCGTTCGAGATGCATCACAGCATCGTTTCTCCTGTAAAAGCTGTATAAAAGAGTTGAACAGACTTTAGATTAAAACTCATTCTCTTTCATAAATGTCTCATCATTGAACCCACAAAGAAATCAATACATGGTGTCAGAAGTGATTGAAAGAGATGAAGAGAAAACATTTGAAGTTAAATCAGCTCTCCACAAATTAGCAAGCCAAAAGAGAACATCGTTGCTTACCATTAGAGAATAGCTAACGAAGTGAAAGAATGGAAGGTTTACACCCACCGGCGACGCTTCAGTTGACAGGTAATGTGGCTGAAAGTTGGAGGAGATTCAAACAACGTGTGGGGTTGTATTTATCAGCAATTGGAGCTGATGATAAAAGTAATGAAAGGAAATCATCACTGTTCTTACATGTCGTGGGTGATGAAGCGCTGGAGGTGTATAATAACTTCACATTCGCTGTTGATGGAGACAAAATGAAACTAGATAAAATAATGGAACAGTTTGAGGCCTACTGCATACCTAAATGTAACGTGACATTTGAGAGGCACAGATTTTTCACATGTGTACAGAAAACGGGAGAGTCTATTGATCAGTATGTGACTGAACTGAGAAACAGAAGCAAATCGTGTGAATTTAGGGGACTGACAGACTCGCTGATAAAAGACAGACTGGTGTGTGGTATTCCAGATAATGGTCTAAGGGAAAGACTGCTAAGAGAGCAAGATCTAGACCTGGGAAAAGCCATAGCACTGTGTAAGGCTACAGAGACTGTGAAGTTGCAGGCAAAGGAGCTGTTCAGTGACAATAGCTGCAACGTGGATGCAGTGAGAAAGAACGGATACAAACCGTTTAACAAAAAGAGCGCCAATGTGAAAAAAGAGGCGTGGCCAGTGAACGAAAATGAAAGGGACAATCGAAAGTCATGTAGTCGATGCGGTACACAGCATCCACCAAGAAAGTGTCCAGCATATGGTAAAAAATGCAATAGTTGCAACAAAAACAACCATTATGCCCGTTGCTGCAAGAACCAAGTGCAACAAAGCAAGGACCATGCAGTAGATGAAAGTGACATAGAGGAGATCAATGTAGATGTTGTGTCTGAAAACAAAAAAGAAGAAAGAGACTGGATGTTGACATTAAAAGTGAATGACATACACATTCCATTTAAATTGGATACTGGAGCACAAGTTAATGTGATATCAGAGACTGATTTTAAGAAAATTAGACCCAGATCAAAGATACATGGATTAAAAGTGAAAGTGACAGGATACTCAGGTACTGAAATACCAGTGAAAGGAAGATGCATTGTCAAAGTGACACACAAGGACAGAGAGCACACGCTAGCATTAATCGTGGTGCCAAAGGATGTGCAAGCCATACTAGGTTTAAAAGCCTGTGAGAGACTGAACCTGGTAAAGAGAGTCCTCGTTGTGGAAAGCGAAGGAGAGACAGTCTATGATGAACTGAATGTTGCGTACACACCGGGTAAGCTGATGTATACAGCAGACACGTTGTCCAGAGCTGTTGACCCAGGAGAGCCCGCAAACACAGTGAAAAGACTGATGTACAAGGCAAAAGACAGTGGAACTGACTTCTACCAAAGCATGCTTGTATACCGCACAATGCCGCTCGAGTGTGGTATGTCACCAGCCCAACTCCTGATGGGACGTCGGCTAAGGTCAAACCTACCCATCCCGGAGAACCTCCTGAAAACAAAAGAGGGGGAGAAAGTGAGGAAGTTCAAAGAGCAACAGAAAGAAAAGCAAAAGTATTACTATGACAGAGGAACACAAAACCTACCTGAACTCCACACTGGTGACCAAGTAAGGTTCAAAGACAAAACAAACACATGGACTCAGAAGGGAACTGTCCTGAGTGAAGTTCAACCAAGATCATACACCATTCAGACAGATGAGGGTGCTGTTCTGAGAAGAAATCGTCGAGATCTTCTCATGGGACCAGCCACAGCAGGTCAAGAGACTGATACTGTTGAACAACCTGATCACACAGCTGAGAACACATCATCTGAGGCAACAACTCAGATTCAAGGACAATCAATCAGAAAATCCTCAAGACACGTGAAGCCTCCTGAGAGACTCATTGAGCAAATTTAAGGACTATTGTTATAGAAGGAAGTAATGTTATCTTATTCTTTCTTCAAGTTCTAGTGTATTGACATATTTCATGTGAACACACAAAGCAAGGTTAAAAAACCTTGATCATGATAATGATAATGTAAGTTCATTAAGTGTTACAGTTAAAATGCAGATTAATACAAAGAAAACATGTTGTTAGTTAAAAGTAAAATACTTTTGTTTTAAGAAAAGGAGATGTAATAATATCAGCAAATAGAGATGGTATTTGCCTGTTCGATTATGATGCCTTAATAGCATGTTTGTATGTATTGATTGCTTGTGCCTGACCAGCAGAGGGCATGTGACCGAGAGAAGCAAGGCAGTTAGTTTAGTTTCGGTTTCGTTCTAGATGCATCACAGCATCGTGTCTCCTGTAAAAGCTGTATAAAAGAGTTGAACAGACTTTAGATTAAAACTCATTCTCTTTCATAAATGTCTCATCATTGAACCCACAAAGAAATCAATACACCGTGTATGTCTTCAAGACAATCTTTGTATCTCTCAAGGGTATATGTGAAAATAGCCGCTTGTAATCCCTTCGGTTTATGATTGTTAGGGCTGATCCTGTGTCCAATTCCATTTTCACTTGGACTCCTGCTATCTTGAGCGTGACCCAGATAGTTTGGTGATCCTCTGTTTTGGTCACATTATGTAGTTTCAGACAACCCAGCTCCTTGCTTCCGGAGTCTGTATCACTCTTCTGTTCGTCTGAACTACTCTCCGTCACCTTATGTACCTTCTTGTACTTCTCCTGTGGAGATTTCTTGTAGCTTGTTTTCTTTCCCGACCTGCAGACTCTTGCTATGTGTCCTACTTTTCCACACTGTCTGCACACTTTGTCCTTGAACCAGCAATCATTATGGTCGTGTGCTTTTCTGCCGCAGCGATAGCACTTCACTGTTCCGTATGACATTTCATTTGTGCCATATTCTAGCAGTCTCCGTTGTATCTCTGCAGCACCCCGTGCTGCTGCTTCATGTAATACTGCAATGCTGAAAGCCTTGTCCAGCATAAGATCCTTTTCTGATAGAAGTCGTTTCTGGGTTCCTTCACTTTGAAGCCCACACACAAACTTGTCCTTTAAAGTATCTGCTAGTCCCGTTCCAAACTGGCAGTGTTTCAATAGCTTGCGCAGTTCCGTTAAATACTCAGCATTACTTTCATCTTTATGCTGGTTCCTTTTGTGAAGCTTAAATCTTTCTGCTATCAGCAGCGGTGTGGGGTTTAAGTGGTCCTGTAGGATTGACACTATGTTTTCAAAATCCTTTTCTACTGGCTTCTCTGGGGTTACTAGGTTTTGTAGTAAGCCATACGTTTTTGCACCCATTGAATTCAACAATACCAGCGCTTTCTTGTCATCTGGCACTTCATTCGCCTTGCAGTATACTTCTATGCGTTCGACATATGTCATCCAATCTACAACTTCATTGTCGAACGCTGTGATACTGCCACTCTTCGGCATTTTTGGGTGTGGTTAGACTGGCTTAAAATGGCGTCTCCCGCGCTTTCCTTTCTTCCCCGCTGCAGCTTAAAATGGTGTCTCCCGCGCTGCTGCCAACGCCGCTCTCGGCGGTCCTCGTGGCAAATGGCGATGCCCTGTGGGTTTTGTGCGCTGCTCCTGCGCTGCTGCCAATGCCGCTCTCTGCGGTCCTCATGGCAATGGCAGCGCCTTGCGTTTTCCTGTGCGCCTCTCTCCCCCGTTGATGCTGCTCGGCCCTTGAACACTGGCTGCGCTCTGCTCTCTCTCGTCTCTCTCCCCCGTTGATGCCTCTCGGTCCTGAACACCGGCTGTGTCCTGTGCGCTCTGCCCTCTCTCTCTCCCCTGTCGATGCTGCTCGGCCTTTTTCTGTGCCGCTCGGTCGGGCTCTAGCCCGCCGCTGTCCGGGAAGTGTCTGCGCAGTACCTGTTGCCAGCCAGTTTCGCTGGACCACCGTGACTGGAAAGCCAAGCCTGGCTCTCTACAGCCTCCCCTGTGATGCTCAAATCTCCGCTGGATGACTGGGCGGTTGCCCGTGGTCGATGCCCGTGCTTCTGGACTCGACCTTCTTCCACTGTTCTCCAGGAGCGCATCCCTGGGAGGTGATGCAGAGTTGCAGGTAGGTTCGAATCTGCCTCGTCGCCAATGTTAGGTCCGTGTATCTTAATGTTTTGTCCTTCAATAATCAGACAACAGAGAGCAGGGAACGATTCAACAGGTGTTTACTGAATGAGGGTTACTCTAGAACTAACTGTACAGATCACTACTCAGGGTTTATATACAGGTGTGGTCACTGCCGGTACTACAGTATACAGGAGCTGTAAAAAGTAGTTCTCTCCCTTAAGGTATATATACATTACATACATACAGAAGACGACTCCTCAGAGGAGCCTCCAGCCTCTGAAGGTGCACTGTTATCTGCGCACCCAGCACCAGCGCAGATAGAGTAGTGTTGTCACCTGGTGTCAACTCACAAGTGAGTAAGGGCAGATGGTGAAGACAGGGACAGCAGTGGAAAGTCCTCGCTGGAGGGTGCACGACAATCCCGGCTCTGCTCAGCTGCATGCAGAGGCTGAGCCTCGGGGACCATCCAGAAAGAAAGCAATCCTTGAAGTGCAGGAAGAAGTGCAGGAGGCTTTGACAGGTTTTGCGAGTGCAATGTCTGCAAATGTCCAGAGAATGGAGGTGTCCATCTCCAACATGAGCACCACCGACCACCGTGTCACAGGCGATGGCGACTGTAGGCTCTTCCATGGATAGGATGGCCACCTGCATGGAGCTCAAAAAGACAAGGAGCACATGGTCTCTATGGAGGTTAGATGACAGAGGCTCATCGACCTCTTCTTTAGGAGGGATGTCAACGTGGATGTGGGTCCTCATGTCCCACTGATGTGAAGCATGGTGCTCTCCAGCTCCTTGCTAGCTGGGAAGTGTGGGTGGTGTAGTGTATGTATCCGTCTACCTTTAAGAAAAGCATTGTATGTAACCGTTCACCTTTAAGAGAACTATTTTAGGTTGGCTTCTGTATACTGTAATACCGACGGTGACCACACCGGTATATAAGTGCTGTGTCAGGATTTATTTGGCAGATTCGCCCTGACCTTCGAATAGTAAAGTCCTGTTTCAAGTTACTCTGGTAGTCTGTGTATTAATTAACTAAACAACCCACAGACTTTACAGTGGCGACGAGTCCGATCGTACCCTGCGGCAACAATACTTCCGAAGCAGTTAACGAGCGTCGAGAAGAGGCAACCGCCCTCGTCATTCTGCTGGGAGAAAACTCGAGTCTGCAGAGCTGGAAAGGAGGAAGAATTCAGAGACAAAGACTTCCATCAGCAACAGGCACTGACTGTCCCTTCTGCCACGGTGAGGAGTGAGCCGATCAGCAAGAGAAGCAAGCCGGCCACGGTGACTGTGAGTAAGGGAAAAGTAAAAAGAATAACCGGAGGATAAGGGCGGTGCACTCGACCACGGTCGGGGGGGAAAGGAGCCGGACAGAAGTTGGGCCCAGAGGCGCTGAAACTGGGGCAGAGTGGAGCAAGGAAGCCGCGGTACAGGCAGGCTGGGGACGCAACGGCGTCATGAGACAGCTAGACCGCGACCGGCGAAAAAGGCCGGGCAGCGACCGAAGCCACGAAGCGCTGCGACCGGGAGCGTAGGCGCGGGAAGATATAAAAACTCAGCCGCAGCCGGGGAGGGAAGCACCGGACTGCGAGAGGGCTGGGAGGCGCGATTGGGAGCCGAGCGAGCGGGAGAGGCAGAGCCGACCAAGGGAGACTGAGCGAGAGCCAGTCCAGCGGCTGAAACTGTTCGCCGTCAACGGGGTGTACCCAGCGCCGGTAGAGCCGAGCGAGCGGGAGAGAGACAGAGCCCGAGCAAGGGGAACTGAGCGAGAGCCAGCCCAGTGGCTGAAACTGTTCGCCGTCAACGGGGTGTACCCAGCGCCGGTTGCCCTGCCGAGAAAAAGGAAAGCACTGAAGCCAACGCGCAGGCCGTGAACCTGAAAGCCAGTGGCCGTCGCCCGTGGGGAAAGTGTACCCCTCCCGCTAGGGAAGAAACGCGGGAAGCCGCCATTAGGCGGGGAAGAAGACAGAAGCGGGAAACCGCCATTGAAGTGGGCGGGGAGAGAAGATAAGCGCGGGAAACCGCCATTTTCGCGGGAACCGCCATCTTGGAAAAAAAAAGAAAAGAAAATTTAAAGAAATAATTCGTGGTGTTATCAGGAAGAGAGGAAGATGCCTAAGCGTGGTAACATCAATGATTTTAATTCCGAGGTAGAAGACTGGGCCACGTATGTGGAACGCATTGAGATCTATTGTGAGGCCAATAAAATAGAAGAAGATGACAAAGCTATAACCTTGCTAAACTCGATGGGCGCGAAGACATACGGGCTCTTGAAGCATCTACTAGCACCAGCTAAACCGGCGGATCAGACTTTCGATGATATTGTGACTGTTCTGAAGGATCACTTGAACCCCACACCGTTGATGTTGGCAGAACGATTCAAATTCTATGCGAGAACGCAAAGGAAAGATGAAAGCAACGCAGAATACTTGGTCGAACTGCGTAGACTAGCGAAACACTGCCAGTTTGGAGGGAATCTGACAGAGGCATTGCGAGACAAGTTCGTGTGCAGGTTGTCAAAGGAAGGAACGCAAAAGCGACTACTCGAAGAGAACGACCTTACACTTGACAGGGCTGTCCTTATTGCAGCATCGCACGAAGCCGCAGCGAAGGGAACTGCGGAAATGCAGCTAAAGGCAGCGGCACTCAGTGTGGATCAAATTACCTCGAGTACAACAAAATGCTATCGTTGTGGGAAGACAACACACGACCAGAACCAATGCTGGTTTAAGAACCAGGAATGTAGGAAATGTGGCAAACTGGGTCACATAGCTAAGGTATGCCGGTCAGGGAAGAAGACCAACAACCAAAGGAAGCCATCACAGGAAAAGTACAACAAGGTACACAAGGTGGCTGAGAAGAGTTCAGACGAACAGAATTCGGACTCAGACCCAAATGGCCAGGAGCTGGGCAGTCTGAGAATTCACAATGTGAGTAAGGAAGCTGACCTACAAACTATCTGGGTCATGCTAAAAATAGCTGGAGTCCAAGTGAAAATGGAGTTGGACACTGGATCAGCTCTATCAGTCATAAATCGAAGGGATTACCACCGGCTATTCTCACATATACCCTTAAGAGATACCAAGTTCGTATTGCAGACATACACGGGGCATAAAGTATACCCCATGGGGAAGATAAGAGTCAAGGTGAGAGATGGGGGTAAAGAACACCCAAGAATGAACTTATACCTACTACCTGAGGGAGGACCACCACTTCTGGGATGGGAGTGGATCAAGAAAATAGACATGGAATGGCACTATCTAAAAGCCATAATGAGTGAGGACTCGGTGCAGACAATCAGCTCAGATTCTGAAACGGATGACGATAAGAGCAACCCAAATATGAAAGACAAGGCTAAAATGGACTTGCCGACTAAGGTTGGAAGAACGAAGGCATGCATAAAGGCTTATGCTCCAGAGAAGAACAAAGTTTCAGAACAGAACTCCACCGAACAACGACAACATAGTTTGACAGAGAATTCTGAGTCTGTTCAGTTTACGGACATATCCATGACTGACGAACACCGAGCTCGGACTCAACTTTATTTCAAATTACGACAGCAAGTAGAACAAGTGAGTTACCGTCTCGAACAAGAGATGAAAACAATGAAAAAGTTCTATGACACCGAATGGGAGAATCTGGAAAGACAACAGAAGCAGCTAGCTCAAGCAGAGAGCGACCATAGAGCCATTGTGACCAATTACCGATCACATCTCCCTTATGCTGTTCAGGAGTTAGAATATTTGCAGGAAGGAGCAAATGAAGAGGAATCTTCAGGAAGCCAGGATTTTATTCCCGTTCTTCTCTACGACTCCTTACAAGCAGAGTTTGAGAAGTTGAAGGAACAGTATGAACAGGCCCAGGCTACAATCCTGGGGGGGATTAACTCAGCAACCTCCGAAAAGCTAGTTTCAGTAGAAGCATATGAGCAACTAAAGGTTGAACATGAGCAAGAAGTCCAAAGGCTGCAGGAAATTCTTGATGAGCTCAAGGCCAAGACAGACTCATCGGTAGAAGTTCCATCCATAGATGAGAAATTAGAGGTGAAAGACATGGCAGAACATGAAAGACAAGATGTCCAAGAACTCATAAAAATATTGAAGGAAACCCAAGACAAATATGAGGCGGCAATGACCGAGGTTCAACAACTTGAAGAACAGATTCAACTGGGAATCCTTTCAGTGGAAGAAAAGGAAACTGTAAGAAACACAGAGACTGTAAGAATGGCCCCTGAACATGAGCTAGAGAGCATCAAGGCGCAACTTCTCCGAGCGCTGAAAGCCAAAGTACAAGAGGAAAAGAAGGTGAAAGCATTGGAGGAAAAGGTGGATGAAATGGAGAAGACTCTGATCCACAGTGTTCCTGTGGAAGAGTTAACGGTCAGCCAACTCCTTCATAGGCTGAGGGACAAGACTCTGCAATGGGAACAATCTGAACACGAGCTTCAATCTTCAAAGGGAAGGAGTTCGGAGCTCTCAAAAGTTATGGAAATAGCTGAGGTTGCAACACAGATTTTACTGGGATGCCAAAAGTACGCTGAATCATGTCTATGTGAACAACAGAATGTTGAAACAGCTGCTCCAGTAGAAGGATTGAATAGCCCAATCAATCAATCCCCGATGGAAGGGAAAGTGTTGAAATCACAAATGAGGTCATTAGTGAAGGATTTGCAGGAAACCCAGGAAGAGTGGGATGAATATGAACGCATGAAGAAGTCTCTTCAGGAAAGATGTCTAGGGAGGGAACAACAGTTGGCTAACGTCCAGTTGGGTAAGGAAGAAGTAGCAGGCCCTCTCGCTAGACTAGTTCAGGACGACACCGAATATTACCATGACCTGTTGAGTGACACGGAATATTACGAGGACTTGGTCTGCCCAGCTTGTGATGAAAACTCCCAAAGTGCAGAAATCAGGATGAAGCACTTAAAGTCTAAGGAACATAGGGAGATGGTGGCGCTACAGCTGGCAGCTGATAAGGGAGCCCCGAGAGTCTCCAAGAAGCAGAAAAGAAAAAGACGAAGCAGAAGGTGATAACCATCTAAATCATTATCACTTCTACCAGATCATGTACGTGGGCCCTACGAAGGGAGCCAAATCAGTTGGCAAGTAGGAAAAATTACCAAGGCAGCCCAGCTGTTTGTAAAAGTCAGCACTGCTGGTTCAGCAGGACGGAAGTTCAAGCTGTTAAGTCAAGGGAAAGACTATTGGATGAGTCACGTTAGCAATGTGAACCGGCTACACCACAGAGATGTTGTTCGGACCGAGTCAAGACCAGAGACTGAATCTGTGAACTGTTCCCGCAGAGACTGAATCTGTAAACTGTTTCCCGCATAGATTATACCTGTGAATTGTTTTACATGAAGTTGAATATATGTTATGTTTAATGGGGGACTAAGTATGTTGTAAGCTAAAAAGGGAGGATTGTAGTGTATGTATCCGTCTACCTTTAAGAAAACCATTGTATGTAACCGTTCACCTTTAAGAGAACTATTTTAGGTGTGGCACTACTTTGTTGGCTTCTGTATACTGTAATACCAACGGTGACCACACCGGTATATAAGTGCTGTGTCAGGATTTATTTGGCAGATTCGCCCTGACCTTCGAATAGTAAAGTCCTGTTTTAAGTTACTCTGGTAGTCTGTGTATTAATTAACTAAACAACCCACAGACTTTACAGGTGGCCCATGAGAGGAATGATGGTGAGAGGGTACATGGAAGTGGGGGCTCCTCTCAAAGTGCTCACACTTCTCCCTCATTACCACCCCCTCAGACAGAGCCCCAGATGACTCCACGGACTGTGATGGCTGAGTCTGTCCCGCACAGTTGCAGGAGGAGCAGATTTTGGCGGAGCCCTCAGAGGCTCCAAAACCCGGAGGACATCCGCCAAAAATGTCTAATCCATCGCAGCAGGGAAGTGAGCAGTCTGCCTCTACCTTTGCTGAAGTCATAGGGGTCGCACCTCGTAGAAGCACACAGAAGAGAACGATGATACACAAGTAGATTCACAAGGGTAGCCACATTGGTGTTTTATTCAATGTTTCTGTAAAGTTTCCATTAGTGTGAAGTCAAACATAAAAATCTTTATTTTCACCACTTGGACAAATTTGTGTGCACCTTTGCAGACGCAAGCGTCATCTGCATATTGTAATTCGACAACAGCGGATGGGACGACCTTGGATCTGGGCTGGAGGCGACGGAGGTTGAAGTTGGAGTGAATGGTGAGACATAACGGTACCTCCAGCAATGGTGGTGAGTGTGAAAAGAATGGCGTGGTCATTGTAGGAATGCTTTATGGTGTTTCTGTGAGGTGGTGCCAATCTGGCGCAGCATGTGGCAGCCATATGGTTGTACTGCGTAAAGTTAAGCACTACCTGGCTTTGATGAGCCCATCCCTGACCTCTCGGGCAGCAATGTGGTCGGGTACTGGTGGGATCTGGACTGCAGGTTCCTCCAGCTCCTGCTCCTCCTCATCTTCCAGCTGATGCCCCTCCTCCTCCTCCTAAGAGGCTGTGCGTTCAATGTCTTGCTCCTCATGCAGTGCTAATCCTCGCTGCTGCGCTATGTTGTCCAATGCTCTTCTCGGTCTTCCTTGCTGCAATGCTCCATCTCACCCTCAATAAGCTCCCTGCTGGAGTGGAGCTAATTTACAGAACAAACAGGAAACTGTTCAACCTCTGTCATCTCCAGCCCAGATCCAAGGTCGTCCCATCCGCTGTTGTCGAATTACAATATGCAGATGACGCTTGCGTCTGCGCTCACTCAGAGGTCGAACTCCAAACCATCGTCAACACCTTCACCGAAGCGTACGAGAGCATGGGCCTTACACTAAACATCAATAAGACAAAGGTCCTCTACCAACCTGTTCCCACCACACAGTACTGCCCCGCAATTATCAAAATCCACGACAAGGCCTTGGACAACGTGGAGCACTTTCCATACCTTGGCAGCCTACTGTCAACAAGGGCAGACGTCGATGACGAAGTCCAACACCGCCTTCAGTGTGCCAGTGCAGCCTTTGGTCACCTGAGGAAGAGAGTGTTTGAAGACCAGGACCTCAAACCCGGCACTAAGCTCATGGTCTACAGGGCAGCAGTGATAATCACCCTGCTGTGTGCCTCAGAGACATGGACCATGTACAGCAGGCACCTCAAAGCACTGGAGAGGTACCACCAACGCTGCCTCCGCAAGATCCTGCAAATCCATTGGCAGGATAGGTGCACCAACGTCAGTGTTCTCGCTCAGGCCAACATCCCCAGCATCGAAGCTTTGACCATGCTCGATCAGCTCCGATGGATGGGTCACATCGTCTGCATGCCCAATACGAGACTCCCAAAACAAGTGCTCTACTCAGAGCTCCGACATGGCAAGAGAGCCCCAGGTGGGCAGAGGAAATGCTTCAAGGACACCCTCAAAGCCTCCTTGAAAAAGTGTAACATCCCCACCGACACCTGGGAATCCCTGGCACAAGACCACACAAAGTGGAGGAGAAGCATCCGGGAAGGCGCCGAACACCTCGAGTCTCTTCGCCGGGAGCAAGCGGAAGCCAAGCGCAGGCAGCGCAAGGAGCGCATGTCAACCCAAGCACCCCACCCACCCGCCCCTTCAACCATTGTCTGCCCCACCTGTGACAGAGTCTGTAGGTCCCGCATTGGACTCATCAGTCACCTGAGAACTCATTTTTAATGTGGAAGCAAGTCACCCTTGGTTCCGAGGGACTGCCTAAGAAGAAGAAGCTATATTGTGCAGGGTGCAGCAAACCACGACGATTCTGGAGACCCTGGCTGGTGTGTACTGAAGTGCTCCTCCTGATCTGTCGAGGCATCTGAAGCGCATTTTCAGCATGCCTATTGTCTGCTCTATGACACATCAGGTGGAAATGTGGCTTTCATTATATCTCTGCTGGGCCTCAGTACTTGGCCTCCTCAAGGGTGTCATGAGCCACGTCTTCAGTGGATAGCACTGTCTCCAAGCAGCCAGTCAGAAAGTCTATTTGGAGGAGCGAAGAGCTGAGGGAGGGTGGACTGGCAAAGGACGAAAGAGTCATGACAGCTGTCAGTGACCATGCGCACACATGCATGATGATCTTCCTATGGTTGCAGACGAGCTGCACATTGAGGGAGTGGAAGCCCTTGTGGTTAACAAACACTCCTGTGTGATGATAGGGTGCCCTGATGGCCACATGTGTGCAGTCGATGATGCTCTGCACCCATGGGAAGCCAGCCAGAGCCGCAAAGCTGAGCGCCCGCTCAGTAACACTGGCTTCATCAGTGGCAAAGTTGATATAATTGGTTGACTTGTCAAACAGGGTATCGGTGATCTGTGTGATGCATCTGTGGGTGACCAACTGCGAGATTCTGCAAATGTCTGCTGCAGATTCCTGGAACGAGTCTGAGGCGAAGAAGTTGAGGGCGCTGGTGATTTTGACAGCCACTGGTTAGGCGTGTCCACCTGCTGCTCTGGGCTGCAGGTCTTGCTCCAGCAATCTGCAAATCTTTGCGATGACCTGGCGCAATAGCCTGAGCCTCCTTCGGCACTGCTGCTCAGTCATGATGAGGAAGCTCATCCTCTGCCTGTATATCCTGTGTTGGGGTTATTGCCTCCAGTGTGGTGCAGCCCTGTGGTGATGCCCTGTGTCCTCTGCAGCATTAGGTGGTTGAGGAGAAGTTGTTGTTTTTGGTGCTGCTGGTGTGCCTGGTGCTGATGGTGTTGTGGCTCATCGTGCTCCGATTCTGAGGACCAAGGTGAGAGTGTATAAACGGCACCCATGCTGGTGGAATAGATGGCAGATCAAGTAGAAATGACAGAAGCAATCTGCCAATGATGTGATAGGTTCTACCAATGAGGTGACACTGGATGGCGACTTTTCTGGAAATACTTTTAGCTTGTAGAAACCTAAATCTGTGCTGGCAATGCAGTCAGCAACAGCTTCTGCCTGGGTAAAGTGATCTGCTTTTTTTATTGTACTTTCCATGTTGTGCACTAATCAGCTGGATCAATGGCCACTCAGCTTCCACCTCAGGTTGACAGACATGGTTCCCGAGCTGCGTGATTCCCATGGTCAGCCAGGGAAATTGGAAAGGTAGGTTTACGAAGACTCTTAAGGTTCTGACAGCTACCTGATAATGATTTAAATTATTTTGCCCGCCTCTGCCGTTCGGGGTGCTGCCGCACCGGCAAACGCACCTGAGGGAAAGGCGCGTGGGGGCGGGATGACGGTGGGTTTCCAAACCGCTCCAAGATATTGCAAATTTCCCACCCGACCCGCCTCCAATCGCGCCCGCACGGACCCCAGAAAATTCCGGCCTAATTTTCAAAGGAATATGTGACCTCCTTATTCTTCCTACCAAATATATTACCTCACACTTGTCTCTATTGAAGTTCATTTGCCAATTACATGCCCATTCTACAAGTTTATTAATGTCTTCCTGTATTAGTGTGGAAATGACAGAAAAAGTAGGTAACAATTAGAATCCTGCAGCAATTTTAAAATGAAAAGATAATCTTTGAACTTTTGTTTTTTTTACAATGATGCAGGATACGTCAGTTATTAATTGACGTTTAAAATAATTATACATAATGGAACACAGTAGATTTTCAAAGGGAGTCAATCTGTTTACTCTCTACATGCTCTAAGCTATGTCAATGGGAGCTCTTCCAGAAGGAATGATTTAACAATATGTTCCACAATGGTTTAAATTGATAGCTCATTCATTCTTATTTTCTATTGTTAATTTTTCATTTCTCAGAGACACTTGAATGTTTCCATTTTTCATCAGAGCAAATCAATGTCGTCTGGAGTCAAAAAGTGACATTTGAAAGAAATCGGAGATTTCCCATGTTAAATTAATTCAATCCCCGCCCCCCACCGCCACCCGACTCCCCACCATCCCCTGCCTTGAGATGCTGAGGAGGTAATGTACTCCCAGGCTTTGTCTGGTCCTGCTCTTCAGCAGACTGTTACATTGTGCGCAGTGGCAGCACATATGTGACATTTTCACACTTGTCTTCCTTCTATGTGAGGAAGGACCCTGGCTGTGCTCAGCATCTTCAGCCGATCAGAAACATACTCTGGCAGTCATAGACCTGATAAGTCACAGGGTAGTGGAAATTTGGAACTCTCTGCCCCAAATGGCTGTGGATGCTGGGTCAACAGAAATTCCCGAGACTGAGAGCAATAGATTTTTGTTCGGTAAAAGTATCACAGGATATGGAGCAAAGGCAGCTAAATGGAGTTGTGGTACAAATCATCCATGATCTAATTGAATGCTGATACCACCTTGAGGAGCTGAATGGCCTTTTCCTGGTCCTATGTTCCTAAGTGACTCATTCATTTTAGTTTAAACACTTAACCTATTTTGTTGCATGTCACCCTTTTTTGGGGAATATTTCTCTTTACTTTTCTGCTCTTTTCTCCTCGCCTCTCTTGAAGGTGCAGCATGGTTCCACAGGCCCTGGTATCTCGCCCTATTAATCATATCAACCACGGGGACCATCACAGCTGAGCTGAATCCCACCCTCACCTAATTTCATATATATACATGCTGCAGCAGTCAGGAGCAGGACCCCCGAATGATTTCCCCCCCTCTCTGGCCCGGATATACTGAAAGAAAAAGAACAAATTTGCATTTACACCTTTCGAATTTGCACCTTTCACTACCTCAAGATGTCCCAAAGTGCCTTACAGCCAATGAAGGACTTTTGAAGTGTGTTATTGATGTAGTAAATGGAAACGCAGCAGCCAATTTGCACACAGCAAGATCCCATAAACAGCAATGAGATAATGACCAGAAAATCTGTTTTAGTGATGTTGGTTGAGGGATAAACATTGGCCAGGTGGGGGGGGGGGGTGGCATTGGGGTGGGGGGGGTGGAGCTCCCCTGCTTTTCTTCGGATAGTGCCTTGGGATCTTTTACGTCCACCCGAGAGGGCAGACAGGTGGCACTTCCGACAGTGCAGCACTCCCTCAGTACTGCAGTGAAGTGTCAGCCTAGATTATGTGCTCAGGTCTCTGGAGCAGGACTCGAATCCCATGACCCTATGACTCAGAGGTGAGAGTGCTACACTGAGCCATGGCTGACAACCTGAGGCCAAATGCAGTTCCCATCGCTGCCCCCAGCTGATATCGGCTAACTCAGCATTACAGACCTGGCCCCCTTCCCTATCTATGTGACTCAATACCAGACCACACAGTGCACTAAATCATTGAAGGAGCTCTAAACTGAACAAGTTACACGGGGCTTACGATCATTGAAATAACAACAGAAAATGCTGGAAAAACTCAGCAGGTCAGGCAACATCCGTGGAGAGAAATTTGAGTTGACGGTTCGGGTCGAACCATTCTTCAAAACTGGAAAGAAAAGAAATTAGATCGAAGGCAGGGCTGCGATCGGACAAAAGAAGTGAAAGAAACAAAAGAGCTAGACGAGATGGTAATAGGCTGAGATTAGGTGTAAAGTGTACTGGCAGGGCAAGAGATAGCTGCCAGGTGTGAGAGAGAAACAAAAGGAAAGGGGGGGGAAAGGAGTGGAAAAATTACAAGAAAAAATGTGTAATGGGGGCCGAGGTTATGATCTGAAATTGTTGAACTCGATATTGAGTCCGGAAGGCTGCAGAGTGCCTAATCGGAAGATGAGGTGCTGTTCCTCGAGTTTACTTTGAGCTTCTGTGGAACAATACAAGAGGCCGAGGACGGTGCGGTCCGAGTGGGAGTGGAGCGGTGAATTAAAATGACAGGCGACCGGAAGCTCGGGGTCACCCTTACGGACTGAACGGAGGTGTTCCGCAAAGCGGTCACCCAATCTGTGTTTGGTCTCCCCAATGTAGAGGAGACCGCATCGTGAGCAGCGAATACAGTATACTAGATTGTGAGAAGTACAAGTAAATCACTGTTTCACCTGGAAGGGGTGTTTGGGGCCCTGGACAGTGGGAAGGGGGGAGGTATAGGGGCAGGTGTTACATCTCCTCCGCTTGCACGGGAAGGTGCCAGGTGAAGGGGAAGGGCTGCTTGGGGTGATAGAGGAGTGGACTAGGGTGTCTCGGAGGGAGCGGTCCCTACGGAATGCTGAAAGGGGAGGGGAGGGGAAGATACGTTTGGTGGTGGGATCACTTTGGAGGTAGCGGAAATGCCGGAGGATGATCCGTTGAATGTGGAGGCTGGTGGGGTGAAAGGTGGGGACAAGGGGAACCCTATCGTGGTTCCGGGAGGGAGGGGCAGGGGTGAGGGCAGAAGTGCGGGAGATGGAACTGACACGGTCGAGGGCAGTGTCAACCACGGTAGAGGGGAATCCTCGGTTGCGGAAAAAGGAAGACATATCTGAAGCACTGGTGTGGAAGGTGGCATCGTCAGAGCAGATACGGCGGAGACAGAGAAACTGGGAGAATGGAATAGAGTCCTTACAGGAAGCGGGGTGGGAGGAAGTGTAGTCCAGATAGCTGTGGGAGTCAGTGGGCTTGTAGTAAATATTGGTCGATAACCTATCCCCAGAGATGGAGATGGAGAAGTCGAGGAAGGGAAGAGTCAGAGATGGACCATGTGAAGGTGAGGGAAGGGTGGAAATTGGAGGCAAAGTGAATGAAATTGTCAAGTTCGGGGCGAGAGCAGGAAACGGCACCGATACAGTCATCAATGTATCGGAAAAAGAGGTGAGAGAGGGGACCTGAGTAGGACTGGAACAAAGATTGTTCCACATAGCCCACGAAAAGGCAGGCATAGCTAGGACCCATGCGGGTACCCATGGCAACACCTTTGATTTGGAGGAAATGAGTGGAGTTAAAGGAGAAGTTGTTCAATGTGAGAACAAGTTCAGCCAGGTGGAGGAGGGTGGTGGTGGATGGGGACTGGTTGGGCCTCTGTTCAAGGAAAAAGCGGAGCGCCCTCAGGCCATCCGGGTGGGGGATGGAGGTGTAGAGGGATTGTACGTCCATGGTGAAAAGGAAGCGGTTGGGGCCAGGAAACTGGAAACTGTTAAAGTGGCGGAGGGCGTCCGAAGAGCCGCGGATGTAGGTGGGAAGAGGCTGGACAAGGGGAGAAAAGATAGAGTCAAACGATTATTGGTTTTGTCAACAGTTGGTAGTCCTTTTAAAAACCACCGACAGTAATTCACTGCAACATCAACAGCCAAAAGACGACATTTGATGCAGAGCATTTGGTTTATGTCTTGCATAAACTTGATGATAAAGCTTCAGATTTTAAAATGGCAAAAATTGGATTCTCTCGTCTGGAATTACCAAGGAGCTGGCGGGGGGTGGGGGGGGGGGCGTTAAGCTCTGCTGATTTCCTGCCGGAACTTGGTGGGAGATCAGCGCAAACACTGGAGAAATGGGGGAGTGGCAGGGTTGCTGAACTTCCGACAGGAAACCAAGAGATCTTTGTGGAAATTTTACCCCTCTATGTTCAAAGTGCAGAAACTATGGTCAGTGCATCAGATGGTTTGCCAGAGTCATCATTTCCTTTTCAATAAACCAATAGGAACTCACCTGTTCTTATAATTTATATTCAACTAAGTTAATTAATTATTGAAAAAACATTTATGCATAGAATATGCATGCGTGTGTAGAAGGGAGTGGGTTACAATAACTGTAATACAACGAATCTCCATGCCATTGTTCACAATAAGTTGGAGAATAGGCTGTACGATAAAGGAAAGAAGCATCACACCATAAAATGCACAATGAATTATCCTGTTGCTAAAGTGCAGCTGTTTGTAATGAGGGCCTATGCCTTTAAGGGCACAAGATCTAATTGCTGTAAATTGGCACATCCTAGGGTCAAACAGAAACTTACTCTTGTTGAAGGTAAGTATTTCTCTGTAGATCCCTGGCCTCTCTCCAATGTCTGAAAAACACGAAATGACTGGCTTTCTTTCTTTTTATCCATCATAGTGTGCAACACTGCAGTGTGATAGATGTACACTAGATGCAAGAATTTTATTTATAGAATATTGGATCTGCCACGGCATTACTCACAGTAAATTAGAGGATTTACTGTTTTGTAACAATAAGGATGTTTATGCTATTTGGGCATAACACCAGGGACCTTGATTTACAGTGACTGAATAAGTCTAAGTCTTTTTTTTAATCAAATGGGAT